>NW_026555333.1:46543232-47143232 GCF_029017545.1 Prosopis cineraria
ACATTATTTGTAGATCATGATTTTGACACCATTAAAGGTGATAGTCTACTTATTCGGGAAGCTTTATTAGCAAAGAGCAAAAGTAACCCTTGTTAACGTTTGATGGGGGTGTGTGTAAGAGAGATTGATTGTGTGTAAATTTATTATGCTAGATAAATTATGTTATGTGTGGAAAAATATATATATTCTTGTTTGGAAAATTAATCGATAGGATGAATTGTATACAAGTATTACATTTGATATAACTATTGTGCTAAAACATGTGTTTTCCTAGATATGATTGAAATATGCATGAGTTATTGGGTTTGCTTTGAAATATGTGATGTTGGGGATTTTATCCGGAGATTACCTAAGCCCTTATTAGACCTAATAAGTGGCTAGAGCTTAGATTAACTCATCTTTGGCTAAGTAACTTGATTTCGAGCACGGTGCATGGAGGGATATAAGGTGTAGTTATGCAAATTGTTTTTATCTAGATTGTTTGAATGACATATGTTTGGAAAATAATCTTGCATGCTCACTTATCAATTGCATGATCAGTTGTATTGCATGCATCCTTACATATTAATTTTGGTTACTAGAACCTTTGTATCTCATTCGTCGTGGTTAACATTTTTATATGAAAGAGTCCAACAGGAGAAACAGCAGGAGAGTAGTTGGTATGTATAAACACTACCTAGCCTAGTTGGCATTTATTTTGATAAGGCATATTTGCAGTGACCTAGTAGTTAGAGGCGATCAAACCTCTTTTACTAAATCAGATGCCCTTATTCTCGTCGTTGAATTTTATCAGCCAGCTACCCCTTTTAGGTTTCTTAAAGGTTCCCTTCTGTCTAAGCTACAATTGTCCTTAAAGTTGAGGTATGACTTTGTTCAACAATTACATAGGAGAGAGAGGCAACGAACAGCTACTTTTTAGTGTTCAATTGTGGTCGCACATCTACTCCGAATAAGCCAACACCCCCAAATGAGATGCTATAGTCTTGAGGGGAGAAAAACCTTGAGCTACGGATTAGAAAGAGGGTTTCTCCTTCGACTATATGCGACACGCCTTGCAATAATGGTGGCTCTAAATGGGAAGAAAATAAGGAGCAATAGAACATCTTTTTTCTTAAGAGTAGTAAGAGGAAGAAGGGAGAAAGGAAGGGGCTCAAAAAAATTTTTCTTTTTTTCCAGAGGCCTTGACCACCGAGTAGGTAGAGACGGCTGAATGAAGTGCCTTCTCCTTAAAGGCATAAATGAAGCTCCAATATCAAGATTCTTATAGATCTTAATATTGATAGATAAATCTTGATTGCACGAGATTAACCATCTATCAATGGTTAATTTTGCCCTTTTTAGGGGGATATCCATATATGTAATATGATATATCCCCATCCCCTCCTGAGGGCCAAGCTCTACTTCAGTCCACCACCAGGAAGAAGTAATGGTCTGTTTATTTTTTCTTACGAGTTCCTCAGTAACCAACTGAAAGTCAATTACTGAATCAATAAGAGAAAGTGTCTTTAAAAGAAACTTGCTTAAAAGCATCTTTCTTTTGAAGCTATCTTTAAAAGAGAAATATTCTTACTCTCAGACAGAGAGAGAGAGAGAGAGAGAGAGAGAGAGAGAGAGAGATGATCATGTATCCTACACAATGAATAGAGTTTTATTGTTGACGAAAGATTGTGTTTTAACCCTTACTGGGTTATGGTGGATAAAATCCTCATATGAAGGGCTTTTATGTCAACTAAAACCATTAGCTAGACTATTTAATACGCTTCATGTAAACACTTAAGTAACTTAATTTAGATATTTGTAGAGAAATTTATACCCATTTGAAGTTTATTATCACTATTCATACTATCATTTTGTTGATATGATACTGTATGCCATGGCATATGTAGTGTATGCCATGACACACATCAGAAAAGGTGGATTTTCCTCCCATCACATATGGCACATATGACTCAAACTTTTTTAAAATTGCTCTTGTTAAGTTTTTCACTTTTAAAATTGTCCCTTTGAACCTTTTTCACCCTTAATGAATTTATTTTTGGATAATCTTGCCCTCAGCAATCATGTTATACTTTCAATTGACTTTTTGATCATCTTATTGAATTTAAATACTTATTTTCAAAGGGATCCCATAATGTATACTTTATTTATCTTAGATTTCTATCAATAGTTATTTATTTGAGTTAATTAAATCATTTTCTACCATGATAATTTGATTTGATAAATGTTTTGTTTGTATAAAAAGCCATTTCTACCATTGTATGCTTTTATAAAAATAATTGTGACTTTTAGTTACCATGCTAGCCTCTTTTCTAACATGGTAGGGGGTTAAAATATTATTTGAAGTCTTTTCTATTATAATAAATCTTTATTTATCATGGTAGTGTTTTGAAAAGTAAATTTTGCTCTTTATTATTATGGTAGATTCTTTTTCACTATGGCATATGTGTAATGACCAAAAAAATAATAAATAAAATACTAATAATAAAGTAAAATTAATTAATTAAATTATTAAAAGGTGTTTAACGTTTATTTTCATTATTTTTTTATTTTTAGAGCAAATATATCAAGAGAAAATTATGATTTAGTGGACTTCATGCAAACTACATTATTAATAGGTTCTATATTTAAATTTTTATGAGGTCAAGAGTAAAATTTTACCCTTTAGCTTTAGCTTAAGGTAAAATTATTAAAATGTCCTTCTATTAATTAAATAAATAAAGGGAGAATCTTAGAGCACGTTCGGAGAAAGAGATACAGAGCAGAGCATGTTCTCCTCGTTTCCATCAAATTCAAGAACCATCGAGAGAGAGAGAGAGAGAGAGAGAGAGTCAGAGAGCAGCTAAACCAAGGTCGCCTATGCCGCCTCCGTCTTCTTCTTCCTCCTTCGTCGTCTTCCACATCACCAGTGGTGTGTGCGCTGCGATCGTTCGCTGCTATTGTCCGCCTAGCCTACAGCAGCTTCTTTCTCCTCTGTTTCTCGTTATTGAATCTTCTCTTTCCTTCTCCATTCTGTCCGATCGAAGCTAGTCGTTGGTCAATGTTTGCTATGAGTTCACCACTGTTGAGGTTTGTTTCGCAATGTCCGTGCTTCCTTGCACTTCCACCCATCCTTTCTTGGTTCTATTTCTCATCGCCGACGTTTACCTCTTTCGTCGTTGTGCTTTCTGTGGTATGGGCGTCAGACTTTTTCTTCTTCCTCCTCCATTTTTGCTCAAGCAATTCCTCTTGTTTTTGATATTGATAACTTGAGGTGAGGATTTTTAGGTTCTCTTTCATGCTGATTCTGTGGGTCTGTTTAGAAAGCTATAACAGTGATCTCTCTGCCTAACGATGCTGCCATCTGTGACTTTGTTTAGAGTAGGATTTGAGTAAATTAATATTTAAAGGTTAAGTGAATATTTCCATTGAGTAATCTGTATATGGTTGTTTTGGGTTATTGTTAATGGAGATGAATGTGAATTTGGTTCTTCATTTGAAGTCAAAATTGATTTTGCTTTTGGGTAAATCTAAATATTGATATTGAGAAATTTTAGAAAGGATATTAAGAAAAAAGAATGCTTTATATTTGTTTGAATTTGGATAAAAATGTTTGAAAGAAAGTTGGAATTAAAAATAGAGATTTTAAAGAGAATATTTTCATTGGTAATTTAAGTATTAAATTGCTAATTATGTATTGGTTTTTGAAATATTTATTGAATGTTGTGAAATTGTAGGAAGCCAAATAAAATTTTAGTATATATTAAGAAAACTGAAAGAGAAATGAACTTGTTATTATGATTTAAGCAATAATGTTTTTAAGATGTTTGACAGAATGTTTATTAGAATAAGTTTTGTCTGATTATGAACTTTCAAAAATTTCATTAATTTTTATGAGGACATATTTGATTTAAATGTTGATTATTCATAGGTTTAACTTGAGTTTTGTGAAGAATTTTAATTGTCAAGCTATTGTGAGACAAATTGAATTTTGAAAATTACATGGTTGATGGGTATAAATGATAATATTGTTTTTTTAAGACTTCATTTGAGAATGCACCTAGGGTGCTCGATGAGATAAGGGGTAGAAGAACTTTACAATTTTAGCATGATTGAGGGTGTTTATAAGGAGGAAGATTTGACTCTAAAGAGTGAATATGCACCTGGAAATACTACAGGTAAATGAATAGCGTCCTAATTAATTTTTTTTAATCAAAATTTCTTTTACTTTAATATTACGTTTTTTTGAAAATTATTTTTATAGCATTAATACAATTGTTGAATATTTATTGATTAACATTACTTTATTTTGAGAAATTAGCTTTATCAAATTTGAAATGCTATTTGATCAATTAAATCAAATTTGGACTTTAATTATGAGATTTTTATTTTTTTCAAATATCGAATTGATACAGAGAATGATTCATGCGAGTTCGACTTTAAAATTTTTTTGAATTATTTGATAAATACACGCATGAGCATTAGATATGAAATTTTATTTTAGAAAATTTTAATACTTAAAAGTATTCACGCGAGTTTGATTTTGAAAATGAGAACTATATCTTGAAAGTGATGATTTTCTCGCATGTTTGAAAATGATTTTAAAAAGGAACTTTATACAGAACAATAGTTACTAACAGCAGTTTCGTTAGCCCTTGGCGCGTCATGGTACACCTAGCTAGCAGGGTATTTATAGGAGGTGCTAGCCCCGTGCGATAGCCAACGCACGTGGAACGAAGGGATGGTTATTTGTGAGCATCGTACTCATATTTGTTTCATGGTTTCAAGCCGCGTTTGCTTAGCATTATCCTCGTGAACTGTATGTCCACGTTTGTTTCGTGGCTTCGGCTGCATTTAATTATTTACCTTTATGGACTGTGTGTTTACGTTTGTTTTCATGGCATAAGCCGCGTTTGGTTAATTAGTCTCGTGGACTGTGTATTCATGCTTGTTAATTATTCTGATATGTCTCTATAATTATGAATCTAATTATTTCACAATTTATATTCCATTGATTTTTATTTGGTAATTTGTATATAAAAAAATTTATTTAATTTATGTACTTTCTTGAAATCAAATGATATTATCATTTACTGTGATAGTCTAATAATTTAAGATTTTATTTAAAATTTTATAGAATCATTTTATTATGAAGTTTATTAAATTTTTATGAAAATTTTTATCTCTTTAACTTACATAATTATTTCAAACTTTTCATTTTATTTATGTTCTATTATGTATTGTTGGGACGTTATTCACTGAAAAATTATTTTAGTCTCAAATAACATATTAGACGCTGTACATCTTGCTTAACAATGATGGATGTTTACAAAATAAAATGGAAGCTTGTTTTGTAAATATGTCTTATTGATGTAAATATGAAATCATATGTTATGTCATAAGATGTATGATTAGGTGCTCCACATAACTTATAATTAGAGTCCTTAGTTTATTTTACATTTTATCTGCTGGCTGAAAAGAGTTGAGCTCTTGATTGATATAATGTTTAAGGAAAATTTTAGTGATACAAAATTTTGGAATATCTTATTTACAGAGGAGGTTCTGTCAAAATTTTCACAAAATGTGAAATAATTATTACAATGATTAGTGTCAATAGTATTAACAGGTCACTGAATAACTGAATACATTTTAATTAAATTAAATAAATCTTAAATTTATGTTTTACGGGATATATGATGTGGTTTTTATCCTGTGCCGATCACCATTTTTTTTGGGGCGTGACAATATGTTAATAGATAAAGTTATTTAGAAAATTACATAAATTTTGAAAAATAGGCATGAATTTTATAGTGTTACACTTTACACTTGTAATCATTACTTTATAATATTATTTCAATTTGCTCTCTACTTGAAGGATAATATTGAAAAAGTATTATTAATAAAAAAATTTTAATTGTATTATATTTTTGGAATAACGAAATTCTTTCAAAATTATCAATTTGAGATAGATAGAGTAATTATATAAGATTAAGTATATAAATTTTTTTTATTTATTAAATTTTTTATCATAAATTAATGTGTTGGCTTGTTGGGTTTAGCCCGAATTATTGTCTCGCTAAATATATATGGCATCATGAAAAAAAATATTTTTATCTAAAAAGCTAAAACGACAGATGTCATTAGCAAACTCAACTTGTCAACTTAAGCCTAATAAAAATTACTTAATTAATACGCTTAATTAATTACTCACATCTTCGAATATTGAAATGGAAAATACCGCTAAATATTATGTTCATTCAATATAGTGCCATGTATATTATCATAACATCTTAGGGATATAATTGAAGCCCACTCAATGGTTGGCCAAAAAAAAAAAAATAGCCCATTCAATGGATATTACTTTTTGTTATGACAAGAAAAATATAATATAGAACTCATGTATCAAAAAAGAAAAGAAAAGAAAAATATAGAACTCGCTTCTATTGTTGACAATGAATAACGAATTTTCCAAATGAGGGATGGTAAGATTACTCAAATAATCTATCGACTAGCATCTAATGAGAATAATATGAATATAGCAGACATTAGAAGATAAAATAAAAATTTTATTGGGAGGTGAATTTCTTTAAAATAAAAAAATAATTATTTATTATAGAAAAAATAAAACTTTTGATCTCTCAAGCTAGTTTAATTATTAATTTAGTTTTTTAAATTTAATCATTATCAATCTATTCTTTAAAATTTTTAAACTATACACAATTAGTTTTTAGGGTTTCAACTTTGGAGGAGAAATGTCACATTAAAAGATAATTATATAGTATTATGAAATTTTAAAACTTTGATTAAGAAAATTAAATTGTAGGAACAAGATTAATAACTAATATAAATTTTAAGGATTAAAATTTATATTATCTCTATATTATAAAGCAAACATTTAAACACAAAGACATAATCTTTGTTGAGAAAACTTTTAATGAAAGAAAACTTAGATAAAAATCACCAAAATAAAAAAGATAAATGAATAAATTATCTTTTGAACTTTACATCTAGTAGTACTATAGATTTTGAACTCTTTTATTTTACAAATTATTTTATCAACTCTTAAAAATGGTGCAATCTAGCTCTGACCATTAATAAAAATTAACTTTGACCGCTAATTGATCTAAAAATAATAGAAAAGGACCTCAAAAATTATAGAAAGCTACCCAAAAAATGCATTTTCTATAATTTTTTGGATCATTGTCTATAATTTTTGAATCTTTTATTATAATTTTTTAGTCATTTTTTATAATTTTTTAAATTCTTTTTTGTCATTTTTTTATCAACTAACAATCAAAGTTAACTTTTATTAATAACAAGAGTTAAATTACACTATTTTTAAAAATTAAAAAAATAATTTGCATAAAAGATGAGTTTAAAATCTATGATACTGGTAGACCTAAAATTTAGAGAATAGTTTATTCATTTATCTGAAAAAAGAAAACTTATAAAAAGCCATTAAGAAATACTACCAAATATCAATGACAAGATTCTTGAACTTATATATATATATATATATATATATATATATTATCAATCCTAACCTAATCCTTCCATGTAGACTGGGAAGACAGGCAACGTCCATTATTAATTAATTAGTAAAAAAATATTGAATTAAAATTAAATCTATATAAAGTGAAAGTGGAAAAGGACACACAGATGCTAGAATCAGTAATACATTACATCTTCAATCTTAATATATAATAACACAATCAAGACTCACTTAGCATTGATAGCGCTACTGCTTATAGTGGTATTATTAAAGGGAACTAGATTAATAGGTTTTTCAATTATCTTAAACTACCACCGGCTAATATCAAGAAAAGGGGGAGAGTATCTTAACTACCACCTTACCATAGTAGCAGAATTTCTGGATATTTTGGAAGGTTTTAATTTGTATTGGAACTACAAATTCACCAATATTGATCTTTACTTTGACTTTATGAAAGTTGTATCGCTTATCTAGCACAATTTTTTTAAAAGCCATCCCACTAAAAAAACTATCAAAAAAAATTAAAGATCTTGTCATGCAGGACCAAACAATTATATTTGATCACATATTTAGATAAATGAATGGATCAACTAAATTGCTTGCTTACCAAGAACCTAACATCAACTACGAACTTATGAATTTTAATGATCCACCTCTTGAGTACCAAAATCTTATGAGTGTTAACATATTGTGATACCTTTTCTCTTTGCATGATTATTTGCAATCTTATACTCAAAGAAATATACTCTCTCCTTCTCAAATTATATGATAATTTTAAATAAATTTTCATATATTAATAGATCTCATTAAATACAGCTAACAATTTTATTTTTTTTAAAATATAAATATAAATTTGTAAAAATACCTTTCATTTAATATATTAAAAAGAGATAGGGACATAAATTAAGTAGAGAGAGAACTGATAATATTAAAATAAATATATTTAATGAAATATTAATATTCTCAAAGTATCTTATATTTTAAAAATATATTAGAGAAGATAACAACAAGAGTTAAGCCTAACATGTAATTTTCTAATTTCTTGCCTATTTAATATCCTTAAGTGAACGACAGTTAAGAGTG
Source organism: Prosopis cineraria (assembly GCF_029017545.1). Classification (NCBI taxonomy): domain Eukaryota; kingdom Viridiplantae; phylum Streptophyta; class Magnoliopsida; order Fabales; family Fabaceae; genus Prosopis; species Prosopis cineraria. The sequence goes on from NW_026555333.1 coordinate 46,551,784, forward strand.
TCCATAATATTAATGAAATGAATGTAAAAGTGCTCAAAATCATTAAATTTAACTAATGTCTGTTAATATTGATTGTTAAAAAAAATAAAGCAAACATAAGGTGTAAAAATACCTATAAATTTTTATCTAGAAGCTTCGAGTATTCTTAAGTTAACAATAATATATATCATTACTTATTAACTTTATAAAAAAGATCATATAACCAAGCTTGATCTTAACAACTTGGGCTTTCAAACTTATTCAAGCTAACTTGAATACCAAATTATAAAATATTATTTTATTTTATTATTTTTTTGTCAATTTTAATTTTTATATTAAAAATAATATTTTTTAATTTTTATTTAATTTTAATTTTAATTTTATTAATAATAAAAAATTTTAGGCATTCAAGCTAAACGTATTTTGGTTTGAGCTTGGCTTAAATTTTTTTAAACTTATTCAAGCGATTTGAATAAGCTTGCAAATTTTCTAAACTCCTAAGCCTAGTACTAAGCTTTTTTAGGTTTGTTTAAGCTGATATGTTAGGTTTGATTTAAATTACTAGATCAACATTTTTTAATCCGTTAAAATAACTCAATGTCGACCATTTAGAACTTAATAATTGGAAAAGTTTAGCCTATTTTATATTATAAAATTAATGAGTATACATGTATCATTGCTGATTTTATGATACTAAAAGTTCATAGAAAGATATTTTATAGGTGTTTTTTCACCTTATATTTACTTCTTTTTTAACTGTTAATGTTAACAGACTTTAGTAAATTTAATTATTTGAACACTTTTATACTGACTTCATTAACATTATAAGCACTCGTGTACAATCTTTCACTCAAAAATACTAGGTACCTCTAAAAAAAATTCATGAATTTAAGCTTAAAAAAAATAACGGTGGAGCCACTGAATCAAATGCCCAATCTTAGAAGATGTTTGCTTTCATAAAAACAAGATTGTGTTGGCCATCAAATAAAATCAAGATTGAAAAAGAAACTGCTTTCAAATTAATGTAATCATATAGATCTTTTTAAAAAAAAAATTGCTTGGAATGGAAAGAATTATTTAAAATCTTCAGAATAAAATTAAACATCACAAAGGTCATTAATAACTTAGTATAGTCGTTTTTTTAAGTATAAAGAGTATGCTCTACCTAATATCACCCTAAAATATTGAGAGTAGTTGAACCTTTGATAATTTAACTCTTTTTTTTTTCCCTTATAGTTTATTATAATCACCTAAGTTGTAACGGGTGAAATTTAATTGAATTATAAGGACATTCAATGGTCTGTTCGGATACACTTAGAAAATTAATTATGGCTCCAAGATCATGATTTTAAATAATTTTATTCAAACACTCTAATTTTTTAAAATTTCATTTGACTTTTCAAACTTTATTAAGGAGAAGCTGAAATTTGTTTCATTTAGAAATCTGTTTTAAAATCTAAATCTCAATTTTATTAAAATTAATTTTTAAAAATTTATTCAAACGTCGTCTTCATAATCAATTTTTTTAAAATGAAATCCAAACGAACCGTGAGTGATTCTCCTAAATTTTGTTATGAAATAATTTTAGAAAGAAAAAGGACGAGAGAGAGAGAGAGAGTAGAAAGGAAGCAGACGGAACATTTCAATGAGTTGAAAATGAAAGGAGTGTGGTGGTGGCTGTACGGTTGTTGATAAAATGTCAGCAGCATGTGACAACACCTGATCCCTTCCTTCACATGGCCACCTCCCTCTGCACACTACATGACAAACCTCTCCTTCCAAACTCATCTTCCCTCCTTATTTCATCCCTCTCTTAGTTTAAAAAAAAAAAAAAGCATTTTAGTATCTACATTTGCAGTTCATTTCAGTCAAATTTACTTAATTTTTTTTTAATTAAGTAATCAACCCTTGGAATTATGATCAGTTTCAATAAAAGACTCTTTACAATAGTATGTTACTAATGTGGCAATAGTAAGAATTTTGACTAAACATAACTATAATTTTCATGAATTGGTTACTTAATCAAAAAGTCAAGTGAGAATTAGAGTCTTTAAAAAATTAATAATAATCAAGCTTCCAACAAAATTCTTTGAAAAATAAGTTATATAATTCAAGAATTTTAATTATAAATAAAACATTTAAATTCTAAATGTAACTTACAATTGTTATTGAAATTCATATTACAACTATCTAAATTAATATTTTTAACTTATTTTTCAAATATCTAACTATCATTGCTTTTTCTCTTTTGAGACTTTATTGGCTTTCTCAACTTAATTTATTTTTTTTCCACAGTAATCACAGTCAAGACTTTGCTTGAATCCCTTTACCAAACTTTCTACACCAAACAGCTTCAAAATTTTGTTGAGACCATTTCTTCTCCCTTTTTTCTTTCGGTCCTTTTCTTTTCCTATCTCACTTTAACATGCAGAAGATCCAGGTTCGTATCTCTTTCAGGAGTGAACTTATAGCTCAACTGTTTTTTCACATCTAACGTAAAGGGCTCAGCTTAGTTCAGAAAGTGAACTGCAACACTACTGGTTTTTTTTATCCCTCAACGGCAATGTCATATTTCTCTTTATGACTTCAACGTGTCTGACGGAGTTTTTCAAGTTTCCGGATTTAGTCAACAGCCCCATTTTTCAAAGGTTCAAACTTCCACGCAGCATTAAATCAAAACTTGATCATACAAGCTAAATATAACTCAATGTGAAAAAAGAGCTGTATATAATTACATTAGGGGTAAATCTAGAGTACACTTCTATGCCAGTCTAATCAAGCACGCCTACAGAAACTGTTTGGGAAAGGGACAATGATTAAAAAGGGGAAGACAAATTACTTCAGAGCTAATATGGCTGCCCACGTATGGAATATGTATCACTGGCTGTTAGTAGTAAGTATTGCCTTGAATCATATCTAAGGATCTAGTCTTTGATCTGGTTGTATTCGGCTATACATCTAGAGGATTCTTCAGTATGCTTCTATAAATCTGCCGAGTTGAGGACCACCAGGAAAAGAATCAGGAACATAGTCTGAGAAGAAATTCACTGAAAAGAAAAACATCAGAAACAGCTTACCCTAATAAAAATCAACCCCTGATGGCCACTTCCATTGCCTAAAATGCAAAACCTAAAAGGCATCAACTTGTCAGCAAGACTTGACCCTTGTGTTAATGGTAGACAATAGTGGGGGTATACAAACTGCAACTGAAAATACCTGGAATTCTAGTGAAAATCAATGAGAAGAGACATCAGCAGACTTCGCGAGTGGTTCTAAGTTATGAGACGTGCTAGCGGTGACTGCTGCACTCTCATTGACCTCATGCAGTGCAGATGAGTCAGACAGATCTCCTGCTGCATTAGTTGGAGATGCAGATAGGCTATCAGGAAGGACTTGCGCCAGACTACCCCACAGTCCAGGAAACACAGGAATGAAAGAAACAGCATATAATATTAGAAAGCTTGACAGAGTTCAGAAACTTAAACAAGAAGGGAAATAAAATCAGGAACAGACAAGCCCCATACTTTTTGTCTGAGACTGTATTTGTGTTATCCATTTTGCTTCCACCAACATTATCGTCAATGCTAGCTGGATTGACCTCTTCCTGTTTCTGCTGCATCTCAGCAAGAGATGCAACCGTGGGCAAAGAAATAGTAGGAGCATGGCTGCCACTATAGCCTGCAAAAAAGTACATCATCACAATGTAAAGCGTCTGTCCCTGCTTCAAAAGAACTTTTAGGGCACAGTGCTACAAGCCTACAATCAATCTGTCTAACCTGCAATATCTTCTTTAATGCTATCAGGAGGAAGAACTGCATTACTAACGTTACTATGAAGTTGTGGTAAGGGCAGAGAAGAACCAACAGAGAGACTACGATGGTGATGGTGTATGGGATTGTTCTTGAAGTCTGGAAGCTGCAGATTCATCAACCTTCTCCCTTGAAGTTCAATGGCTTTCTGCAGCTCATGCTCCTCCAATTGTCTTCTAAAAAGGATCTCCTGTGGACTATAGAGCATTCTTGCTCCTGCAGAGATTAACAGAGTCAATCAAGGCAAAATGGAAGCACAGTTAAACTCCTTATGGAAGTAACTTCAGGCACAACTTATGGGTGTTGTAAGAAGATGGAAAATTCAATGAAAATTTCCTTTTAAGCACTCAGTCTTCCATGACAATGTAATGCCAATAAGAAATTTAATTACCAAGGTGATCATACGGTTCTTTGGAATCAAACCCCATAGGACTCAAAGATGGCGGAAAATCTCCCCTGTCAAACTGCTGCTGTTGATGCTGCTGTCTCCTGCATCAATCAGACATGACTCATGATATAATTGAATAGGAACGAGAAGTTATAAACCATAGATCAATAAAAGAAAACGACAGGCTCATACTTTTCAGGGACTTTTCCTTTCTCCTTGTAGGGCTTGACAAGCACACGTGAATCACAGATAAAATGTGGGTTCCCTTTGGCTAATATTTGTCTCACAGTCTCTGGATAGACAAAAGTAACAAAGCCAAACATTCGCTTTTGCTGGTATGGAATCCTCACATCTTGCACTGGGCCAAATTGGCTTCAATAAAAGAAAGGAGCCAATTCAATGAAATTCCTCAATTTGGATTTACATGCATGCAGACGATTGTAAATGAGACAAACAATGCAGCTGTATTAGAAGTGAAACATTGACAAGACAAAATATGGCTATTTCCTTACATGCAAGGACAACAATAACAACAAGCTTATCTCACTAAGTAGGCATGATTTGCACAATTCTACTTTACTTCCTTCCATGCATTAAAATGAATTTTGGGAGAAGCAGCCCATAGTCTTGAACCATGAACTTCCCAGGCTGTAATCCTTAAGGACGCATATCATACAATCTTTAATTGAAGCCTTTGATCCATTCTTTAAAAAATCTTGTCAACTATACTCCTTTTGAAAATGAATCAAAAATTTCATCTTTGCTTAAAAGAGAAAGCATTTGCACTAGTTAAATAATTTTAAGCCATGTATCTTGTCTGTGGGGCTTGGATTCTTTATGTATCACACCAACTGAGTATTATCTAGAAGAAAGCAATTATATAAATAAATAAAGCATCCTAATAGTCTCATTCATAGGTATTGACTTTGTCAAGCAGTAAAAACTAAAGAACTAGAGGCTGTAAGAGCTCAATGTGTGTGTTTTCCACCAATTAAAACACTAAAAAGTAGACAATATAAAAGAATATTGAGTTTCTTAAATAAATTTTTAAATGTAAAATAAGAAACCCATACAAAGCTACAAATAAAGGTATAAAACAAATAAAAACTCGAGTTTCCAATTCAAATAAATGTCAACCTTTATCACCATTCATATTATTACAATCCCTTGTAAGCTCTTAAGCGATTTCAACATGTACCAGATGGGGGAAAAAGGATGGCAATATAAATTTTAAAAATATGCTGCGCATATTGGTATTGGATTCGTATCCAATATTAGTACAGACTATTTTTTGAGGTATCAGTGCGTTAGAGGATACATTTTCAGAGAAACTGAAGAACATCATATCTTCACCATTGTCCGTTGGACTGCATTATTCTCTAATTCATTAATGTATATTATAATCTCAACTGACCATGTTTACTAGTCAAGACGAAAGAGATTCCGTGACAATTGAACTTCAACTAGACCTGATTGGCAAGCTGAAAAGTCCCTAGACTATGTACATTGTACATGCTGCTGAATGGAAACTGTAGGTAGGTGAAGTCCACAACATGAAAATAGCCTCCAAGAATAGACGCAAAACACAAGATTTGGACACATAACAAAAAATTTCAGGCTACCCTTGCTCCTTTTGTTCCCTCTACCAGAACCCATCTTTTGTCCTTCAGTTGTTAATGTTCATGCGTACTCTGAAGCAAGCTCACATCAAGTATGAGGAAAGACACTAGGTCCAGCGTTGCTCTAAGAAACTTAAGGTCAAAAACAATACCAGAATCAAGTACAACTCCAGACTCACTAGGACTTTAGAATCGTGATCACACATTCACACTAAAAGAATACATTCAAGTCTTGCATTTGAAAAAATGCGGGGCTCACTAATCAAGAACAGTAAAGAGATTGCCACGGGACACAACACAATACAACTACTGTGACACAAGATATATAATGATTAACTGCAGCTACACCTGTCTCCAATCTGATAGTGTCAGATGCATAGAGATACAGCTCCATTTATGAAATATAGTTGCTTCATAGCCTATATAACAGATTGCAATATACTTCACATGATTCAATGGCAGCGCATTTTCTTATAGATTTAACAACGTCTCTAAATCTAATTCATTATATTTTGAAAATTTTCCATCATTTCAACCCCCTGATGATATCAACTTCGCTGACTTGATAGGGAATTACAGGAAAAGAGTAAGCATGTTACACCTGAAGTAATCTGAAACATCTTCATCTTTAAATGTGCTCTCTGCAGGAAATGTTAAATAAATCTGTCTGGAAGCAGAGTTCAGTCTTTCTGCTGATACCACAGCTGAAAAGTCATTCCTTTCCGGCCTGCCTCTTCCAAAGGGGATAAAGTCTTCACCCATCATCAATGCCGCTGCAGCTCTGAGATGCGTCCCAAGACATCCAGGGTTAAGTAAATAAAAACCAAATTAAACAGGATTAAAGGAGAGAAATTCTGTTCATAATTTGCAGATAGAAAGAAAGAGACCTCTGGCTCTGAGGATCACTTTGCTGCTGCATCAAAAAATTTAAGTACTGATCGTGTGACGAGGGTGACACCCCAGTCGTGAGGCGCGATGAAGCCATCATTCGTTGCTGTATGGCTTTCAACCTCATAACCTCTTCACGCTGTTCGAACCCCTCAAACCTACTTGGAGAACCAACAATGGGAGCATCCAGTGAATCTGGCAAAATGCCATGCACAAACTTGCAATTGTTGCCGTTTTTACAGTGGCCCCTCGCATAGTAAAGGCAGAGCTTATGCCCAATTCCAGGACCTGCTTCTTCAGGCTCAAAACACACATCACTAGCCGAGAAGCACCTCCTATGAAAAGGAACAACATCGCCATTGCTGACAGATTGCCAATTGTTAACCCCAAGCCCCGATTGAAGACATGGATCGACCAAATCCTCGTTTTTGGAGGAGGACTCGTTTAGAAAAGACAAGTAATCGTTCATTTGGTGCTCGTCAACAAAGTCTTTGACAGTGTTTGTGGGGTCGTTTGGAAACCCAGCACGTATATTCTTATAGGAGAGTAAAGTGCTCGAGTTCGGGCTAATGGGGCTGTTGGGCAACCCAGAAAATACCCAAGAATGCGAAGACGGTGAAGATGGGTTCCTACTGAAGTCAAAACCATTGTCACCGATTCTCGGTGACGACTGCGAAAATGGGTTGCTGGCAGTGGGTCTGGCTATGGGGTTGAGAGGAGAGGGAGGCGAAGGGATAGCAAAAGACGTCGACGAGTTACTGGAAAGACGAAGTTGAGTCTTGACCCTGAGAATTAGCGAATGAAGAACATGGTCTGGACTGCAACACAATCGCACTAAATCACTGTCTTCTAGGCTAATGAGGAGAACACCCATGATTTTTGAGGCATTTTCGGGGTCAAGATTCTTGATCTTGGTGAGCACTATATTCGTGGCTTCAGAAGAATCCATGAGTCGCAGAGAAGGGAAGAGGAAAATGGTGATAGTGGCGGTGGGTAATGTGAGAGTGAGGGGTTCAAGAAGGGACTGTATTCCGCCGAGGAACACTTAGCAGTAGATTTTGGAGTCTAACGAGCGGGATTTGGTGGGCACTGCTGCACAATACACTCTCACTCGCTTACTCACTCTCTCTATCTCTCTCTCCCTCTCTCTGTAATCTCTCTCTCTATCCTTGGAGAGATAGCGGTAGATTTCAGATCCAGGTAATCGTCAACCCTCTCTCTCAACCCCAACAAACAAACCATCCATCTTCATAGATTATGGAGGAATTTATTATAACGTTAACCACGGGAATTTTCCATTTTCATTGTACGTATGTTTTTTGGTTAAAAAATAAATAAATAAAGGTACAATAAGAGAACATTAATTGTTTTTGTTTTTTAATTGTATACTTATATATAAATGATTGTTCAGAATTTGAAATTCGAAATAGATATACGAAAATCAAATGCGGGTATATCGTGAAAATAATGCACGAAAAATTTAAATATTTTTACAAAATAAATTAAGTACTATAAAATTAAATTTTAAGAAATTAAAAAATAATGTAATTTGAGAAATTTACTTAAATATGTGAATTATAAAACGTACATTAAACACAACTTTGAATTTATTATCATATATCAATGATTGATAATAATAACAACAAAAAAGATATTTGAATTTGATTTGAATAATATTCGTTATTAGTAACAAACATGTCCTTTATTATAAAGTAAAATTAAATGTATATTCGGTATACAAAGAATTATTCTTTCTAAAAAAAAGGATAATATATCTAGAAAGAAAAATATGGAATAAGTACATTTACAATATGCCAAACGCTACGTAATTGTAACTGGTCAACACACATTGGTTCTTTTAGTTGGGATAGGGATCTAAATCACAATATTGATGTAAAAATTTTATTGAAAAATAATCTCTAAATATATGTTATAATTTTTATAAGTGTAACTATGGTATCCATCTCAAATTTTAAATGAACCTTTAGAATTTTTTTCCTGCTCCAGGAGCATCTCAAAAATTGAAATATTTGACTAATATTTATCTATGAGAATATTAATTGTTAAAAGATTTAAATTTTAATATAGAGATCTTTTTCACTTATATACGTTACAATAACATAGCCCAATAACCCCCTGTTTAACTAAAGGTGCCTTTTTTTTTTTGGGGGGGGGGGGGGGGAAGACTTGCACACATATGAGGTTTTCAAGGTTTTTTTTTTTTTTTTGTTGTTGTTTAAATTGCCTTCACGCAAGGTCCCTGCTAGTTCTTTTGATATCGCTTATTGAATTTAGGAAACATCTCGAACAAAAGGAAAAGTGAAACCTCCAGCAATAAGTTGACACAACTAAGCATGCGAGTATTTTTTGCACTTGTATATCTCTTTTATAATCAAATTTTATAACTTCTATCATACTAATTCAAATTCACTCATATTTAACATCTTAATAAATTTAACCCATAAAAATGATGGTTTGATTAGAATTTTGTTAAATTAATTAATTGCAAAACTAAGTTTTATGAAATTGAGAAAACGAATGCAATTTTAAAAAATGTTACTTAAATTTATAAATGGTAAAAGTCTGTTAAATTTATTATCATATATCAGTGATTGATAATAACAACAAAATTTTGAATTAAAATATTTAGTTTATTAGTAACAATTACTCTCTCCATTTAAAAATGTAAGACATTTTTTGAGAAGTTCAATGTTAAAAAATGTAAGGTGTAATCATTACCTTTTTTTTTAAGTATCTCTGCTGATGAATGATTTTAAATTTATTATAAAGTGTTTAATAAAGGTAAAATTAGTTTAAAAATAAATAATTATTTTATTAAAAATAAAATTAAGTTAAAAATATAAAGAAGTTTTCTTGAATATGTAAGCCGTTGTTTGTGCAGAAGAATCAATGTCCTCGGCTGTCCATTATGGTTGGCCAAGTCTGTCGAGCGCTCGCTCATGTGACCAAGTTGTTGGGCAATTGGGAAGAACCCATGATCCAGTCTCCCTAGACCAGGACCAGTCAATGCCAAAAAACATCATAATCACGTCAGGTCAAAATGCCAATATCACAAAGAAAGACCCCCTTCTGAAAATACTGACACTTGAAGACCCTAATTTTATAAATAACAGCTAAGCACCAGGGTCATTTACTCACTCTCTTTTTAAAAAATTACTATGGACAAAAAAGATGTCCTATTTGGTTGAAAATATGATATGTTGACAGCGGAAAATCATAAGTTTAGCTCCGAAAACTGTGATCTCAGTTACAAATATAAAAACAATTTAGTTAAAATAACTGAACTTTTATTGTTTTATATATATATATATATATATATATATATAATCATCATTCAATCAATATGTCCATACACATATATATAGTTAATAATAAACATATATAATTACATTTATGGCTAATCGCAATATAATCATCATTCAATCAATATGTTCATATATATATATAGTTAATAATAAACAAATATAACTACATTTATGACTAATCACAATATTAGGTTAAAATATATAAAACTCATCTAAATTTTGATATTGTTGTTCAAAATCTCATCATTTTTAAATAAAATTATAATTAACATCCCTAATCTTTTATATTTTACCATGAATTATTCTACTATTATTTCTTAGTTGTATCGTTAGCAAAAGTTGGCATGTCATATTTCAAAAAAGGCACGTACTAGTTTCTGACCTCCAATGTACTTTAAAAGGTGTCATAGATTGTAGATCAAAAATTATTTTTAAAAATGTTCTACAAAATAGAACTAAAGGGAGTAAGTTAATATTAAATTTATAAAAATATTGTCCATATTTTTGCTATTATTATTGGCTAATGTTAAATATCATATAAGTTGTTACCTGTTATTTTTCTTTTAACATGGCATGGCAATTTTTAGTAATAAAATAATTTAAGAAATAACAATAGGGGAGTCTATCAAAAAAAAAATTATGGAGGTTAATTTTAAATTTTTGACGATAGAGATTTTGTTCAACTATTTCAAAGTTTGGTTTGGAGTTATATATATATATATATATATATATATATATATTGGAGAGAAAGGCCATGGCAAGAACCATACAAAAACAAAAAGCAAGTCATGTCAGTGTTAATCTATCGCACCTTAGAGATGGTTCATCTAAAGTTTTAATATCAAGACCATCACTAAGTGCTTATGCAAACCAATTTGCACAATTGTTAACTTCTCTATAAACATAATCAAATGCAATGATTCAATCTTTCATAATAAGGTCTTTGATCTTTGTGATTACTTGAAAATAAGGGTGTTGTCATTGAAATCACAATGAATAAGTGAAAGGGCTTCAAAAGAGTTGGTGTGGCCATGGACTTCTAAAAACTTGTCATTCCAACAAAAGATAAACCTTTTAAGATAACTAAAAGTTTAGTGACAGCACTAGGATAATAGCCTAGATATTTAAAAAGCTTTTTATCAAATTCTCTTTTTATCTTGGATGATGTTTCCACAAGCAACAATCTCGTTTATACTAATAGAGTCATAAGTGTCAAATCTAATCTAATTAAGTTTAAGGGGTGCCACATAGCTTGGGTTCTATCATGATCCATTAATATGTGTTTGAGTTATGATTGAAGCTTCAGATCATTGATTATCTCTTCAATGCAAATAAAAGCAATGTCTTTAGCAAGGGTATCTCCTTTAGAGTAAACCAATTTGTATTTTCCTTTTTATATGTTTCAACATATATGAGCAAAAAGTTTCTTTTGTGGGATTCTTCTTACGGATGGATCTCTTGCATAATTCTATATTTTGGAGTCTCTTTCATACGATTATTTGATTTTCTTTTTTTGGTGCAGTATGATTATATGCTTTGGAAACCAGGTTTTGGTAATCGCTTTTAAACCTTTTTTTTTTAACCAGCAGATATCTTGTCTTAATTGATTATAACAATGCCATAAAAATATATTAATCTAAATATATTTTTACACGATCATACAATCTAAGTATTTTCGTTCGTATTTTATTTTATTCCAATTAAATTTAAATCTGAATGTAATAAAATAAAATTATTTTTCATGGTAAATTTTAAATCTATCTATATTTTTTTAAAAAATTCTCAAGTAAATCGGGTACAACACGTCATTTATTATTTTCCAATAACAATATGACATTTGGATGGTATTAAATATAAATTAATTTTAATATTAATGATAATAAAAGAAAAATGTAAGAAACCAAATATGTATTCTATTATAAGAATAAAATCAATTAAAAAATATCATACAAAATTTATTTAGATTATTTAAAGCATTTTAATTAGACAGACTTCAAATAATATAATGTACTTGATCTATCTAAATATTTTTCAATTTTAAAATTACATGGTCTTATTGTAGTCTATCTAAGCATTTCTCCAACTTTATTCCTTTATCCTCTCTAATCCAATCTCCATATAAGTGGATATAAAATCTAATTGTTCAAAATATTATAAGATTTTTTCAAGTTAGATTTCAATTCAATCTATATTTTTAAATTATATAATATAAATAAAATATATTTTTGAACATATTGTTGCATCATTATACAATTAGGTTATAAAAAATAATTATTCATAAATTAAATTATTATAAAACATATTTTCTCACATTAATTTGAATTTAAATATAATAAGATCTAATTATTGAAGACCAAAAAAATAAAATCTAATCATTCACTAAGTTTATAAAAATTAAATATCTTTCGTGGTGTATTCTATATTTTTTTTAATTAAATGATCTAAACAAAAAAATCATTTTTGACGATATTATATCATTACTATATAATTTTTTCTTTCAAACGTTACTATATAATTAGAAATAAGAAATCTAATTATTTTAAAATTAAATTATTATAAAAAAATTATTCAATATAACAAAATCGAATGATTTGAAAACATTATAAACTCTAATTTATGCACGTACATTTTATTTTGCTCATTTTTTAAGTGCACAAATAAACTAAATTTTAGTCTTAATGATTTACTTCTGGGTATAATTTTTGTTGATTCCATTATGAACTGTAATTTATTTTTTATTTTAATGATGCAAAATCTAAAATAAAAATAATTTTTCAATTATTACATTTTAAAAAATAAATTTATCATTTAAAACCTGTTAATTAAAAAAGGAAAAACATAATATTTAGTCCCTATAATTTTTTTAAATTTTTTATTAGTCCTTATAATTTTTTTTAATGTTTTCAATCCCTATAAAAACTAAAATCATTGAAAAATAAAACCTATAGGGATTTAAAAAATAAAAGTTGCCCAATTTTTTTTGAAACTATAGAGAGTAAAAATACTGAAAAAAATTACAATGACTAAAAGCAAAGCTTAATAAAATTATGAAAATTAAAGATTATATTTTTTTTCATTGAGAAAATTAAATTTAAACCATCAAAATAAATTTTAAACCATTAAAATCTCATCAAACCATGATCGCTCAGTTCAAACATTAGTCACATCTGAGTTCTGGTTTGCATTGCCGTTGATGTGAACTACCCACTTGTGGTTTTGTGGATTACGGTGATCCGTATCTAAAACTGTAATTATCAATCAGATAAAAATACTTATCTAACTAATTTAAGGCTTACCAATCAAACAATTAAAATGAAACAAAATAACAAATGCATTATTTAATTTTGTTTAAAAAGAATAATCTAAATATATTTGTAAAAAATAATTATTGTAGTAAAAACAACAATACTATCTAATTTTTCAAACTGTTAAAAAGCCATTTAAAAAAAGGAAAAAAAATTCAGGCCCTTTAGGATTGTTGGGTTTTATTTTTTTCGTTTTAAAATCTCTCGGTTGGACTTTTTTTTTTTTTTTTGGGTCAGAGAGTTGGACTTTAATATCAGAATTTTTTTTAGGCTTGTTTAGATTTCAGTTGGGTATAATTTATTATAAAAAATAATTAATATAATTAATTTTAATGATAATTAATTATCTTATAATGTAATCATGTTTGGATATTATTTTTTTAAAATTAATTTTGATAAAATTAAATACATTTGGATAATTTAGTTATAATTAATTTTAGATGTACAAATTATCAAGAAAGACATTGTCTTTTAATGAAATCTCAATAAAGCTATATATAATATTATTAAATATGTTGAATTCTATTAAATAAATAAAAAATATTCCCTGCTTTTTAAATGTAAGTAAATTTTAAATAACTCACATTATTTAAGAAAATTAGATTAAACATGATAATGATACCTTATAAAATACCATAAATAAATAAAGAAAAAATTAATCATTTAGTTCTTATAGTTTTGACCCAGTTGTAACTCAGTCTCTTAATTTTGACTCATTATAACTTAATCTTTGAAATTTTGACTTGATTATAAATTAGTCCATAAAATTTACTTTTTACAATTTAGTCCCTTAAGTTTTAACATTTTAGATATTGATCCCTATATTTAAAAAAAAAATTATAAAAATTAAAAATATTTTAAACTTTTAATATTTATAATATTTACAAAGATTAAAAGAGCTTAATAATTTAAAATATTAGTACTAAATTTTAAAATATTTTTAATCTTTATAATTTTATTTTTTAAAATATAGAGATCAATATTTAAGAAGTTGAAACTTTAAAGACTAAATTGCATGAAATGAAGTTCAAAAATTAATTTACAACAGAGTTAAAACTTTAGAAACTGAGGCCCCGTTTGGTATGTTGGAATCAATAAGTAGGAAAAGGGATCAGAAATGAAATCCATGTGGCAGTGTGTTTGGTATGCTATAAACACAACTCTCTAGAATCCTAATTCTTGCAAAATAGGCAGAATTGGATTCCATCATTTACAAGATGGAATTTTATTCTATAATGCTTTCATGCATTATCAATCTATTTTACCTCTTCCTCCATTTTACGCCTTCTTCTTTTTGACACTTCTAGTAATGACGATGATAAGTCTACCAGTAATGACGATGACAAGGCTGATAACTACCTTTCACTGACATCGGACGACAACGTCCTTCTCTATAACAGGCTTAGCATAAATCGCAATAGGTTCCTTGTGATGCTCCTTCTCTTTCTCTCTACTACATATAAGGTGACAGCTCCATCGCCGACAATGAGCCACCTTTGCTCTCTATCGACTCAAGGAGCTTCACACTACCATCACAGGTCACGACTCCATCATCCATGGATGACCTGCCTCTAATGATCTCTCTCTCTCTCTCTCTCTATTGTACACAAGTCAATGACTCCATAACTAGCAATAACCCTCGTTCTAGATCTCCGTCGACTTAAGGAGACTCACACCACTATCATAGGTCAACGACCCACCTCCCACAACCCCTCTCTCTCTCTTTGTGCGCGCGCGTGTGGGTGTTCTTGTCTAGGCATGAATATCTGGCAATGAATGTTGTATAAGCTATGTCATCAAGCATCGCTTCTTCATCTAGGTGTGAATCTGGCAATGTATAAGGTGGATGAGGAAGACAAAGCAAGTAGGTCTTGGGAGGGTCATGATGCTTGGACTTGATGCAAAGGGATCTAGCAAAAAAAAGCTATAGAGAGGGAGATTTTTTTTATTCAAGGATATTTTTGTCTTTTAATATGTAGATATGCAAATTAAATAATAAATAATATAAGGATTCCATATACATACCAAATACACATATGTAATCCAATTCTATTTCAATTTTAATTTCGATTTTGATTTCAATTCCATCAAAATTCTTCCATCATACTAAACAAGGCCTAAGTTATTATGAGTTAAAATTAAGAAATTAAATTACAGTTAAGTTAAAATTATAAAAATTAAATGATTAATTTTTTTATAAACAAATAAGAGAACAAAAACTTAAAGTAATGCCGAAGCCATCAATTTTTTAACATATGTGCCGTACGTTAATGATTGCCCTCTTCTTTCTCATACAATTTAACTCATGTTAATTCCATTTGTGTTGAGTGACAGCTGCCAGAGGCTAAGGGGGTGTTTCGTTTTTATACATTTTCAGAAAATAAAATTTTACTTTAAAATATTGAAAGTTGTTTGATAAAATATTTTATAAAAAATATATTTAAAAACACATTTAAATAGTGGCTGAAAGTGAATTTAAGAAATATAATTATTTAAAATTTTTAAAAAATAAATTTGAAAAGTAGATGTTATTTGACCATATTATTTCAAGTTTAATTTCTTATTCTTTTATTTAAAAAATAATTAATTTATTAAAAATATAATTATCATTTCAATAATAATAATAATTAGGTATAAAATTTTTAACATTATAAATTGAATAATTAATCATGTAAATTTTTACATTAGTGTATAATAAAAATTACAAATCTCTATCACATTTTCTAAAATTACAAATTAAAAAAATACATATAACTAGAGATCAAGTTTTAGCATTATAGATTAAATTTTATGTTATTTAAATATATTATCATATTTTTTAAATATTTTAAATATATTATATTTGTATAATACAAATTATAAATAATCATAAATTTATATTATTTTGATAATTGTATATTTAAAAGTACACTTCACTATCATAATTTAAATAAATTTTAGTGTATTAAATTAATTTTTAAAAAAATGTAGCTAAATATAAATTTTATTATAATAACTTACTTTTATTAAATTAAATTTTATTAAATGAATTTTTACTAAATAAATTTTTAATAAATTAAAAACGAAGCAGACACTAAGTTCAGAATGTGTTGAGAAATCACTGAGTTGCACAGTGCACGGGTGAATTTGGCAGGTTAAAATTTCTTCTCACAATTAATGCGCCACATACAGAATCGATTTGTAGAAGCAGGAGAAATGGGCTTATGTGAAGATGAGGGCAGCACCCAAATAATCAATTATGGGCATAATGAGGTGTTCGGATTTTTTTTACCCAAGCCATGATTTTCCTTGCAATAATCAATTAAAAGGGCAAATCCAAACACACACTACATCTCCTGCCTGTGCGCGAGACTGTTTCTGTTTCACTCGGACTCTTCCATGAAGATCGAGATTCTTCGCCTCCGTTGACAATCTTTTCCTTGTGTTCTATTCATTATCCGTCGAATCTTTCCTTATCGAAGCTTCGAATTGGTGAAATAAGCTGATTGTTCTTCTTCATCTTCTCCAAGTTGATTTTGCCTCATTTTTTTCTTCATCGCTTTCCCGAACTTGGGGAAGCTGCCCCCGCCCACAACGCCGATTGAAAGATGGTGGTTGCATTCATCTTGAGTCTGCAAGATTTATGGCCTTTCTCGGTATTTAAGAACGATGACCTGAAGGTTTCTAAGCAATTGGTGAGCAAACTTTCCATTCCCGAGCAGACTAAACAATTTGTTTTCGCCGTTCGCGATCCTGAAACGCAATCCGTTATTTACATACTTTCCGCTTTGAATTTGTCTGAGCGATCGGCTTTTGATGCCGAGTGTCTTATCAAAGAGATTAAACCGGACGCTGTGGTCGTTCAGGCGGATAGTCCTCTGGCGTCAGAAACTCTATCTGAAGAGATTGCATTGGAAGATGGTGTTGGAGCCCCACTGCCGACTTCTTCTTTTGGGGTAGTTAAAAGGTGTTTTATTGATAAGATTGGAAAGGAGAATTATGAGTCCGTAGCAGGCAAGTTTGTGCTGCGTAAGATTTTTGGAACTGGCTTTCGCGGGCACTTGGTGGCGGCGAAGAAAGCGGCTGAGGAGGTAGGATCCTCATTCGTTGTGCTTGAATCGCCATTGGGGAAGTGTTCTTTGGGCAGCCCTTCCGGTGAAGTTGATGCCGCAAATCATTTCCAAAGTTTTGTTAGTAGTTTAGTTCCTCAGAAAGGTGCCTCTTTGGCCCCTCTGACTTCAAAGAGGTTTTCCTTGAGTAATGATGTTCGATCACAGCTATTAAAAGCCTTATCTCTCTATATGGATCCACAATTGCTGGCTCAATCTCGTTCAGTTTCAGAAGAGGATTCATTAGAAATTCGGCCTAGTGGTGATTATGAGGCCCCAGCTTTTGCCAAGTCACTTTATCCATTACTTGAGGACTTGCACAATATATTTGCTGATCTTCCATCAATTGGGAAAGCGCTAGCACATGTGCAAAAGATGCTATTGGATATCAACAGAGGTGAGGTTCTTGATACAAGAATTATCTCTGAGGTCTACAGGTTCCGAATTGCTGTTGAAGGGCTAAGAATGGCTCTAAATAACAATGGTCTACGGCCAATTAACAGGAAAGATATTTCTGGAATGGCCAAAACTGAGTTCTCAGAACTTCCAGTTGAGGAAAAATCTCATGTGCTCTTTGCACAGGCCCTTCGCAGTCAGACCGATAGGTGTAAGACCATAGTTGCACTCGTCGATGCTAGTGGTTTAGCAGGTCTTAGGAAACATTGGAATACCCCTCTTCCTCATGAAGTCAAGGAGTTGGTTGGACAGCTAGTAACAAATTGTGAAGTTGAAGAGGTTAACTCAAATCAAACTAACAGGAGGCGACTATTGACGGAGAAACCTATGGTGGCAGTAGGGGCAGGAGCAACAGCAGTTTTGGGTGCTTCCTCTCTGAGCAAAGCAGTACCCGCATCGACTCTGATGAAGGCTGTAACTCTTAAAGTTCCTACTTCGCTCAAATTCTTTATTAGTCAAACACAGAAAGCACTGGCATTTGCCCTTGGACCATCAAAAGCTGTGGCTCCTGGGATTGCAAGTTCAGGAGCCAAAACATCTGGTGTCCTCAAGGCAACTTTGTCTGCTGAGAAGATTCGAGCTGTTGCACATAGTGTTATAGCCTCTGCTGAAAAGACCAGTATCTCAGCTATGAGAACATCATTCTATGAGATAATGAGGAAGCGAAAGATACAGCCTGTCGGGTTCTTACCTTGGGCTACATTCGTAGGTAGTGTTGGTACTTGCACTGGCTTGCTATTGTATGGAGATGGGATTGAGTATGCTGTTGAATCTGCCCCTGCAGCCCCCTCCATTGCAAGTTTGGGTCGTGGGATCGAGCATTTACATCAGGTATCTGAAGTGGCAATGCAAACAGAAGGAACTAGAATCCAAAAGTCCATAGAATCTTTGATACATAGATTTAAGAAGGCAAAGGCTTGACAATGCTAGAAGACAACTTTCTTTGAATAGTTTTTAGTGGTGACCTTCGTAAAGTGATGATGGCAAGACCTATCTAGTGAGTTCAGGAAATTCTTCTGTATATATATCCATGTCATGTCATGCAGTTTTTGTTTGGTGTTTTGGTCTGTATAAAGCATCAATGTGCTTTGCTTTCTACCATTTATACCAGAATTGTTACTGAAGGAAATTAAATATTTTCCTAACCTACAACTACGTTCGAATTCCTTTGTGCATGCAAGTTAAAGTATGCATGTCATATCCTAGTTTCATAACTATCCTCAGAGTCGGTGATACCTGATTGGCTGATGCACATTTTTGTCAAGCCTGTATCTAATAATGTTCAAATATGAAAATCTGATAAGAGCATCAAATGAATCAGTTAGTCAATTGCCATTTTTGAGGCACAAAATATGAAATTTAATGTTAGAATGTCACAATTGTATCTGAATTAATTTTGTTAACATTGAAGACTCGAGAACATAAAATCTTTGTGAAAATTCTGGTTTTCCTCTATCCATAAGCTGCAAAGTAACAAATATCATCACATATTGCCCATTGCCAAGGAGTCTTGCCTTCTTTTACTCCTCCTGCAACTTCTAAAGTGGCATATGGGAAGGTTCTCTGTTCTGTTTGGAGTCTGGACAAATCCATATGCGTTTTTATTTGTTGGTTCCGTTTAGAGCCTGAAAAGTGTAGACTTGAAGCAAAACTTTCTCCTGATTATTGTTTTGGTATTCTGGTTAAAGGTGTTTATATTCATATTTCATTGCCAACTTGGTGTTGAATCTACATTTTTCATCAGGAGCTATACCATTCCTTAATAGTCAATTATCAGGATCTCTTAAATGAAAGCTTAGCTTTAAAATTACAATCAACTTTATTTATTATAGTTAGTGGCATTCAATTCAAATAAAATTCATTTCATAGTTGGGTTTTTGGGAGGCTATATATCTTCTTTCCTCACAGAATTGGTGTTCCTTCCATAACTGCGTCAGAACTCAGAAAACAAAAATATCTGGAAGCACTTGACCAGTATAAGTTTATTTATCCATATCTCAGAGCTTAGCATAGCCATGCAAGAATAGGCCCATTGATACCACTTTCCAAGTTTGTAACCTTGAGGCAATAGCCTAGTGATGCGATGAAGTGCAGAGGCCCAAACACTTATCTTTTTTCGGGTTTTTATGGACCATGAAGTACCCAAACACTTGAAAGTGAAACACATTCAACTCCAGGAAATATATCAACGAAAGTTAATTTAGTTAATAAAAATGTAATTTATAAAATCATGGGTTTAAATTTTGCTATTGATGTGAGGAATGCTGGATGGCAATTTGTAAGTATCTTTTTAAGCACTCTGAGCTCTTGTGATTCAACTCAGTTAAAATTGTTATTAAAAAAAAAAAAACTCTAGGGAATATCCTGTACCCAAAAAAAAAAAAAAAAAACTCTAGGAAATATTAATAATACAAAGCTCAGATTCAATCAAATAATAAATGATCCAGGATTTCAATTACTTCTCAAGTAGTACTATGAATTGTGATGAACGCGAGAGGGGGAATTATTATTACTTTGAGACGTTCTTATCAAGTTATTATATGTAATGAGAAAATGAAAATAAATTGTTATTTCACATACTCACCTCTAAATTGTCTAATATAAGAGTAATATTGAGGAACGATATTATTTATAACGATATAATATATTCCATGTATTTTATAATAATTTTTTTATAAAAAAATTCAAACAGTGAAATGAATATAGTAAGTGGCACAAATCACACATTCAGAAAGTACCAAATCTTTCTTATAAAATTTTGAAAAAACATAACTTTTAATCCTTTCACTTTGCATGCGATTTGTTATTGATTTATACACTTTATTTTCAGTGTTTTAAATTCTTATAGTTTTTTCCGTCTGTACTTTAAGTCCCTACGCTTTAAGATGGGTGTTGATGTAATATTAATGGTGTTAATTATGTTGATGTGAAGAATAATACCATTAATTACATAGTAACATGTCAGTTAGTGGATGATGTGTGTTTTGTTGTGAGGGAAAAAAGAAAGAAAAGCTTATATGCACTCCCTCTAATCCTTGTTATAAGATACTTTTAACTTCATGCATATTTAAAAAAGTTAGTTTTTTTATTGATATTATAAAAAAATTATATGTATTTTTATTTTTACCCTTGACTTTAAATAATAGTATAACTACATTAAATACCTTTACATTGATGAAGAAAGGATAAAATAAAAAAATAGTTTAATTATTACAAAATGTCTTATATTTTAGACCATCACGAAGCTGAATAATATATTTTATATACATTCAAAAATAATGAACCATCCCAAACCTAATCTCAAACCCGACTTCGGATCACAAAATCACAGGAAAAACATCTTGAAGCATATAATTGCAACAAACTTAAAAATGGATATGTAACATTTTCTTGTAGTCTTAAACCTTACTTTTATAAGAATTATTAAAAAAATATACATAAGCTTTTCTTTCTTTTTTTTGCATAAAAAAATACACATCAGCCACTAACTGACATATCACCATATAATTAGCGGTGTTACTGTCCACATCAATATAATTAACACTGTTAATGCCATGTCAACACCCCTTTAAAAGTGTAGGGGCTTAAAGTGTAAGCGAAAAAAAACTTTATAGATTTAGAACATAAAAAATAAAGTATAGGGATCAATAACAAATTGCATGTAAAGTGCAGGAACTGAATTTTATATTATTCCAAAAATTTTTAAATAATGTCTCACATAGTAAGATAATAATCATTCAATTTAATTAAATTATTATTCATGATTTTGTTATATAATACTTAAAAAGCACCAAATTTAAATTTTTTGGAAGGGACAATGTATGCCAAGAGTGTTTTAATTATGAGAATTATTTTTAATTTTTAAAGAGAAATGTTTAATAACTATAATTAAGACTCTTATTGAATGAATGAATTTAAATTCATGAATTCGTAATTGCATTTATTCATGCTATTCCAATTCATTTCATCAATAGTCATTCCATTTCTATGTAAACCCTTGAATACTTATAAAATAATTAAACTCTTTTTATTCTCAGCCAACATCAACTTGACGTCATCAACAATCAAGTATATATTTGTAAATTTTATATTTCAAAATTTAGCTTGGTCTCGCTTCATATAACGAAATGTTTTATTAAAAAAAAAGCTTTTAAAAAGATTGTTATTGATTATACGTTTGCAATGCGGTAAATGTTGGTTTGTTAACGTTTTATTAAATTAAGTTTTCTACAATTCACATATTCAAAACCGAGGATTTTATTTCTTGTAAATTGAATATTGAGTTAAATTATAAATAAAACCAACTAAAGTTGGCGCAAGTCCTCGTGAAGAGGTACTAGTAAGCCGCAAATCATAGTCAGTTTGGTTTGAATATCTAGGATGCCAAGGAAAGCAAAGTTGGCGTATGTGGTAGAAGTTATTGTTACTTAAACACGTAGTTAGGATTTGAATCTAAATACTTATGTACTTTTTTATTTAAAAACAGAAGGGATTTTTAATAAAATCTTACCCCAATAAATAAATTAATTATTTTTAAATTAACATCATCTTTTTATATTTACCTCCACTTAATAAAGTGTTTCATTTTAAAATAAGTATAAAATGATCTATTTATTAGAAAAAATTTTGGAAAAAAATTACATTAATTATACTTTAAAACACTAAAAATATCTTATATTTTTTAATTAATATTCACTCTTTTAAAAAATACTTTATATTTTTTAATAGAGGGATTATGTAATAATTTAGTTAGAACATATACACCTTTTGTTCTCAATATCTTGAAAGAGATAACCTTTATTGTCTGTGGAGCTGACTCCTTATGCTAGATGAAAAAATGTTATAAATAGAAAAAAGAAGAGTAGGGACTTTGTCTCTCTTAAATAAAATTTAAAAATACAAATATGAGTTAATACATTTCTAGCACATTTTGATATTAGTTCATTATTTTTTTCCATTGCTTCTGACCCCTTAAGTTCTTCAATCTACAATGCTAGTTTTTATATTTTTAAATATAACTATAAGGATTTAACAGAAGCTAATGTTAACATAAACTTTGCTCTCTTTTTTTTCCTGGCTTATTAAAATTATGATTAGTTGTTAAAAGAAAGTGAATGGAAGGCAAAAATAATCAAATATGACATTAAATCAAAATACTTAAATGCATGATGGATGAAGTTTCAGAAGACAGAAGATGCAATCACTAGAGTAAAAAGGTTGAAAAGTTAATAACTATTTTGCTTAAACAATGTCTAACTAATCATAATTTTATCAACTCAACAATAAAAATAATAAAGTTAGGTACATATCAACAAATTTAACTTTGTGAATGATGGTAAGAATTAATATTGCAGACAAATAAAATTTAAGGACTAGCTGAAATAACCAAAAAAAAAAAAAGAAATTATAAAGGTTAACATCAAAACGTGATAAAAATATAGGCAGCAGCCGTTGCTTTTTCTCTAAAATAAATATTAACTTCAATGGAATGAAAATAACCTAATTTTAGGGCATATTTCATTGATTGATAAAAAGTTTTTTAAAGAAAAATATGCCGTCGTACGGAGAAATGTAAATTACGTTGGCATTATTGGAATTTTGAAAAGGGTGGTGGTGAAATGAAAGTGGCTTCCAGGCCCAAATTCAACTCACTTAATGCCACGCTTTCCTTTGTGGGGTTGACTTTGTGTTATCATGACTCATTTTTCAGTCGGTTGATTTTTAATTTTTTGATAAAATACTCTAGAAAAATATCATAAAAAAGAAATTATTTGTATTTAAAAAATTATTAATTACAGCGTTCGTTAATTTCAAAAAAATTTTATTGTAAACTTATGGAAAAGAGCATATATTTAATAATAAAAATTAAAAATATTATTATAATTAATAATTAATAATTTTTTCTTAAAAAATAATTTGATGCTTCTACTTTTGCTTCAAAATTCTAGTGGGAAGTTGCTCACATAGTTACACACACAGATACATAAATATATATATATATTTGTTAAAGACTTTGTCCAAGGCACACTCGAGAGCCTTCCACAACACAATAAGAGCACTAAGGACCTGAAGTCTAATGGACTTGATGCCTCACCCAACATTACTGTGAAAGCAATAACTTCGAGGGTCTCTCAAGTGGGTTCATTTGTTTTACCTTTTTTTTTTGTAAAAATTATATATTTTTCCCACAAATTGTTAATCGGTCACTGGTTAAAAGTTAAAACAACCATCAATCAGCATCAACTTATTTAAAATAGAGGATCACAAAAACACTTTAAATAAGAAATTAAAATTACCACTCCTCCTTTTTTTATAACGCTTATTTAATTATTATTTCACACAACCTAAAAAAAATTAATTGATGTGTTTATGGTAACCTCGTCTTTTTATAATTAATAAATATTCTTATTTTTCTTATTTGGTCAAAAAATTCTTGTTTCTCATCACCCTATAAATTAATTAAGGAAAAAACTTAGGTCCAGTTTCTTTATATCCATAACAACTATTTTTTTCAAATAAATCTCAACACTCTTGAATTTTATTATAAATATAGTTATAAGCCCTTGTATTTAAGCAAATAATGAAGTGAGAATAAAAAAGAGATTGGGTTGAAAAATTGGCTGTAATGGACATGAGTAAATGGATTTAAAAGCCTTTTTAGGACATTTTTTAAGACATCAATTGCTATATAAATTTTGAAAAAAAGTCTTATAATTAAAAAACATCAAAGCTTTCTCACTGATATAGTAATAGATGCCTATTAATTTGCACGTCTTAGTATTTGGTCAAACATGTCAAGGGACACTTGGTTTGATGGTTGAGAGAGTCGAGTAAGCTTATTTTGAGATTTTTGGTTTAAATTATGGAATATAACCTCATTAAATTAAAAATATCAAAATCATCTTTGAGGTATTCATAAAATCATTGTTAGTAATAATGGTCTGATATAGATGGGATTTAAAATTTAAATTTGATTGAATGGGTGGTGTAATAATCCAAAATTTCTTAGGATACCAGGCCATGAAACATGCATATATATTATTCTCTTCGCCCTAAATTAAAAGATATTTTTAATTGAAATGTTACACGCTAATAAACATTAATAAATATACTTAATAATTTTATTTTTTCAAAATAAAAATATAAACATCTAAAAATTTCCTTCATTTAATATGTTAAAAAGAGAGAAGAATATACCAACCAAAAAAAAAAACAGAGAGAAGAACAAAAATTAAATAAAGAGAGAAAATGATAAATAGGACTTGAGAGAGTATATTTTAGGATGTGAAATCTCTCTTAAAAATGTTTTATAATTTAAAACAGGGATGGCGCAATATATATATGTGTGCTAGTGTGTGTGTGTGTGTGAACGTACTGCAAAGGCCACTCTAATTGTTTTTAATTAACTTGAAAACGCGCGAGAAGCACGACCTAAAAGAAATGGACAAATTTAGAGTTTAATTATTAATTGGAAGCTTGCTAGTACTTCATGGTATAGACATCAAACAGAAGTGATTGCGTAGAAAATGGGGTGTGTTGTGAATATATTAAGATAAAAATGAAATGTATGTGGAAGTCAATTGGTTGGAAGGCACACAAAACATAAATAATTATGGAAGCTGGAAAATATGTAGCAAGCGTGGTGGTGGGTTGCATAATGAATGCCAGCAATATCAATTTTTGAACGCCACTTTCACTTCCACATGGGATCACTTATTTTTTATTGGACGCGCATTAATTACATGTCCTCACTAAATCTCATATATTTCTTATAATATCTCAATAATTTAATCTAATGCCGTCTCTAATCTCAAACAAATTATCAGGCATTCCTATTCATATTGACTTACTGAATATATCAACATGATTGCATGTATGTATATGGCACAATTAAATTACTCATTATTGGTCAGGCTGATCAGCTCTCTCAATAACATTAAGTCACACTAATTTTCTTAAGTACACAGTCATATACGATCATTGCGACGAGAACTTCACAATACTGTGTTTTGCTTATAGTTTGTATTTTATATCTTAAAAGTCAACATGTTCTTCACATATTGTCGTTTGACTACCGACTATTGTTTTCATGGATCTAGATTTTGAGTATTTGAAATCTTTGCATTCTAAAAGTGCATGTTCACATTGCGGCCATATAATTTTATTAACGCTTGAAAACTAAAAATAAATGAAACAATGGGAATGCATGTAATTCATTTTTTTTTTGTAATCATATGAATCGTTAAATCAAAATATATGGAATAGCAAAATGTAGAGTTGTGATTTGGTGTTCTTTCTTATATTTTATGTCAACATTTAACAATTGTTTAATCGAATTGATGGTCTTTACAGTGTTACCTATGTGGGATGCTCACGGGATAGGAGTATTTAACGATACTCACCGTCCGGTCCTTAACTTCATAGAGTCATTTATATTTACTTTTTTTTTTAAAAAAAAAATCTCTAAGTAACGGCTTTTTTTTTGAATATTTGGCATGACCAGTTCACATTTCATCAGTATTATCATAATCAAGAGAAATACTTAGATATCCCAAGTTTATCATGCTATTTCTAAGCTGTCTAATAAAAACATGATATTTAAATAGCATTAAATATGAATTGATTTTGATATTAATAATAGAGAGAAAGAAAAGTAAAAAATTAAATGTGCATTCTGTTATAAAAATAAAATTAATTTAAAAGACATCACACAATATTTTATTTAAATTATTTAGAAATTTTAATTGAATAGACCATAAATAATGTGATGCACTTAATCTATTTAAGTATCTTTCTCATACTCAAATGCTCTTAGAATTATTTTTATATCCATGAGATTCAAATCCTTCATATCCTTTAAGATATAGACTTTTAGAATTATAATATAAGTCATTTTTTAAAAATTTTGTTTAATCCAAAAATATAAAATATTAGGTAAGTGTTATATTTATTTTTTTATTTATTGAGTAACTAATGAGAATATTTTCAATAAGTCAAATGTTATATTTATTTTATTCAAAAGTGTGATTAGAAAAATGTAAAAAAAAATTGAAAGTCAGGATTTTAGCCAACTTCTTTTTAAATAAATGTAAATTAGTTAAAAATGACTTATATTATAGTTTGAAAGCATGATTTTTTTTTAGCCCTCTAGATACAATAATTTAGGTACCAAGTAATGAACTTTGCACGTATTTCACACTGCTTCCATTTCTTTGCAAGAATTTGACCATTGACTTGCTTTCATTGAAACTTAAACTCTGATCAACGCCCAACAAACAACCATTTTGGAAGAATGATTACTGTTGATTAATTGACGGACGGCGATCTCCCACCTACAAAATATTTTCTTCCACAAAAATGTCATCTTTTGTCGGGCCAAAACAAAAAGGTCAAATATGTTTATGAACTCATGTTTCAGACAAAAAGGATGAACACACCCTTTTGGTCTTTCTCACGATCGCACCTCCCTCTGCACCGTTTTAGAGTTTAGATTACCTTCTATGGATTTTGGCACACTTGTGGACTTCTTGACCTTATATATATATATATATATATATATATATGTATGTATTCTTTCCTGTTTTATTTATAAAGCAAGTAGAATGATATTTTTATTCTTATTTATAATGCATGTTATTGATTATTTTTTATCACAAGTTTTTCCTTTGCCTCCAATTAAATATTGGTAAGAGAAAATACATCATTAAAAAGTTTGTATATTTAACATGGATAAAGTTAAAAATTTAGTTATTAAATTTTTAAATAAAGTTGATGAGTTCTTAAAGTTTTTCTATAAATAAAATAAAAAAAGTAAGATTAGCATATATCTTGTTAACGAGGGAGTAAAATGATCACTATCTTGCCAATGTGTACGATAATAATGGAAGCAACCTTCTAAAGCTTTATAACCATTAGCAAATTGCTATGTTTTGCCAATCAAGAAACTCATTATATGATTCATGTGTTGATTTTGCCAACCACACACAATACCATAGCTACCATTTAAACTATTGTATGATTCACATTTCAAGAAAGATCTACCAAAAATTTCTCGCTTTTTGGTATGTTGAGATGTGAGAAGAAAGCTGGTTTCCATTAGTGTCAAAAAAAAAAAAAAGGATGAAAACTTCAAAGTCCACGTGTTCCTACGACCCACAAAATTCGGATCTACTTGACCAGCCCATATGGGTCATGAGGGTGGATTTAATATCCATAATCACCCTTGTACTGTGTCCACATTATTATTATGATAATTGGCTATATTCATTTGATTCGATATTATCATCATCATTATTATTATAAGCACACTCGTATTATATTTCCTAGGCTTTGTACGAGACTTACTCAGCCTGTCGGCGTGGTTGACTTTTCTCAGGACAGAAATGCCCCCCTGACTCTTTGAATAATTGATGCTGGTGCAACAGAAATGACTGGTAAAAACGGGAAAAAGATTGAGGGTATTGTGGTCCTTTTGAAAAGGTCAAAAATCATAGGAAACCTAATCCCCGTTCGCCGTTTGGTTTCACATGCACACAGTTCCTGCGAGCTTTTTTTTTTTTTTAAAAAAAAAAATTTGGTGTCTCCATCTTACATTCAATAAGCAAGCCCTACCATTATCATCATCACCCTCATAAGCTGGGCCCTTCTTTAATTAAACCGTAATTTACTATCTAATTTTCTTATATTTTCCATTTTATCGTGATTTTCATTTATGAAATTCTTCCAATTTAATAGTATAAAGTTTAAGAAAAGTAATTTTCTTTACCTCTCTTTAATAGTCATAACAATCAGATTAAATCCTCAAGCAAAAAAATCATATTAAATAACAACATAAAATATCCAATGAATAAGTCCCAGGATGGATTTTTTTTTGAAAATTTATTTTGAAAAAATAAAAACTAAACAACTTGATATACTTCATTGGTCAAACAGATAATTTTTATGTATAAATTGTTCGACTCTGATTTAATTATAATTATGTAGTTAAATTTTAATTCAAGGAAGTAAAATGCCCTTCGTAATTAGCATATATATGATGAACGTAATCATGACCGTTGGCTCACAATCAAGCGGCAATAACACAATGTGACCCACTTCCTAAACGAGAATGCGCAGAAAGGAGCGTAAGCATGACCATCATATTCACAAACCAAGCTCAAGTAGTATTTTATATATATATATATATATATATATATATATATATTACTCTCTGGCTAGCCCAAGCAACTTTGCAATCCCATCTTTAATTCTTGTCTCTCTCGAGCATTTCAAAGTAGAGATCAGGAAAATGAAGGCGAAGCGGTCCCATTTGAACATCCTCTTTCTGGGTCTAATTCTTCTGATCTTGTTCACTCCGAGAATGAATGCGATAAGGATCAACTTCTCAGGTCCTTCTTCAAGCCTGCAAGAGCTTCATCCACGGCGTCACAGCTCTCCTTCTTCTTCTTCAAGCACCAGAGATATGGAGTTTGAGTCTCAGAAGCGAAGAGTGCCCACAGGCTCCAATCCTTTACACAACAAGAGATAAAAGATTCATGATCAAGGATCAGAAACTTCTGAGGTTCTAGGTTCAGAGTCTTCAGAGAGATCAGAGTATGATAATGCTTCTTATATATAGGTTTATGAATTTATTTGTTCTATTGTTGATCTGTCATATACAGGGAAAGATATATATGTTATATGGTACGTACGTAGGTAGCAGATTTTGAGATTGAATTTGTTTTGTACAGAGGTTAAACGAAAAAAAACGATGAGTTTTGTTTTGCCAAATGTATATGATCTGCAGAACCTGCGTGGTTCTTGATCTTCATCTTCTTCTGTGGCGTAATGATTAATTCTGAAGTGGCTTCACGGAATGGGATTACTGTTTGGATGGTGAGAAAAAGTGAGAAATTGAGGAAGAGAAGAATCAATGAATTGAAAGAGTGAGAAATTATTGCAATAAATGGTATGGGGAATATGTAGAGAGAAGAAGAATATATGAAAGTGAAAGAGCATAAGAGGGAAGTGGCCAAAAAGGGATAAAACAGTTGGGAAGTCATTAATCAGGTCATGCTGTGGAGTTCATAGGCCCCAAACCTTAAATACCCATTTACTTCCCACAACAACCCTCCAGTTAATTCACACAACTCTCTCCCTTCCTCTCTCCGTCCGATACGTACACTCCCTAGATTCAACAATATTTGCATTTTTCTTTTTGAGATAAGATGTTAAAAAATATAAAATATTTAGAGTTTTTTAAAATGTAATTAATATTGCTCTTCCAAAAAATTCTTAATTAGGAAGTGTAACTAATACTCATTTCCAATCACAATATAACATCTTCTAGGAGCTTTACTTAATACAAAATATAAAGTATTGAGTAACTTTAATAATTATTATTTTTCTAAATACATCACTACTTCATTTATTACTCTTTTTTTAAAAAAATAATGTATTAAAATTTTAATTATCATTATCAAGAAACTTTTATGAGGTATTTAATTAGAATAAAATTGTAAAGATGTAAATATTTTTGGTCTTATATTTTAGTCTGGAGGGAGTAAGGTTTTTTAATTGAGGCATTTTATTAAATAAGTGTAAACATAAAAATAGTGTATAATTTTAAAAATAATTAACTAACTTATTTGGGGGTGTAATTAAATTAAAAGTGTCTTACAATATTGAACGGAGGGTATATATATATACTCTATATAGTTCTTATTATAAGACACTTTTAATTATCTCATCAGAACTAATGAAATGTGATTAAATTATTAATTTTATTTAAAAAAGATATCCTTTCAATTTTACCCTTATAGAAAAGATTTTAAAATGTATAGTACATTCTCTCTCATAATTAATGAATTTAAATAAAAGTAATATTAAAAAACATAATTAATATCTTTTAAGTGTTTTATATTAAGAATTAAAAATTCTTCTATATGACACCTTATAATAGGAATCAGAGGGAGTATATATATAATATATATTCCTCCTATCCTATTTGCAAATAACTTTTAACATATTCTACTGCAACTATAAAAAATTTTAAAACTTATTAATTTTGTTTAAAAATTTTATAAATTTTTAAATTTGCCCCTATTGAATGTATATATATATATATATATATATATTTTAATAATATGATTTTTTTTACCAACATTTAATAGGAATCAAAAAACTTGTTACAAAAATTTGATATGATGTGATAATATGACTTATAAGTTATAACCTGTGAGAGTATATATACATGCCGCATGCGTATCATAATTTTACCGTTTTTGTTTACCTTTCTTTGGAATGCAGCGCGCGTGGACGTACACATATATATGTTCAGTTGCACACTATATGTGCGCGCGCACTCTTAGAAAGGACAGGTCAAAATTTAACGTTTTAGAAAATTTAACTTAAAATTAATTATGTAATTAAGGATAAATTAAATAATTGAGAATTAACTTAAATTAAAAAATAATTTATGGATGGCTAATGAATCTATTAGACCCTAATTAGAGCTTAAAATTGGATCTTAAGTGATATTGGATTAGTGTTTAGAATCTAAAATTTTAATATTTGGCTGCAGCCAAAGGTATATTAGCTACAGTCGAAGCTTAATTTTTAAACTTTCGGATTCATATTTCAATTCAAAAAATTAGAGAGTTGAGTGGGTGTTCAAAGGTGAATGAAGAGAGTTCTATTAAAATTTATTGTGGACAACTAATTGAGTCTATTTGGATTTTCTACTCACTTGAGTAAGTGCTTGCAACATCTTCTCTTCCTCTCTTGTGCATTTTCATCACTATTTTTAGATAATTTTTTAGGAATCTGAAAATAGATTGTGACTTTGCTTGAAATTTTGACTTTAATGGGATTAGTGGGTATTTATTTAAGTGTCTAGTCTCTGAGTTATGATGCTATTGGTGTTTTAGAATTTTAAAGTGTGGTCTAGAGCTAATTAGTTAAGTTAAGAAGGTTATGAGTTATTAGTGGTGTTGATTAGACTAATGAGAGTTCAAGTGAACCAATAAAACCTAAAAATAGATTTGGTTGTGGGCAAATCACTATAATAAATTTTTTGGGTTTAGGCTTTGCTTGGAGTTAATTAAGAATAATTAGTTATTAATGGCTATTGATGTGTTTGATTGTCAATTGAGCATTATTGGTACAATTGAGCTTATTGAAAGCTCCATTTGATATTCACCAATACTCTGAGTTAGTAAACCAAGAGTTAAGGTAATCAAAAATTTAATTATAGTATATCATTGTGTCTGCACTTGCACTTTAAGCATTATTGTGGATGACTTAAAATGAGTAAAATGAGCTTATAAATAAATATGTTGATTTTGAACTATTATTCAAAAATGAAGCATGTCTTATTGTGATAAAGTGTTTAGTGATTATATTTATATAGATGCTATATGGTATTGGAATATAAGATGTTATGCCTGGATTGATTATGAGATGAATGTATTAACATGATGAGTGATCGTAATTGATGATGTTAAAAGAGTTGTGATAAGCATGCATATTTGTGATGAAATGCTTGATGATTATGTTTATATAGATATGATGTGGTATTTAAAATATGAATAGTGGGCTTAGATTGGTTATGAGTTGATTACATGATGATCTATTTTAAACTATAATGCGTTGTGGACTATAATAAGCATGCAAGTTTTGGAAATTATAAGAATGATGAATTACTATGATATGTATGAGTTTAGAATTGCATTTGTTGATTGAACTTATATGATCATAATGGGTGGAAGTTCACCTTAGCATAGTAGAGGGACTATAATAGAAAATTCACATGGTATAGCCTCTATTAAGTTTGTGTACAGTGGTTGGCATATTTTATTACCATATATGCTTAGTATTGCCAATAACCTATGGATATGGTGTGAGTCGAGCATAATACTCTATATCACCAATCCTGAATTGGATGGTGTAGATCTAGCACTTATGATACCTCAAAATTCGAGTAGGGTAAATCCATAATTCGAGAGTAAGTGTGGAAGCCTTTGTTCGGGTGACCTTTACAATTGAAGAGTAGGGTTAGTTCAGTCACATGACTAGACCTATATGAGATAATAGGCCATAGATTTGGTTAGATGATATAATGAGTGGTATAAGACAGTTATATTTGATCATGTGAAATACATTATAATGATGCATTATGAATAATGTCAATTTTTCTTATGTGATATTAAATGCTTAATTGTTATGAATACTATACTTTAATATGTTTAATTAAATTACTTGGTTGTTGAGATATTTTGACAAGTTAAATGAGTTATACATGTTTTGGTGATTATTTAGCTTGAATGTAAAGAATTACATTTTCACATTCTTGTTATGTGCCTTATGGGGTTGGGTGGTCAATTCTTGTATTAAGAGTTATTTGATGCATATGACTATTTAGGCAAGTGTATTAGAATTTATTGAGTGTGGTTTAAGTGATTGTGTGGGCTAATGGCTTATGGCGTGAGATTTGAACACTTAGTTGATGGTTTTAGAGACAAAATGTGAAATTATGGTCCCGAGTGTCCAAATTATTTGTTTGATATTGGATTGACATGAGATTAAAATCATTAGCTAGATTATAAAATTAGAGTTAAAATCACCTCAATCAAAGGTCTTTGTTAAAAGTTATGCATGTCAGAGTTTGTGGTTGGGAGCTATCATGACAAATGCTATGATGATAGTTTTAGCCATGGCTTATAAATTGTTGGCTGCAGCCAAAGGAGTTTTTGAGACCATTTGGCTGTAGCCAAAAGAGAATTGGCCTCAACCAAATCTTCATTCGAAGTGTTGGCCGCAGCTTAATGTGCTCTGGCCGTAGCCAAGTACCTTCGTTAACTGAAAATGAAACTTTTTACCTTATTTTGACTTGTTTTTAACTTTAATTAATTTTCATGTTTCCCAAACACTTTTTACTCTAATTGATAATAGTTAAATGACCTTTTAAACTTAGTTTTGAGATCAAATAATTTATGAGATTCCATCTCTACAAGGTTTTCTTACTCAACCTTTTAAGTTTTTATATAACTAAGGCTGATCCTTTTTTTTCCATGATATCTTTTTATCATTAATTAAATTAGTTGGAGTTATCATGGTAGCTCTACTTTAAGGTTAAATATGTGCTAATTATGTATCTAAGTATTGGAGGTCTTGCACAAAACTTGGAAAATGAAGAAAATTACATCACATTGTCAAACCAATACAAGTCGAAGCTTTCTATTATAGGTTCAAACCAAACATATAAGTCATCATTCCTATTTTAGGCATCTTTTGCTAACCAATCGGGGACTCTGTTGTTTAAGTATTGCAACATCCCAACTTGATATGAGGAGATCCCTTACTTCCATGATATAATTTTTTAAAGGGTGGATAA
Source organism: Prosopis cineraria (assembly GCF_029017545.1). NCBI lineage: Eukaryota > Viridiplantae > Streptophyta > Magnoliopsida > Fabales > Fabaceae > Prosopis > Prosopis cineraria. The sequence goes on from NW_026555333.1 coordinate 46,586,014, forward strand.
AACCACCTCCAATCCTAATAAGCTGAAGACTATTAAAGGAGTTTGAATGGAATTTAATTTTGGTGATTTGAAGTTGTTGCACAATTTCAATCCCTCTTTTAAAGCTAATAACTCTGGTGCAGTTAGAGGGAGATAGCCAATTGACTTTGAAAGCCTATTACCCATTGACCATTTGCATTTCTAAGAACACCTCCTCCTTTGGCGTTACCAATTTGATTAACTGATCCATCAACATCCAATATAAGATAATCATCAAGTGGTTTCATCCATTTCCCATTAGGCTCCTTAAATCTAGGGAAGAGTTGATTGCCAATATTCCCATTTTCGCATTATCTGAACTTATGCAAAAATCTAAGGGTCCAAAGATCCCACCAGAACAACATGTTTTTTCCATTATTAGTTTTCTTACCCACAGCATCTCTGAACTTATCCCACACACTAACAATACTATTCCAAACAGTAGAAGCTTTCTTTTTCTTTGTGACTATAGGGAAAAGGTCATGACCACATTTATACTTGGCTTTAAGTACCCTAACCTATAAGGAATCAGATTTAGTGAGGATACCCTAGTAGAGTTTCATGATGAAGGTTCAATTTTGCTGGTAAAGATCTTTAAAACCTAAGCCTCTTTCCTCTCTATCTTTCTTCAAGGTGTCCTAGGCAATTAGATGCAATTTCCTACCTTGTCTTAGTTCCAATAAAAGTTCCTACTAGTTTTTTCAATCTCATTCAAGATCCCTTTAGGAAGGAGGGTAGTTTGCATTTGATAGCTAGGTAAAGCAGATCAGACAAACTTAATGAGGATGGCTCTATCAGCAAGGGAAAGGTAAAGGTACTTACCTTTTCAAGACAAAAGTCTTTTTTTACACCTTTTGCAAATTTGGAAAGTAAATGATGTAGTTCGTACATCCATGTATGCGAGAAACTCCTAAATACTTTCTTAAGTCATCATCAATACATATTTCCAATTCATTGTTGAGCTCTTTTGCACAGTTGAAGTAGATGTTTCGAGAAAAGAAGGCTTTAGATTTGGTGATATTGACTCGATGGCCATAGGCCATGTAGAAATTAGCTATAGTGTCTCTTATGATTTTCATCTGGTCCTTAAAGGCCTCAGCAAAGAGAATTAAATCATCCTCAAAAAATAAGTGAGAGATTTTAAGTCCCTTACTACTTAGTTTGATTAGTTTTCACTTCTTTAAATAACGTGACTAAGCCTTTCTATGCAAATGACAAATAAGTGAGAACTTAAAGGATCACCTTTTTTAACTCCTCTTGAGGGGAAGAATTCTTGAGCGTCCTCACCATTTCAAAGGACTTTCATGGATACAAGCGAGACACAAGCCATGATGACACTAATGAGGTCCTACTTTAGTCCAATGAATTGAAGAGTTTCCTCAAGAAAGACCCAACCTAACTCATCGAAAGCTTTTTCCATGTTCCTTTTGAGAGGAATCATGCCTTTCGAGCTTTCTCAATCCTCATTGAGTGGATAATTTCTTGAGTTATTATAATATTATCACAATTCTATCTTTATTCAGCAATGAACCTACATTGATTATCTTGGATCAAATGCCTCATGTTGCACATGCATATTTGACATCTCCTCACTAGTTCTGGCACTTGTATTTTCTTTTTTTTGCAAAGTTAGCTGATATTACAGGTACAATGTTGATATGGGTAAATAATTTTTTTGGTAAATGTAATTTATTTAAACATATATGATACTCAGTTGGCATCTTGCTAATGAGGATCAACAATTTTTTTTTATTAAATGATGAAAATATACAGAGAATTTGAAATTATAAAAAAATTATATTTAAAAATATATTTGCATTTCAATCCAAGCCAAATACTCCATAAATTCTTTTGTATTAAAAAAAATGAGGGACTTAATCCAAATATAAATTCTTTTTAATCAAACACAACATTAATTAAATTTAGATAAATAGATGTGAGTGTTAGTAAAAATAAAATAAAATAAAATGAGAACAGCTATAACATGTTTGACGAAGAGGGGGTGCGTTAATATATTCATTTAACTTTCTAAAAAAAAAAGGAGGGGGATGCGTCGAATAATAATAATAATAAGGGAAAAGAGATTTTGTCCCAAACGAAAAATGGGGCAAAAAGGCGCCATCTGTTGTGTTCTCATGGGAGTCCCACCACGGATGTTATAGAAGCGCGTCCAAATTATATGATGGCCGTTGCGGGTATATCCACGCTCTTCATCCGTCAGAGCCGGAAATTGGGCTGCTCTGGTTCTCCCGAGATTGGGCCCAAAAGCCCCATTTTTCTCTAATTCATCCCTTTTCAAAACTCAGTCCCAATTATTAGGGTTCACTCTTCTCGTTTTTACTTTTTTGTTTTTGCAAAATTTAATTAAAATATTCAAAAAAATTGAAGGTCCAAGTTTCACATTTAAAATAAAGATAAAAAATAAAATATCATTAAATGTGTAATCATTTATCATGATCTATTAACAAAATATTTAAACTTAAATCTCGAGCTGTAGAAAACTCCATTGCTTGGGTTCATAATTCAACTAGTTTGGATTTGACTATTTGAGAATGAGTAAAGAATTTTTTAAATGATTAAAAAAGATTAAAAATTTTAAGAAAAAAAAGGGCTTTAAAGTAGGCAAATCCTTGCCTTTATTTTGTAAACTTTTTAGGCTGAAGCTCGAAAGACTTGTTACTCATTTTTTCACCAAAATTTCAGGCCCATATTTACATAAGATATGGGGAAAACAGGCCGACTGCATCCACCTCGTCACAATATTTTTTGCACTTGAAAAATAATTATTTTTTAAAAGAGAAAAACTTTTTTATTTAGCATTAAATACTTAAAATTTTTATTTTTAATTAAATTAAGATATATGTATTCTTTATATATTATTTTTTATATAACAAACTCTTATCGTTATTATTATTAACTCATTAAAAGCTACTTATTTAATTTGATTATATTAAAATACATTAAGCATATATAACTAAATACCTAAGTCTGACACTTTTTTAAAATTTAAAATTGCTATTCTTTAAAATAAAATTTTTTTCTCACAGAATTATCCCTTTCTTTTCACAGAATTATTTTAATTGACTAAAAAATATATTCATGACCTTAGTAAGAATTAAAAAATTTTACTATCCATTTAATTTTGCACCTCACTAAGGTACTATTCAAAGCACTTAAAAGTTTCAGATTTTTAAAATCAAATCTATATGACCATATCATCAATAAATTACCAAACTCTATGATTTGCATGCCCTCACACTTATAACATCACAAAAATATTAAATCAAATTTTCTATAAATTTCAATAATGCTTTTGTTTTGAGAAAGTTAATTATTCATTAATAATTCTAACTGCCAAATATTAACATATTTAAATGAGAAAATTACAAGGATTTAATTAAAATAAAATAAATTATAAGGGCTTGATTCATAATGGAGAAAAAGTATAAGAATATGTGGGTTAGTTTTGCTAATATTTTATGAGTATTTTTGCCAATTGACTCTTCTTATTACTTTTTCCATCCTAATTTATAAAATAATTTTAAATAAAATCACACGTACCAAATTTCATTAAATATATCTCACATTTTTACTTTTTTAAAATAAAAATATAAAATTTTAAAAATACATTTCATTTAATACTTCATTTTTGTAAAAAAATGTTAATGAGAGATAATATATAGGAAGGATAATATTAAAAAAAATATTATTAATAAAATCTTATTTTTATTAAAATATCTTGCATTTGAAAAAGCTGAATCTTTTCCAAAACTATTTTATAATTTAATATGGAGGGAATTTATTGTTCGCTAATTTAATACCCCTTTACACACCTAAATAATACATTCAGCTGAGAAGTTTGTTTTGGCCTTAAATATATAATCTCAATCTTTTTTACCTTTCTCATTTAATATTTTTTCCATATTACCCCAAAATTTTATTATTTTTCTCCTTAAAATATGGATATCTAGAGCTAGCAATCTCCAATTTAAAACTACCACGACAAAATTAATTTGTAGGTTATCAGGTCCTTCTAATTTTCATCGATTTTGAATTAGAATCTTATAATTTATTTTATTTTAATTAAATCTGATCCTTATAATTTGGCCGGTTAAATATATTAGTCCTTAAAAGCTAGAAGGACTTAATGAAAATAAAATAAATAGAAAAGACCTAATTTAAAATTAAAAAACTTAGAAGGATCTGCAGATTAATTTTTTTAATTACCAATATCAAGTTAAAAGCAAAATAATGTCTAGAGAAATCTTTTGCTTAGCTAATGCAACAAATAAAGAAGTAAATTTGCAACTTACAAGATAGAGATGAATGAGAGAGACTAAGAATGCCAAGGAAAATTACAAGAAGGAAAGCAACAAATGCCGTTATGCGATGGCAGAGGTAAAATTAGTTAAGTAAATTAGAAAAAAAGTTGTTTTCTAGGCAGCATAAATAATGTATATGAATATATAGTTTATGCGACAATTACAAGAAGGAAAGCAACAATTGCCGTTATGCGACGACATAGGTAAAATTAATTAAGTAAATCAGAAAAAAATTCATTTTCTAGGCAGCATAAATAATGTATATGAATATATAGTTTATGTGATAATTACAAGAAGGAAAGCAACAAATGCCGTTATGCGATGACAGAGGTAAAATTAGTTAAGTAAATTAGAAAAAAAGTTGTTTTATAGGCTTCATAAATGTTAATATGTATGTCTAGGGTAATTTGAATCCTAAACTTTTGAAAAGCACATTTTAAACTTTGAATGATTAAAGTTGAGAAATTTTGCTCCCACCATTAAATTTGAACAAACATCCATAAGTTTTTTAAAAATTAAGGTCTAATATGTAATTTTCACTATGAAAGTAAGAGAGTGAGGAACAATAAAATTTAATAAAAATAGCACATTAGATCCCAATTTAAAAAAATTGATGGACATTTATTTAAATTTAATGATGTGGGCACTTTAATTGTTTGGAAAAAGTTTAGGATTCAAATTGTCTCTAAACCTATAATTTAGAGTTTAAATTATATATTAACCCTATTTTTAATCTACAAGTAGATTAAAAAAAAAAACTTGGCAAGGTAGACACTATATATTTTTAAAAATATTGTAAAAATATGATATTGTTTTAATATCTTACCCAAAGCAAACAAGTTATTCTATTGCTAACCATTTAAATCATCATCAATAATATGCTTAAGAATGTGCTACCCTCACCACTTCCACAATTTTCCTCTCTTTCACATTCATTGTTCAAATTAGAAGGCCTCTAATGTTGTTTTTAGCAATAAGAAGACATCCAAATTTGCAGAGCTTTGAATAAAGAAGTCGTTCATGATTATGATGATGTGATTCAAATTTACATATAGGTTTGTTTCTACTATATATCAAGAAAAATAAATTAAACGTAAATATAATTTAATTTGTTTTCAACAAAATACTTTTTGATATGCTATATATTCTTAATCTTCTCACAAAAATTAATGTATTTATACGCTCATTCAACACGATCTACATTTTAAATCAACTCCAAGTTGTCTTAATTAAACGTGGGAGATGTATGCCTGCATATCATCGCATTTATGCTATGCTTTGCTCAGAAGAAAAATTAGAGAGAAGAGTAAATGTGAAGAGAGAAAATGACAAGAAGAGAAAAATATATAGAGGGATGTGAGAGCTTGTTTGAAACTGTTTTTAATTGTTTTATTGTTATGAAAACTAATATTTTGTATAATATGTTGTGAGAAAACAAAATAATGAAAACATGTGGTTTTCACATTCTCCATTATTTTTTTAGGACAATAATCCTAGAATATTTAAAAGATATTTTATTTTTCTATTATTCAAAACAATAATTGATTTTTTTGGTGCCAAAAATACCTTTTTTTAAAACATGTTACTAACCATATTTTTTTGTTCTAGAGAATTTTTTTTAAAACAGGTTGTTAAATAAGTTCATAATTTTCTCTCCCTATGTTTGGTTGAGTGAGAGAAAACATGACAAAGGACAAATTGTTAATTTCATGTGGACCTTATTATATGTTAAAAAATATTTATATATAATAAAATTTAATATTTTAACATATAATTTATATAGTTTTTATTATATATTACTGGTCTAATAAAAATATAATCATAAATTATTTTATCTTATGCTAGCAAAAAATTATTTTGTCCAATTTTAAACTTTATTTATTAAATTATTAAATACTACCTTCATTTAAAAATGTAAGGCATTTTTTGAGAAATTAAATGTTCAAAAATATTAGGTATTTTTAGTATTTTGAGGTGTAATCATTGCTTTTTTTTTTTTTAAAAGTACCTCTATGGATAATAATTTTATATTTATTATACGATGTTTAACAGGGATAAATATAGGAAGATAGGGTTAGTTAAAAAGTAGGTAATTACTTTATTGGGGTAAAATTTAATTAAAAATATTTTACATTTTTTAACGGAGGGAGTATATAATAATTTAAATTTTAAAGTGAAGAAAAATTTGAATGAAAATTAAGGGAGGTAATAGGTTAGAAATGAAAAAAATCGTGAATAAATTTGAAAGTTAAGTTTTCTATTCAGAATCTTTTCATATTTAGAGAGAAAAATTGAAGGTAAAAGCATGTGAGTCTTGCATTTTATTTTCTTCATAATTTTCTCTTTCTCTCATTTTTCTCTCCTTGGTCAAATAAAAAAAAATGTTATTTTCTCTCCACTTAACTCTTCTGTCCCACTTTTCTTTTTCCTTTGCTCTTCTCTTCTGCCAAACATAGCAGTAATGTTAAGAAAATAGAAAAGTTGTTGAGTTAATTGAAATATTAATTTACAGTTCCATGATTAGATCGTCATAACTAAATTAATGTATTTTATATAACATATATTTAAAATAATATGTATTCAACAATATTTCATAATCTTCATCCAAATCCATAAAAAGGATATATTACGGATTCGTCTTGTACAAATAAATACTCAAGTAGCATGAAAATTCAGCAGGAAATGAGTAGCATGTCATAAAAATTTCATATAAAACAGAAAAAAAGCTCTACAAATTTCAGTTTTGAGTTGCGTTGCTTCATTTTTCTCTGCTCATCAATGACACGTTCTTCCTTTCAATCTTCTTACTTCCAATTTAATTTCAAATCCTTTAGAGCTCCTTTGGTTGTTAAAAAGAATATGAATAGAATAAAATTTAAAAAAAATAAAAAAATAAAAACCCGTACGGCGCCGAGACACTAGCTAACAAAGCCATCGCGACCATGAGGCTAATGGAAGACGAATTTGGGAAAAAATAAAAACCGGCAGGGCCGGTTCTGTGAATGAATTTAAAATTAAGTGGACCAAGTTGTAACAATCTAAGATGAAAGATGAAATTTGCAAATTCATGTTCTTCTCTTTATTGATTTGTGCCAAAGAAAAAAACGCGTATGATATGATGACGCTTTCCTTCGTTAAATATGAATTGGTTGGAATTATGAGTCGATCGGCTTCTTGTCTTTACTACACTTCGGCATTGTTTCGTGCTTTCGTTGTAGATATCTAGAAAATTAAACGACATGAAAAGAAAAGATACATTTTAAAAAATTAAAAAGGACGAGAAGGTAAGAAAAAAAAAGGCAAAAATTGCAGAAAGATACCTTCTTATATATATAACAATTCAAAAACAAGGGCCAGTTAAAAAAAAAATTAGAAAAGACTCAAAGAGAAGTCTTCCATCCAATTACGCGTAATCCATCGCTATTCTTTGCTTTGTTTAATTACATAAACTATAATTATTAAGGGAAAGCAACCAAACAAATGAAAGATGATGGAATTAAAGGTCAAACAAATAATAAATAAGGAAAACTCCCCGTTCCGTCGCATGGAAAGATCCCTAACAACAAATCTATTGGCAAGTAATTTATTTTAAAATATAAATCTATAACTTTATATGAAGTTTTTTTATATTTTATATTTTTTAAAAAATATAAAAATTTATTTTTTAAAAAATATAAGACCTATGAAAGGAAATTAATTCCCAAATCAATTAATTAGTTAACAAAATAAAATATTAAAATAAAGGGTAAAATAAATTTACCGCCCTTCTATTTTACTTTTACGATAAAAATCTTACTTTTATTTTTTACAATCTGCATAAATTTATTTTAAATTAAAAGTTGGAAAATGCAAATCTCTCTCCTATTTTTATTATTTCAATTCTATCCAGCATGACTCGACATACCCCTCTTTGACATTAATGACGTTTGCAAACTTATAGATTACCAAAAAATAATATTAACACAAATATTTTAAATTTTTTAATCATATTTTAAATTTTTATCTATTCAAACTCATTTGTTTAATATTTTTAAAATTTAAATATATAAGTTAGTTAAAATAATATTTAAAAAACGTATGTAAAAATGATGAAGCATTTAATATAATAGGGATGAATTAATGAATATAATTTATGCTTACTTTATAGTTTATTTAATTAAAAATATTTGTTTAAATATTAAGATACTTAATGATCTACAATTCTTTAAAATGAAGACAGAGCAACCCATTAGATTATGAGTGTAAATTAATAATTTAAAAATTTTACAAATCTAATTAATAAAGTTAAGCATTTTACAATCTTTAACATGCATAGTATATATCAGGAAAAAGATCCCATGCGTCCAGTCGCAAGTGAGCTCTTCAACATAGTATATATTAAGCATTAGAGTTGAGTAGTGAGACAATTCACTTATAGCTGTGAGCAAAGGTCAGTGTATTATCCATCTACACCTTGCACCATTATTCATTACCATTTTTCCCCCTGTATTTTCTACTCATATTTGATTTTGATTTGTTTTCCTTTATAACTAATGATGTGGCTTTGTTGTTGTAGATCGCAATTTTACTGGTGCAAATTATATTCTCAGTTCATCAAATACTTATAGGCCAAGACATTCCCATGGCACTGAGTGTCCATGAAGCTTCGTCCTCAAACTCTTCTAACTACTATCCAACACCAAAGAAATTTGATGTTTTCTTGAGTTTTAGAGGTGAAGACACTCGTAAAAACTTCATAAGCCACTTGTTTCCTGCATTATGTGATAAAGGATTCAGAGTTTTTAAGGATGATGAAGAGATTAAGAGAGGAGAAGTCATTTCAAAAGAACTCCTACAAGCAATTGAGGACTCTCATTTTGCAGTTGTTGTTCTCTCAAAAAATTATGCCTCTTCTTCATGGTGCTTAAAGGAGCTCCGACATATTATGCATTCAAAAAAAGAATTTTGTCTACAAGTTTTTCCCATTTTTTTAGGTGTAGATCCTTCTGATGTAAGGCGTCAAAGTGGAAGTTTTGCTGAAGCTTTTGCCGAGCATCAAATGCTTCAAAGGAACCACGAGGAGATGGAAAGTTGGAAAGATTCCCTTAAAGAAGTTGCTGGCTTATCTGGTTGGGATTCCAAGGATATGTAAGTTTCTTAATTATGCTATTGGGTAAAATTATGTGGCTTATATTTGTAATCCGTTCATGGAGTTAAGCTATTTGTTTGACATGTATGAGAGATATGTGTTATGTGGCTTATATGCTTAGATTTGTGTTAAATATATGAGAGATATTTGTACTTGTAGGGATGAAGGAGAACTTGTCAAAACGGTGGTTGAGGAGTTATGGACCAAATTACGTGAAAGATTGCCACCTTGTAATGAAAAGACAATTGGAATTGACAGCAAAGTCCAACAATTAGACAGGTTCGAATGATGTTCGGTTTGTAGGAATTTGGGGCTTAGGGGGTGTGGGTAAGACAACAATCGCAAGGGAGGTTTTTGATAGATATCGTTGCCAATTTGATGTTAGTTGCTTTCTCGCCAATGTTAGGACAACTTCAGAAAGAGATGGCGAGGTTGAGTTACAAAGAAAACTTCTTTCACGTCTCAAAATTAAAAACAAGGAAATTGAAGACGTGTATAAAGGAAAGGAAATAATCCAAAACCATTTTCACAGCAGAAAGGTTCTACTTATCCTTGATGATGTTAGTCATGAAACCCATTTGCAAAATTTAGCAGGCAGCCCGATTTGGTTCGGCAATGGGAGTAGGGTGATCATAACAACTCGAGATTCGCACTTGTTGACATTTCATGGAGTGCGTGTGGTATTTGAGGTTAAAACGATGAACCCAAATGAATCTCTTCAACTCTTTTGTCAGAAAGCATTTGGGGGAGATGAACCTCCAGAGAGTTTTTTGAAGCTGTCTAACGCTGTTTGTGATTATGCTGGAGGGCTTCCTTTAGCTCTCAGTGTCTTGGGTTCCTTATTATATGGAAGAAGTGTGTCTGAATGGAAAGATGCTTTGGATATGTTGAAGAAAGACCCACATAAAGATATTTTCAATGTACTCAGAATAAGTTTTGATGCATTAAGCAATACCGAACAGACAATATTCTTAGATATTGCTTGTTTTTTTAATGGCTTGAGAAAAAATGTAGTAACACAAATATTGACAAATTGCGGTCTTAATTCAACATTTGGGATAACATCTCTTCATCAGAAGTCTTTGCTAAGGGATTATGACAATCATCTAGTGATGCACGATTTGCTAGAACAAATGGGCAGGAGAATTGTTGCTGAGAAATCTCTTAATGAAGGTGTTGGAAATCGAAGCAGATTGTGGTCCAAGGAAGATATTGATCTAGTACTGGAAAACAATTGGGTAAGGATTATTGATCTTAATTGTTATCATTTCTAATATCGTTTTCCTGGTGGCTAATTAATTAATGTTGTTTATCAGGGCACAAAAGAAATACAAGGCATGGTTTCGCCCACATCTTGTGAGGCCTGCTGGGATCCTGAAGCCTTTTCAAGTTTGCTTAACCTCAGACTCTTCATCGTCTCACATGTCAACATTCCCCATGGTCTTAAATGCCTTCCTAGAGCTTTGAAAGTTCTTCACTGGACAAAATATCCCTTAGACACTCTTTCCCATGGAGCCCGACTGGATAATCTTGTTGATCTTAAAATGCGTCATAGCCAATTAAAGAAACTTTGGAGTGAAAGCCCGGTATGATTGTATTTACTTATGCTTTGATGTTATACGTTGATAGCGTAATTGATTTTGCTACATATAGCACATTATTGTATTTTTACATTGATTTTTTTAGCGCTTGGAGAAGCTAGAGTTTCTGGACTTGAGTCATTCCAAATTCTTAATTAAGATTCCTAACTTCTCTGAGCTGCCAAAGCTGGTGAAATTAGAGCTTGAAGGTTGTGAAGATGTCGTTGAGATTCATCCTTCACTTGGACAACACAAAGAGCTTCAAGTGTTGAACTTGAAAGCTTGCAAAAATCTCAAGACCCTTCCAAGAAAATTGGAAATGACTTCTCTAAAGGAGCTTGATCTTTATGGGTGCATGAAAGTTAAAAAACTCCCAGAGTTCGGGGAAAATATGAAACACCTAGTGATGCTTGATGCTGGAGAGACAAGTTTAGTCAAACTTCCTGAGTCACTTGGATTATTGACTGGTCTGAGAACATTGAAACTAAGGGGCTGTAGAAATCTTGTTTGCCTTCCTCAGAGCATTCACAATTTGAAACGTCTTGTACTTCTTGATATTTCTGGCTGCTTAAAATTTTCTAAATTGCCAGAAAAACTGAATGAAATTGAATCCTTGGAGGAGCTTGAAGCAAGTGAAATTGATATAGGAGAAGTACCTAGTTCTATTGGTGGTCTAGAAAATCTCAAGACAATATCATTTCGTGGGTGCGAAAGGCCAAAGTCGACCTCTCGGAGCCTGATTCTGCTGTTGAAACACATGTTTTGGAGGCATTCAATTCACGAGGGCTTAATATTGCCTAGTTCAATGTTCAAAATGAAATCACTAAAAAAATTAGATTTAAGCAACCGTGGTATGGTTGATGGATCCATTCCGGGTGACTGGAGCGGCTTACCATCACTGGAGAGATTAGATCTAAGCGGAAACAAGTTTGTGAACCTACCTGATGGCTGCATTTCTAATCTTTTGAATCTACAATTTCTTTGTTTGAATTCCTGTTCAAAACTCAAGTCGTTGCCACAGTGTGGACCAACGTTAAACGCAATGGATGCCGGAGAATGTGCTTCATTGGAAACAATCTCAGGCGAACAATTATTACACCTCTTTGCTTCAATTGATGAACAGGTATGCGCGCGCACACACACACATGTGCCCATGTATTATTCTATGTATATTTTGCTGTTAATTATTATCATTATTATTATAACTGGCTTAGGTGGAATGGCCGAGGAGAAGGGAAACATTTGGGGTGACTATTCCAGGGAGTGAAATACCATCATGGTTTGAGAATCAGAATGATGTTTTTCTGGACAAGAGAGGTGAAGCTGTAGTGATGGTAGAGATGCCTCCACGTGAAGAATTTTTAGGAATGGGTTATGCATGGTGCTAGATGATAGGTTTTATTCCACTGGGTCGTCCAACCACATAAAATTGGGTTCGCCGAGGTGGTGGTTTGATTTTGCCGTACCTCCTCATCCCCCAGGTCGCGTGGTCTTGCTTCCAGGAAGCTGGCGTGAATTTGAGAAAGAAATAAAATCTGGTCACCTTTGGATCGTGTTTTGGAAACAAAGAGAGGAACTCAGTCATCGACTGCAATTAAGCAAGTACAGCCAGATTCCCCTGAGATTTGAGATCGATGGTAGCAAGCCATATCCACGAGCTCCGATAAAGTGTGGATGGCGTGTCATATGCAAAGGTGATTATGAAAATAGTGGCAACTCAATAGTGCCAATATTGGAACAACACAGGGATGAAGTAAGTCAGTCACTTCAATACCATTCATTTAATTTTCAATCTGCTTTCTCCACTACTTTATTGATTTCATTTCAGAAGAGTATCTAAAATCTTAGCCTTTCATTTATGAGAAAAAGATGAAATTTTTTTTACCCATTAGCTAAAATGAAGAATTAGATTTTGGGCATGAAACATGACAACAGATGCACAGATACCAAATCTGTCGTCTATCAGTATTGTTGAACCGTTGAGAGTTTAGGACTCTTTTTTCCATATTAAAAATGGCTTCTCTCCTCTCCTGCCTTTCTTTTATGTTTTGTTTAATTAAAATATGAAACGTGCAGGGTGTTCGTACCCCAATGCCCCACAGACGGTTCAGTTCCAATTTTCAGTTTGCTCCTGCTGCCGCTGCACCACCAAGGAATGCCCCTGTCAGGGCACCGAATGCTATACAGAGACGCATACACACGGGAGGAAGATTTTGGGCCGTTCACGATGTCTAACGTCTCTGCTAATATCAGGAGAAAACCATGTCTTCATTAATATTTAAGAATTCAAGACACGTCAAACATTTCTATACTGTTGGAGATTATTTCTGATGGGTAAGCTAATCACTAGATCAGGCTAACACTTTGGTGCCAAACATATGGTAATAGGTTGTGGCAATTGGCAAAAGATGAAACTAATTGTAAATTAACAAATATGTTCTTGTATTATTTATTTTTTGTCTTTTTATAAATGAAGGTAGTTTTAGTACGCCTTTTAAAAGATGATTTGATTAACTCCTACAAAAATCGCATGACATTGAGATAAAATTGTATGTAGCAAATACAGGACCACAAGTTGACTGCGATGATTCAAGTCGGATCGGAGTCCTTGTGTGGGAAGGTGCATGGAAGGAAATATAGGGGCTTTACCTCATTCTCACTCTCATGTCTCCTTTTCTTTTTAGCTTTTCTGGGCAAGATAGATGATGATGGAGCCCATAGGATATACTCTAATTTTATTGAACGGATTTTGTAATTACTATCCATATATTCCTTGAATTTCACAATCATTTTCCAAAGTAAGCTCTAGTCAGTGCCTGTGTTGCAAAATGTATTCCTAGACCTGCATGCTTGAACTATTTATTTTTTATTTGAGTGTACATTTTGTATTAAAAAATCATAATGCTATATGTTTGGATGCATAAGGATTTGAATTTGGTTTTGAGCCAAATGCATTGTTTGGGTAATTAAAAATGCATGGATTTTGATTTGGATTTAAATCAAATCTAAGTTCTACCTCAATTTTTTTGTAATTTGAAATCATTTATAAACCCTTATTATTTTAGGTTGTTTAGTCTCTCCCTCTCTAGGGTTTTCTCTCAAGGGGTGGTGGGAGTGCGTCTCATTTTTGCGAGTGTTGGTTAATGGCATCCCCCTCTCCAACTTTCGCCATAGACAAAGATGTTCATGCTTTGTTTTTGTCGTGATCTCATTTTCTTCTTCTTTTGTTTTCGTTTGGTTTTGCTGATAAAGGGGTGGTTCATTAGATCAGCTTTTATCGAATCTAAGGGGCGTTCCTTGCGATATTGCTTTCTTGGTGTGGTTTTGTTTTTGGTTGGATTGATCTAAAGCTAGTTATTTTGTTCTGAATTTTTGGGGATGAGATAGTGGCGGCAATTTTTATGGTGGCTCTTGCTAGATCTTTACGATGGCGGTATATGGGCTGCTAGCGAAAGGTATCTCTTAGACCATCGGGTGATATCTCATGGTGCAAGCTTGCCATCTCATTTTCTTCTTCCTCTGGTTATGTTTGTTTCGCCGGCGTCCATGGTGGTTTTTATTACTTTGGGTCTCACTCTTGATAGATGGTTTTCAACTTCTTTGGTTGCTTCCTTAAAAGGGGTGGGACCTTTGGGTGGTTCTTTGAACCCGTACCCTTTATGGTTCATTTTTCTATTGGTGTCTTTTCTTTCTAATGGATTTCAGTGTGGTAATGGCACTTCTAGTAGCGGCGATGATGACGATGATGGTGACAGCGACTGAGGCTACTTTATACTTTCCTTGTTTTGTTGTTTAAGGTTTAGTTTTTTATGGGCTTTGTCCCTTTTGTTTTTGTGGGCCTTTTTGTTTCTGGACTGTTTCTCTTATATTTGTGGGCTTTGTCCTTGCTCTATTTGTTTTCTAATATATCTTTTTTTCTTTTGGTAAAAAAAAACCCTTATTATTTCAAATCTTATCTCAATCTATTTGTAATTTGAGTGGTCTGTCGGTGGAATAGGACCAGATTGTCGGCAGCGACTAAGACTAAATTGTTGCTGCTACCAATCAGGACTGAGCCATCGCCACTGATCAAGACGGAACGACCAATCCCTATTGGGATTAAACTACTAGCTCCAACCAGGATCGGATGGCTAACTTCCACCGAGATTGAATCATCGATAACAATCGAGACTGAAGTGAAAGTAACAATGAGGGCTGAACAGTTGGCTTCTACTAAGACTATATTGTTGGCACGAACCAAGACAGGACCATTGGTATTGATTGGGATTGGATAGTTGCTTGCGATTAGGACTAAACGATTGAATCCTATCATGATTAGGACCAACGACTTTATTGGGATCGAATAGTCAATGTTGATTAGGACTAGAGTACAAGTGACGACCAGGACTGAGTGACCAACTTCCATCAAGATCAGATAGCTTGCATTAATTAGGAAAGGATTGATGGCACTGACTAGGATCAAATATCAACTTGTGATAAGGATCTCAATGTCAACTACCACCATGATCGGGATTAGATCGATGACCTCGATTGGTTGTCATCGACGATTTCGTCCCAATTGAAGTTGTCAAACTCAATCACGGTGGGATCTAATTGTCCAATCTCAATTGTAGGTTGCCATCTAGCCCTGGTCAGCATCGGTAGGACATGTGTTAGGTCTCAATGGAAGTCAGTACTTTGATCTCGGTTGTCACCTGTACTCTTATCCCAGTCAATGCCAACGATTTGGTCTCGATTGTCTCTAGCTATTTTGTCCTGATCAGCATAGGCAATCAGGCCCCATTTGGTGCTGATGGTCTAATCCTAGTGGAAGGTTGCCATTCAATCCTAGTAGGCATCGACAGTCTAATCCTAATGAAAGTCAGTTGTTCAGACTGCCAACTTTGACTATGATTGAATTGCTGACGTTATCTGAGGTGCTTTTAAAGTCAAACATAGAATTTAAAATTTGAAATTTTATTTAAGATCCAAACAAAGGATTTTAATATTATAATTTAAAATTTTTTATATCATCCAAATAAAGAATTTAAAATCTATAAATTTTAAATGTAAGATTTCAATTATGAGATTTCAAATCTAAATCTCCAACTCAAATTCACACATCTAAACACAACCTAAGTATACTTGAGTATATTGTTATAGATATTTTTTTAAAAAAATATTATAAAGTTCATATTTTTATATTTATATCATTTTTTATATGTAAAATATCTTGTAAATGTTTTTTAATCTTTTTTTTAATTTTAAGACCCAATGTTTATCTAAAAAAATGACTCTTCAATCTTTTGTGTGTGTACAGAAGTATTTACTTCCTTCAGTAAAAAATATAAAAATTTTATCATAATTAATCTTGGTCTAAAATATGAGCAACTTAATATTTATAATTTTTTTTTCATTTTACTCGTTATATTTATTAGTCTAGATTTTGTAGCTATGAATTTATAACCTTTTTTTTACTCATCATAAATTAAAATTAAGGGTAAAAATGATATATATTTTAATGAGAATAAAAATTTTATTGGTACATGGGTTATTGTAAAAATTGCTGATATTTTAAATTGAAGAGACTATTATATTTTTTTATAATAATAACAGTTAATTTTAATGTTAAAATTAAAAATGGCTAAAAAAAATCTCTAGGCTTGAATAAATCTGAGTTATTAGAGTTAGACTTCGCTATAAAGACTTTTTTTTTTGTAAAAAAAAAACATTAGGCTTATTTGATCCCACTTGAATTAGATTACTAATTCTAGAGCAAAACAAGAGAGGGATAAAATTTGTGGTTGTTGAAAGTGATGGATTTAAATCCTCTGAATTTTGCTAACTGAAGTTTGGTAAAGTTGGGAGCATCACAACCGTTGCTTACATCAAGCCACAAAATTATGCCATGTAATAAGTGAAACCGTTGTGTTTCAGAGAGCAAGGTTTCTTATCGCTGGCATCCTTATGAAAAATATGACGATGATAGCACAGCAGTATTACTTCAACTGCTGCAAGTTTGCAATATTGCTCATTGTTCACAGTGATGGCACAGCAACTTCGACCAGGTTCCTTCATAATTTTCATTGTAATGTAATATGCTTATGTGGTGAATTTTTCAGAATTTTGGAAGAATAAAATTTGTTGGGGGAACCCGTTAACTTCCTGACAATTAAATTTATTTTATTTGCCTCTTGATGATGGGATAATAAAACGGCCACTCACGTCTGATTTATGAAAGGGAAAATTAAAAGCATTTTGTCACCATTTTTTCTGTATTAAAATTAAGGTTTTAAAAATCGGATCAGACCGGACCGGCCGGTTCAATCGATTGAACTGGGAATCGGCTCTTGGTCCGGTTCGGTTGACCCCTAAAAACCGGTCAGCAGAGAACCGGTCAACAACTAGTAAAATCGGACAAAAACCGGACCGATTCTCATGAAAAAACTGGATAAAATTTTAAAAAAAAATAAATCAAAATTAAAATTAAAATACATATTTCTTGATATTTAAATGAAAAGCTTCACTTATAATTAATATTAATTATGTATTTATCAATAATAAATTATATTACCAAGCATCTATAATATATTTTTGAAAAAAATGCATATTTAAATGTATTTCTTATTTAATTATGATACAAAAATTAAAAATATATTAATTTAATGTCAACTGGTTTGACCCTGGTTAGACTACGGTTCGACCAATGAACTGTAAACCAGTGCCTCGTCTGGTTCAATAACCAGTCCGGTTTTTAAAACCTTGATTAAAATCACTCCCACCCAAATGAAACACAACGTTTTAATTATTACATGACATATTTTTTGGCTTGATATAAGTAATGGTTGTGATGCTCCCAACTTTACCAAATTTCACATAGCAAAATTCAGAGGATTCAAATTTAAGATTTATAATAACTAATAGAACGATCCAATGCTAGAAAAAGCCGAGTCCTCCATGGTCCGTATCCATACAATTACGCTACAAATTACAATAATCCAATGCCTGCTCTGCCCTTTGAAAGGGTTTAGCATAAATTAAAAGTTAAATATTGTAGAAACAATATTAAAATAAAGAGTTAAAGTATAATTTTACCCTTAATCTATTTTTAAAGAAACAGTATTGCCTCTAAACTATTCATCCTAGCAATGTTGCTTTTAAACTAATTAAATCGAAGCAATATTACTTTTGCTGTTTAAATATTAATTATTGTATTTAGTGGGACCCATTTTCATGAGTTAATATGTAGTTTTTTCCTTAAACTATTCTTAGATGAACAATATTGCCCTCACCATTTAAAAATCATAAAATTAAATAAAAATAAAATTATAATAATATTAAATTAAATAATATTAAATGTATATATAAATATAAAATTATGATAATATTAAATAAAAATAGTATTTAATGTATATAAAAAATAAATATAAGAAAAAAATATAAATTATAATTTTATAACTTATCAAATATAAGTGAATCTTGATTAAATTAGATATTAGTAGACTTAAAAGTATCCATTATAATACAAGTTATAAAATTATAATTTATATTTTTTCTTATATTTATTTTATAGATACATTTAATACTTTTATAATTTTATGTTTATATATACATTTAATATTATTTAATTTAATATTATTATAATATTATTTTTATTTAATTTTATAATTTTTAAATGGTGAGGGCAACATTACTCATTTGAAAATAATTTAGAGGTAAAATTGCACCTTAATTCATGAAAAGTGAGTTCCGCTAGCGACAATAACATACGTTTAAAAGGTGGGGATAACATTACTCTAATTTAATTAATTTAGGGGCAACATTACTCTAATGAGTAGTTTAGGGGCACCATTTTACCTTAACCTTAAAATCAATCAAAGATGTAGGAAAGGTCAGTAAAACAAATAAAGGGAAACTCACCGAAAGTTGATTCCCATCCTGTTATATTGAGTTATCCACCCTTAGTAGATCAAGCCCATATAAAAGCCTAAAATTGAGGAATGGGATTCTTGTCACAATTATGAGAAATGCTTGGGTTCAATGTGCAATTTACTTAGGGCCTCAAATGTAATTTTCTCCATTTTTCAACCTTTGAATTTTGAGAGGGAATGGTTGAGAAACCGAATTTACACATTCTCGCATTTCTTCGATTATGGGTGTAGTTCTCTTGACTCTGAGTTGACAAACAAAACTCTCAATTTTTCTTGGCTTCTCATCCTCTCTGCGTGTATTTGCTGTGAGTCACAAATCGAGTTCGATCTGTAATTTCATTCCCTTATACAGTATAGCAATTGATCAACACAACAGGTATGCTTTCTTCCTCATATTCTTATATTGGCATCAGAGCAATTGGTTTTTCTAGGCTGCATTTCCTGTATTTGTTTAGCCATATACATGCAAATCTTCTAGTTTCGTTTTTTGTTTTTCTTCCTATGTTTTCACATAATCTGCCTCTATCAGTCTTTATGATTATTCTTACTAAAATGAACATATTTATATGCTCCTTGGTTGATATAAATGCTATATATAAGGCTATACACGTTATGCATGCGATCAACAGTGACAAACGTTACAACTGAAAACAAACCAAATAAAGGGTGTTTGAAAACTGAGTTTTTTAGAAAAAAGGATTGTATAAACGTGTAGAGCTAAAAAAAATAAAGAAAACAACATCAAGAATGCGTAAAATGGAGACCAAACGGAGGAGATATGACCTCTGGAAGTTTCGAGTCTGACAGACCCAACCCGCCGGAGGAACCAAGTCAAGTTGACCCGATTGGAGGAAGACGACGACAAAAATGATGTGTCATTTCTATCATCGTCAAAATGACACATTATTTTGACATGTCGTTCAATAAAAAAAAGGTTTGCTTTTGGGCTAGTAAGCCCAGAAGCCGTGAAAAAAAAACTGTTTTGGGCTCTAAAGCCCAAACCCTAAAAAAAACTTTTTTTGGCATTTGGGTAATAGCCACGGGTCGAGTATAAAAAACCTAACCTACATTAAAAAAAAATATATATATATAAATGTATATAATTTGATTTTTTAAATATGTATATATATTTGGACATGTGGCGCGTGGGACCCAACAGGAGACTCTATCGACATGTGGTTAACCCCACCCAAAAGTTGTCAGTGCATGTAGCATAAAGGATCGACATGTGTCACTATTGGAGGACGAGAAGGCGGCACGTGGTGTGCATATGCCTCCTCCAAAAGTGAAATCTTATGTTTTTTAATTTTTTTTTAGAATTTCTTAATCCAAAATCATTCTTGGGTGCATGCTCGTGGTTGTGGGACTAGATTGAGACACCGTTTATCTTAAAAAATCTCTAAATTCAAGATCTTCATTTTAATATATAATTCGCCTATTTTGGAGACAAAACAAGAATTTATTTTTTGAGTTATCTAGTGCATTTTATAAGTTAAAAAAATTCTAATTTTTTTATTTTTATTTTTTTAGGCAAATATGAAGCAAAAGGCTTCAAGCAACACTGATAACTCATAAAATTCTTCTGTTAGCGTTGAGTATATGGACAAACCGGATTATGAGCCTCTTAGTGAGGATTTCGACTCGGAACCCTTCGAAGAAGAAGAGGACGAATATGAATCTCAAAGTGAGGATGCTGATTCTGATCCTAAATAGGATCCTAATGTTGATTTTTTTAAATATGTATATATATTTGGACATGTGGCACGTGGGACCCAACATGAGACTTTATTGGCACGTGGTTAACCCCACCTGAAAGCTGTCAGTGCATGTAGCATAAAGGATCGACATGTGTTACTATTGGAGGACGAGAAGGCGGCACGTGGTGTGAATATGCCTCCTCCAAAAGTAAAATATTATGTTTTTTATTTTTTCAGAATTTCTTAACCCAAAATCATTCTTGAGTGCATGCTCGTGATTGTGGGACTAGATTGAGACACCGTTTATCTTAAAAAATCTCTAAATTCAAGATCTTCATTTTAATATATAATTTGCCTATTTTGGAGACAAAACAAGAATTCATTTTTTGAGTTATCTAGTGCATTTTATAAGTTAAAAAAATTCTAATTTTTTTATTTTTATTTTTTTAGGCAAATATGAAGCAAAAGGCTTCAAGCAACACTGATAACTCACAAAATTCTTCTCTTAGCGTTGAGTATATAGACAAACTGGATTATGAGCCTCTTAGTGAGGATTTCAACTTGGAACCCTTTGAAGAAGAGGAGGACGAATATAAATCTCAAAGTAAGGATGCTGATTCTGATCCTAAATAGGATCCTAATGTTGATCTTGAAAATGTGCTGGAAGGACCTAAAGAGGTGCTCATACTATTGGGACCAAAATATGAATCACAAGGTGATGAGAATCTTCAAGATGAAAATGATGATGTGGAACAACCTTTCACACCCTCAGTAATCATATATATAGCAAAAGGAGAAGCTCAAAAGATTAAAAAATTGGATCAAATTTCTCGAATAACAAGAGCATATTCAAGCTTTATAATAGAAGAAAAACAAGCCGTGGTTGTAGGAGAAATTTTCAAACAACCTAAGGAAGAGCTTGTGCAACATAACAAGCGAAATAAGTCGTACTCGGAAAATCCTCTATAGAATAGAGCTATTAAGGGGATGAAAGTTCAAGAAAATTATAAAGACATAATTAAGAGTTGTCTTTTTAAGTTTGTACCTTGAGAATTTTTTGTTTTTCAAGAATTTATTTTTGGTTATGTTATGCTGTATTAAGACCTCGATGATTTATGATATATATGAAGCATGTTATTTTATTTTTTTATTACTTTATATATACTTTGTTTGAGTAGGAGCTCTAAAGTGATAAGTTATTTAAGAGCCATATATAACGATTATGAAAATATTTGTAAAATTTTTTATAGACGATAGTAATTTTGTTAGAATCAATATGATGGGAGATACAAATGTAGCCTTCTGATCGTTGACCTAATAGAGTTGTTATCACTCTAATAAAGAATAATACAAATATAAGACATTGCATGTTTCTCATAAGTATTTTATTCTTAGTTTAATACAGAAAACTATTAATGTGGGATAGTTTCGTCTCAGAATTAAGAATGGCAACAAAAAGCATTATTACTGAATTGAATAAGGGTGACAAATTAAACGGGGATAATTGGTATATTTAGCATCATAAGATATCATATATTTTGGAAGAACAAGATGCTGTTGAGTCACTGACTGTGGTCATGGCCGAGCCTAAGGTAGGAAACTCAGCTCAGTATAGGAGAGACCAAGAGGCTTTTACAGTATGGAAATGAAAAAATAGCATCGCACGAATAACACTTCTAAGTATAATGGTGGACGATCTGATGTGTGAATTTGAGAAGCACTCTATTGCTTGGGCCATATGGGCCGCCTTAAAAGAAAATTTTTGTGGTACCTCAACCACCAAATTGAGAAAGCTTACAATTAAGTTCGACACTTATAAACTAAAGATAAATACTCTTATGTGGCAGTACCTTAAAGAGATGGCTAACATAATTCGTGAACTTAAAGAAGCTGGGCACGATCCATTTGATGAATAGTAAGTACAGGCTATAATCAGATTGCTTCCAACTAGCTGGGAGCATATGAAAGCTAACCTAACCCATAATAAAAATATCATTAACTTTAATGATGTGGCTAAGCACCTGGAGCTAGAAGCTAAACATCTGGAGGCTTACAGGTTATCTGGATAGGCTTATCTTGTCGAGGAAGGTAGTCCTTCAAATTCTAAGCCTAAGAGGGGCAAAAAGCAACAAAAGAAGGGTAATAAGAGTGGCCTTAAAGTAAAGAAGGACAAATAATCTTTCAAGAAGAAGGAAAAGAAGAGCGATAAAAAAAGAATTAACCTTAAAATGGTCAAATGTTTCACCTATCAAAAAATGGGCCATTTTACAAAGGATTGTCTTGAGCAAAGTGGACGTGATCAGGTACTTGTGAATTATGTGAATTTATAGTTTTCTTATGTTTTCAGTAATATTTTTCTAATGAAAGCTGTTTCCTCTTCTTAGATTGCAAATTCAGGCTCTACAAACCACGTAAGTAAGGATTGTGGACCCTTTATAAAGTACCGTTAGTTGTCAAATCAAAGCAAGTGGCTTTACATAATTTTACATGCACCAGATATCCAACGAAACTTAATTTCAATTGCTTGCCTTTTAGAATTTGGGTTTGTAATTAATTTTCATGACAAGGTTGCTGACATTTTGTACAATTCAACCTTTTATAGTTGTGCTTTTCTTTCAAAAAAGTTCTTTATTATAAATATTGTTGACAGAATTTATTTTCATGATTGCTTTACCACCTCTTTCAATAATGTTGATATGAATATTTGGCATGCTAGGGTAGGACATATTAATCAAAATAGAATGATTAAGCTAGCTAAAGAAGGAATGCTAGGTCCAATTACAAACATGGAAATGTCCTTATGTGAAAATTGTCTAGCTGGTAAAGCAATGAGAAAACTTTTTGATAAAGGTGTTAGGGCTAAAAATCCATTGAAATTAATCCATTCTGATATATGTGGTCTTATGAGTATAAGGGCAAAACACGGAGCTTGGTATTTTATTACATTTATCGATGATTTTTCATGTTTTGGTCATGTTTATTTGATTACAAAAGTCTGAAGCTCTTGAATGTTTTAGACAATACATTAATGAGGTTGAAAATAAAATGAATAGTAAACTTAAAGCATTATAAACTGACCGAGGACATGAATATTTGTCTGATCAATTTAAAAAATTTTGTGAAGAAAAAGGAATAATTAAACAACTAACTATTCCTAATTTGTCACAATAAAATGGAGTTGTTGAAAGAAGAAATAGGGCTCTTCTAGATATGGTTAGGTCAATGATGGTGCAAGTAAATCTTCCAATCTTGTATTGGGGGAATGCTTTGCTAACTGCAGCCTTCATACTTAATCGTGTGCCCTCAAAATCAGTTACTTCCACACCCTATGAGTTATGGACAAAATGCAAACCAGATTTAAATATCCCAAGACTATGAGGTTAGCTGCATGTGTCCATGATGATTCCCATAAATACAAAAAGTTATGTCCAAGAGGGAAGAAATGTATCTTTATAAGATACTTTGAGCAATCAAAGGGTTATGTTTTCATTAGTGAAAACGATGATGGAACTATAACTAAAATTGAATTTAGGAAAATCACATTTTTTAGAAAATGAGTTTCTTAGCAGGGGAAAAGTTAATCGAATTGTGTCTTTACAAGACACAAGAGCAACATAACATTGAACAAATAGATAGGTTTGAATCATCACAAAATATTAATCTACGTGAGAGCTCTAAAAAGTCTACCAGAAGACCAAAAAGAATCAAAGTTTACAAGAGACCCCACTTCAGAAAAGTAATAGAGAAAGTATGCTGAAAAGATGCTTCTAAATTGAAGGTGAAGCATTGATGGTAATTTTTCTAGATGATGATGAGCCACGTTTTGTAAATGAAGCTTTATCAGGATCAACCAAGTATAAATGGAAGAAAGCAATGGATGAAGAAATGGATTCTATGAGGACCAACCAAGTATGAAAATTAGTTGATTTACCACGTGGTTGAAAGGCTATTGGGAACAAGTGGGTTCTCAAAATCAAAAGAAAAGTGAATGGATCAATTGATAAATACAAAGCTCACTTAGTCGTGAAAGGGTATATACAATAAGAGGGAATAGATTATGAGGATATATTTTCTCCTATTATACGCTTCAATTCTATCATACTAATTCTAGCAATAGTAAATAGTTTGGACTTAGAGTTGCACCAGATGGATGTAAAAACTACTTTTTTAAATGGTGATCTGGATGAAGAAATTTATATGCAACAGCCATTATGTCGCACCCCAAAAATAGATGGTAACCGACACAGGATGTAAACCATATCACACACCCCTTAAGCCTTAAATAAAAAAAATCTTTTATTTTAAAACATAGTTAAATTTGTATTAAAAATTATGATATACCTAATAAAAATTATTATAATAAAAGCTTCAATATATATATATATATATATTTAGAAATCTCACTAAACCTCTCCTGTAAATAGAATTTTTTAAAAATTCTATAACATAATATTTCACACAAAATATGATGTCCATCAGGAGTTCAACTCCTTCCAGCCAATAGACAACATATATTAACATAGAAATCTAACTATAAGCTACGTGGAGCATCTAATCATACTTTTCAAAATAAAATACATAAGTGGTTGTATTTACATCAAAAGAAGGGATCTCAATAAATTTTTCACCTGCCACATCTAAAAGTCCTCAAGGGTTGACAGGAGGATTAGCATCAGTTAAAGTATCTGAGGCTAAAAATAATTTTCTAGTGAATAACGTCCCAACAATAAATAATTAAACATAAATCAAAAGGAAATTTGAAATAATTATGTGAGTTAAAGAATAATAATTTCTATAAAAATTTAATAAACTTTGAAATAAATTGGCTCTATAAAATTTTAAATAAAATCTTAAACCATTGAGATATCGTAGCAAATGTTATTATTACTTAATTTCAAGAAAGCATATAAATGAAAGAAATAATTATAAATAAGTTATTAAGTAAGAACTAATGGAATATAAAATCATCAAATAATCATATTATAATTATAGGGACTTATCAAAACAATTAACAAACGTGGACACACAGTCCACGAGAGTAGATAATCAAACGCGGCTTATGCCACGAAAACAAATATGGACACACAGTCCATGAGGGTAAGTAACCAAACGCAGCCTGATCTACGAAACAAACGTGGACACACAGTCCACGAGGGTAAGTCTAACCAAACGCGGCTTGAAGCCATGAAACAAATGTGAGTACAATGCTCACGAATAACCATCCCTCCATTCCACGTGCGTTGGCCATCGCACGGGGCTAGCACCTCTTATAAACACTCTGCTAGCTAGGTGTACCATGACGCACCAAGGGCTAACGGAACTGCCGTTAGCAACCAATGTTCTATATAAAGTCCCTTTTTAAAATCATTTTCAAACATGCGAGAAAATCATCACTTTCAAGATACAGTTCTCATTCTCAAAATCAAACTCACATGAATACTTTTAAGCATTAAAACTTACCAGAATCAAATTTCATATCTGATGCTCATGCTTGCATTTAAAAAAAAATTTTGAAGTCGAACTTGCAAGAATCATTCTCTATATCAATCCAATATTTGATAAAATAAAAATCTCATAATCAAAGTCCAAACTTGGTTTAATTGATCAAATAACATTTCAAATTTGGTAAAGCAAATTTCTTAAAATAAAGCAATGTTAATCAACAAATATCCAATATTCACATTAATGCTATTAAAATGATTTCCAGAAAAAAAAACGTATTATTTTAGTAAAGAAAATTTTAATTGAAAAAAATCAGTTAGGACGCTATCCACTTGCCTGAGACATTTTCAAATATAACTTTCTCCTAATTAGCCACTTTTGTAACATTGTCGCCTTAATTCCCTGATGCCCAAAGGAACATTTTTTTTATTTATTTCTATTTTACACTTTATAAAGCCAAAATCTTCAATCCCAAACAAATTTAAAAAATTAAAATAGAATATCTCAACATCAACTTTTCACAAATAAATTTTTAATAAACTATCTATAATTTAAATAAATTCCCTTCCAACATTCATATAATCAAAATCAACCTAAATAGTTTAAATTTTCCCAATTTCAAGGTTTCTCCATATAATTTCAGCCATAGCTAATTACTTCATTAAGATATGATTTCCTCCTAGACATTATGCCAAACATCTTGAGTGCATCATTTTCCAACCCATTCATCAAAGGCTTTTAAGTTTCCAATTTCATACCCAATAATCACCAATATCAATACTTAGATGTAGAACAGTTTTCAACCCATCTCCCATCAAGAAACAACTTGAGTTCACCTAAAATTCAAAATCCACTCCTATCCTCCTTAAGGATCAACTAACCAATTATAGTAAAATTATAAATAAAGTCGTGCTTTTGAAATTTTTTTTTTCAACTTCCTTGGATCCTAATTGTCTCTCCATTCACGCACCAAGAAAGAATATGAGAGGCACTCTGTTTTATTATGGTTTTAAGACAGCCACATTCATTCACGCACAAGCAGATTCAATGCAAGGGAGGTGGGGTTTAACATCTCAAGAAATTAAATGATGAATGAAAGAAGGAAACTCCAAACGCCCAAAACATACCCATACACACAGCATAAAAAAAAAAAGAAAGATGTGGAGATCCTCACGCACCTCAGGGCAGCGTTGCAAAACAGGGGAAAAATTAGAAGTTTGCAGCGTCGACAAGCTGGGCTTCTCCGCCTCCACACACACACTCGCCGATGACAGGAGGAGAAAACGGAAGAAGCCAGAATGAAGGAGAATATGTAGAGCAGGGAAGAGTGAAGCAGAGCAGATCAACGTACCTCCTTCAGCTACTCAGACAAAGATGGAAGAAGACAGCTCTGGTGCTTTCATAGTTGTTGGCAGTAAACGAGAAAGAAGGCGGAGAAGGGAGGGCGGAGAATGAACAATGAAAGACCGAGCTCACCCTCTCCTTCACGCTTAGTTCTAGAGAATTCGTGGAAAAAATATGGGAAGGGGAGAACAAGATATCTGATCTGTGTGCGTGTGTGTTTCTTGCTTCTTTTAAAAAATCTGAGGGGCAGTATGGTAATATTTATCAAAAATGAAGCAAAACACAATTGATCTCCAAGCCTCCAGAAGTTTCGAACTTACGCCCTAACAATTTAATGTACAATACTCATCTTGCTAGATCATCAATTTTTATTTTTTAATACTTTTTCTAAGGTAAAAATAAACCAAGTCAAAATATTTATCTGTAATTTTATTTATTATTATTTTTTTAATCATTTTTTTGTTGGATTGTTACACATTAGGTTTCATTGAAAAAGGAAAAGAAGATAAAGTATATAAATTAAATAGATCAATTTATAAACTAAAACAATCATCTATACAGTGATATTTGAGGTTTCACAGAGCAATAACCTCATATGACTTCCAAATGATTAAGGAAGACCACTATGTTCACATTAAGAGGTTCAACGAGAACTTCGTAATATTATCTTTTTATGTGGATGATATTCTATTAGTTGAAAATAGTTTAGATTTAATAATTACTATTAATGAATGGCTTTCATCAAATTTTAAAATGAAAGACATGAATGAATCAGAATACATTCTTAAAGTTAAAATCTCAAGAAATCGCTTTAAGAAGCTCCTTTCTCTATCATAGGAGAATTATATAAGGAAAATTCTAGATCATTTTAACATGAAAGACTATAAATTCAAGGATATCCTAATAGCTTCAGGCGTGAAGCTTAGTCTTGAAATGGGTCATAAAACTAAAATAGCCAAAAAAGAAAATGAAAAGAGTTCCATGTGCCAATGCAATCAGAAGTTTGATGTATGCAATGATGTGTATAAGACCAGATATCTGCTATGCCGTAGGACTTATGATATCTGCTACCAATCCAAACCTGGTAAAGGACATTAAAAGGCTATAAAGAGGATCTTACGATACTTAAAGGGTACTGTTGACTATATACTATGTTATTAAAGGAGTAATCTATGCTTGACAAGATACTCCAATATGGATTTAGGTGGAGATGAAGATGAACGAAAATCGACTTCAGGCTACACTTTCTTGCTAAATAATAGGGTAATTTATTGGAGCAGCAAGAAGCAGACATGCATTGCCCTACACTCTATGGAAGCTGAGTTTGTAGCATGTACTATAGTAGTACAAGAGGCTATATGGCTTAAGAAATTTTTAGGACATCTTGGGTTTGAAAATGAAAGTACAAATCTAGTATTAATTTATTGTGACAACACTGCAACCATAACCTATATCAAAGATCCTAAGTACTATAGTAAAACCAAACATATAGACATTAAGTATGATTTTGTAAGGGATTATATAGCACAAAAGGTTATCACTGTTCAATATATTTTTACAAAATGTATGATAGCAGATCTCCTAATAAAACCCATAGCCAAGGAAATATTTGAGAAACTTGTAAGGGCTCTTGGTATGGCTAGATTGACTTGATGTAATATTTTGGTTATATTAATGAGAATTTTCATTACTTCCATATGTGTACACTTGAGAATATACAATGTCTAGTATGTCATACAGGTTGATAAGGTTGACTCTTTCACATGAGCAACTTCCTTTGACATTCAAATCAAAGATGAAACATTTGTATTCACCAGTAAGGCATCAGAAATGTTGATATGTAGAGAAGAAACAAAAATCATATATCGCTTCGATCAAAAGGGAAAGTTGAGATGAGATCCGTAAGCATATTTAGATTGAGTTATGGATCCCTATATTCATAATACCTATAGCCAAACAATAAATTCTTTTAAATTGACGTTATACGAGATTAATAGAAAAGAAGAATTTAGGTTTAGGTACAACGAGTATCTGAACTTAAATTTGTATTGTGTTAATAATAAATGAAAATAACATATGCTCTTACAAGCAAGAGTAACACCATAATATGTGTTTCATACCACATGTGCTTAAGAATCGTAATAAGAAGCAAGTGAATAAATTCCTACTTCATTGCTATATGAGTCCTAGAAAGGAAAAATCCTTTCAATGATGTCCTTTGACTTTGACATTATCATGAAAATATCTCACAGTATTTGCTACTTTAACATACATCCTATGGTCATGATTGACGCAACCTAAATGTATCACGTTAGGAAAGCAACTGTTTCCTATCAAAGTAGTATATGGGTGAAAGG
Organism: Prosopis cineraria; assembly: GCF_029017545.1. NCBI lineage: Eukaryota > Viridiplantae > Streptophyta > Magnoliopsida > Fabales > Fabaceae > Prosopis > Prosopis cineraria. Next base: position 46,615,812 of record NW_026555333.1, read on the forward strand.
AAGATTATCTTAAATATACACGTCTATGCTCATATTCAAAACATATCCCTTATGAAATAATTTGTGAATTCATAAGTGTGGATACTATGTAATAAGAGAGACTATCTGAGTCTTAGACTGACTTAAGAGGGATCAGATTAACTGTAGTGAGAAAAGTGTATATTGGTAAATTTAGGATATTAAGGCATGAATTCAATTAAGAATAAATTCAACTTTAGGGTTATTTGTGCTGGTCCTTGATAAGATTTCTAGTACGAACACCCAAAACGAAGATGTGAAGCCTATGCGGTCACGGCAAAGCACCTTTTATAAAGAGAGGAAAGAGAAAGAGATAGGACCGACATTATATTCTCCACCAAGTGTGAGTAGGAGACCTTGAGTTATCCACCCTTGGTGGATCAGGCCCATATAAAAGCCCAAAATTGAAGAATGGGGTTCTTGTCACAATTATGAGAAATGCTTGGGTTCAATGTGCAATTTACTTAGGGCCTCAAATGTAATTTTTTCCATTTTTCAACCTTAGAATTTTGAGGGGGAATAGTTGAGAAACTGAATCTGCACATTCTTGTATTTCTTTGGTTATAGGTCAGGTCTCTCGGCTCTAAGTTAACAAATAGAACTCTCTCAGTTTTTCGTGGCTTCTCATCCTCTCTGCGTGTATTTGCCATGAGTCACGAATTGAGTTTGGTCTATAACTTCGTTCCTACATATGGTATAGCATTTAGCCAATACAACAGGTATGCTTTCCTTCTCAAATTCTTATATAGCGCATAACAGAAAGGTCCTAGATGAGAATTGAATCTTTTAATTAATTAACACTTATAAGTAAAATTCAATATATATATATATATATATATATGAATGAGTACCAAGGAAGATTATAGCAAGGAGAGAAAATATCAAGGAAAGATTCTATGCTGCCTGTCGTAAGCAAACTCTTCAACATAGTATATATTAAGCATTAAAGAGACTTAACTTAAAGCTATGAGCATAGGTCAGTAAAGAGACCTTGCACCATTTTTCTTTACCTTGTATCTGTATTTTCATCTCATGTTTGATTTGTCTTCCTTTAGCTGATGATATATATATATATATATATATATATTGTGGTAGATTCAATTGTCCTGATTCAAATTATATTCTCAGTTCACTCAAATATTTGTACATTGAGATATTCTAATGGCATTGAGTGTCCAAAAAGCATCTTCTTCAAAATCTTCTCACTCGAATTCAGCACGAAAGAAGTTTGATGTTTTCTTGAGTTTTAGAGGTGAAGACACACGTAGAAGATTCACAAGCCACTTATATTCTGCATTGTGCAAGAAAGGATTCATAGTTTTTAGGGATGATGAAGAACTTGAGAGAGGAGAAGTCATTTCAAAAGAACTCCTACAAGCAATTGAGGATTCTCATTTTGCAGTTATTGTTCTCTCCGAAAATTATGCTGCTTCTTTATGTTGTTTAGATGAGCTCCAATATATCTTTGACTCAAGAAATGAATTGGGTCAACAAGCTTTCCCTATCTTTTATGGTGTAGATCTGTCTTGTGTAAGACATCAAAAGAGAAGTTTTGCTGAAGCTTTTGCTAGGCATCATTGGAGAGATTCTCTTGCAAAAGTCTTTAACTTATCTGGTTGGGATTCCAAAACTTGGTAAGTTTATTATTGGCAAAATTATGAAACTTACATTTTATACTTGAAATGAATTCATGGAACATGGATATAGAGGTGCAGTCAAGCTATTTGTTTGACGTTAAAGATAAATTTTTCTTAAATACTAAGATGACTATTTTAGTTGTGACTCCAAATTATACACTTCATATATTACAGAAGTCATGAAGCTTTATTGTTTATTATTCAGTTGTTCCTTCCATTCTGTTTAATTACTACTTTCTTGAGAAATGTGTACAATTTTTCAAACTCCAATTTCTAATACACATGTTCTTAATTATTTAAAGATAAAGAACTTTAATTATGCTGATGAAAATTTCTATTGTAAGACCAAACGATGCTTCATATTGCAAAATGAATAATCTTTTTATTATTTATGCGATCAGTTGCTCCTTTCATGCATTTCTAATTACTGCAATAAGAACTGGGTTTTTACGTTTCTAAACTAATGTGAGTTATGAGCATTGTTTAAATGAGGAATAAGTGCTGGCAAAAAAAAAAAGGGGGAATAAGTCATGGCGTTTATTATAACCATTTGATCATAAGTAGTGTTGCTTGTTAGTGTTTATAAATTGTATAGATAATTTTCAGAGTTAAATTTTTTGGAAAAAATGTTATAATTTTTTATTCTGATGTTATTTATTATAATGAATTTTAAATTTTGCAATTATTTTCATTGTTTTTTGACTGAAAAAAGGATACATTAATCAAAACAGATTACAAACTAGTCAGGTTTTCAATAGGATCATAATTATCTACCACCACCTCTTGCAGAGGAGTTGGGGGGAGATTATAGGTACAAAAGCTTGTATCTAAACTATGAGAAAGTCTGGCAAGACAATCAGCCTTATAGTTGCAAATTCCTGGTAAAATGGTGCATTACAAGTTTCCAATCTCCATGGTAAAGCAATCCAGCATCATCAATAATTTCTTTAAAGGAGTGCTCATTGTTATATCCATGCTGAATTAATTTGTAACCAGGAATTTTAAGTAAAAATTTAAAATATATAATAATGAGTTTTAATTGTATTTGTATTAATTTTAAAAATATTTTACCAAGAAGGAATGTTAGTCTGGTAGAAGCGTAATGACCTTAAATTTTGAATTAAATAAATTTTCTCTCAATTAATATTTAATTTAATTATTTTAATTTTATGATAAATGAGGATGTAGTGGCCTAGTTGAATTTATATTGGTTACTTATATGAAAATTTAAAGTTCAAATCTTATTTAAGTAATTTTATTTTTTTATATGAAAAAAATTACTGAATGTGCCTTTGCCTATTGTTATAAAAACATTATAATAATAATAAAATCTGAGGGGGTATTTTTTCTGTCATTTTTTCACAAGCTTTATATTTTATTTTCTTCTCTTCTTCTCTTCCATTCGACCGACTTCACAAGCTCAAATGGAGAAGGATCACAATTTTTCTTCATTGCTTTTTTCCTCCTCCCATTGCCGTCAGTTCATCCACTGTTCTCCTCTTTGTTCACTTTCGTCGGCCACAGTGGGTTAGGTCACTGGATTCTCTGATCTTCCTTCTCTATTCGTGTTGCTCTTTCCTCTACTCTCCATTATTGGTAGTCCTTTCTTCTCCTCTGTTAGAGTCATGTGGCATGTTCCTCTATTTTGCGTTGTGGGAATTGGCGTATGGGTGTATTCAATCTATTAGTCTTTCTGCTTTCCCCTATGACATCACTCTTCTTCTCCCTTGTTTAAGTGCCACCATCAAGTGTGTGTAGCTGCAGGAAGCATCAAATCTTTATTTCTTCTTCGTTGCTCTATTGGGCGTGACACCACAAGAGCACCGGCTAGAATCGACATCAAAGATTCTTTCTCGTCTCCTTGCCAACATTAGCTGTGTTCCTTCGTATGTGTAGTTAGACAAGTGGGTCTAAATTTTTCCTCTCCTCTATTCTTCATTGCGATTTACTTCTTGTTTGTGTTGTTGATGGTTTGAGGTAATAAACTTTGATCCTTTACTTCCTTGTTGCTGAATACTTGTGTTGTGGGTTGAAATATTGAAAATGTTCTTCTTCCTTTCTTTGCTGCCATGAGTAATGTGGAGATAAGGATTTAATATTCTTGAGTTAAAGATTGATTTATCTGTTGAAGGCATGGAACTTTGAAAGCTTGATTTGATTGGTTTCCTTTGAGTTTGTAAGTTAATTATATGGTTGACAAAGTGGAAATTTGAAAGCTTGGTTAATTCGAATGTTGTTAATTGTAATTTTTAAAAAGGGAGTAATCTATTGGTTCGTTTGGTGTCAACATATACCGTTTAGTACTATGCAGTGGGATGGTTTAATTAATGCAACATTTTGATTAAAGCATTTAGGTACTAATAAGATACATAAACTTCAATTGATAAGGTTTCTCTTGCCACATCATGTTTAACCAAGTTTCTTTTATCTTATCTATAATGCTAGTGTTAATGGAGCTTTTGTAACTAGATAAGAAGATTCTTTACCCTCTGGAAAATGTGGAAAATTCTCTATATTGATAGAGCTCATCTTTGATAGGTAATCTCACTTGATTGATTTGGTTACTTTAAGAAGAAGAATTTAGAGTTAGTTTGCTTTAAACTTAAACTTGATTTTGATGGATGCTAAGTTTGAAAAGTATGATAAATCTAGATATTGGTGTTTGGAAACTATTGAGTAAAGTTTGAAAATTAGGAAGTTTTAGTGAATGGTTTAGAGATTTGCGTACTATATGCTTAACAAAAAGCCTAAGAGAAGATTATATTTTAGTCAAGTGATTAGCTAAAGTTAAAAATTATGATAAAAGTTTTAGGTGTAAACTACAGTCCTAAAACTCTAAAGTTATTATTGTTAAATGTTAGTTGAGTTGATTTTTGAAAGGTAACTTGTTTGATTCAAGTATAGGCCATTAAAATTTTTTATATTTATATAGGAAGCTGGGAAGAACTTAGTAAAGGTTGAAAAGGAGTGACTTTTTGAATTTTAAAATTTGACAAGTAAGTGGATAACGTCCCAATCAATTTTTATATATTTGCAAGTTCCCTCCTATCAAATATTATTTTTGACAATTTACATTATTAATATGTTTCTTTAGTACTGAATATTGTTGTTAATTAAATTTCTTTAGCTCTTCAAGTTGTCATGATATATACTTATAAGATTGACGAAAATGCTTATATAAATTCTAGTACTCTTTTATTCAATAAAGATAATCATAAAAATTAGTGAAAAAGTTTATGAAACATTAGTTGAAAATTTTCATATTTAAAAGAATTGATATTGGCAGTTCCGTTAGCCCTTGGCGTGCCATGGTTAATGACTGGCTAGTTTTATTTTCATGAGCTTTGTTCTCACATTTGTTATTCGTGGCTCTCATACTCGCATTTGTTTTTGTGGCTTCGAGCTGGGTTTAGCTGGCATTACTCTCGTGGATTATGTGTTTATGTTTGTTTCATGACTTTAGTTTTATTTGGTTATTTATTCTTAAGGATTATATGTTCACGTTTGTCTTCATGGCATAAGTCGCATTTGATTATTTATCCTCGTGGTTTGTGTATCCACGTTTGTTAATTATTTTGATAAGTTCTTATAATTATAAATTAGAATTATTTGGTGATTTTACATCTCATTATTTTTATTGAGTAATTTATTTATAATTATTTATTTTTTTTATTTGCTTTCTTTATAACAATATTTAATCTGATAATTTAGTCATTCAAAGTTTTATTTAAAGTTATATAGAGCCATTTTATTTTAAAAGTTTACTAAATTTTTATGAAAATCTTTGTCTTTTTAACTTACACAATTGTTTCAAACTTTCATTTTATTCATGTTTAATTGTTTGTTGTTAAGATGTTATTCACTGAAAAGTATTTTATTTGGTCTCAGATACCATAGTTGATTTTATACTCCCTGCTGATCTCTGATGGGCTCGTTGCTGAATTGACTAGAAGATTACTTTTGAGAATATCATCTTATTCATGTAAAATTCAAAAACCTATGTAGTATCTTTTGGAAGTCCGATTTAGAGTGCTCCACATTAACTATAGTTAGGGTCTTGATTCCTTTTTGTTATGTTAATTGTTTGCTTCTGAGGGGAAAAGCTCTATATTGTTGTAGAGATTTCGAAAGACCCTACATTTAAGGGAGGTGCTGCAGAAATTTTTATAAAAAGTTTGACATTTTAATTTATGTGAAAAGTAAAATTTGATATATTAATTTATAACTTTTCTTAATTGAAGCTTTAGGGATGTGAATTTGTGCATATATCTTATGTTGGTTATGTTAAATTTTTAGGGCGTGACACAATTGGATGGCATGAGTATAGTTGCTATGTATCTCTATGTCTCTATATCCCATATACTAGTAAATTTGAAACCCCTGAATGATAGCTAGAATCTCTGCAATCACCAGAGGAACATTAATAAGGTTACAATTGAAACCCTTAACCCAAATTCCCTATTCATCCCAAATGACTCCATCACACCCACCACTACCATCAAACTTCACATATCCATCCACCTTGAGTCTAGCTACTTCAATTCTTCAACAGTATAGTCTCTTAATTGATGTTTCTTGTAGTTTAAGTATGAAAGTAATTTGATAAGATCCATATTTGAACATGCTCAAAAAAAGGTAGATAGTGTAGTGAAGCTATTATCAACAAATTCCACATCAAAAATTTTTCCTAAATCTTTCTACCTAAATATCCCAACAAATATACTCGACAAGAACATCCCCAGTTCACCTTCTTCTTGTAGCTTTTGCCAGCTTCATGGGAAAGATTCCAACTAAACCATTCCGCCCTAGTTAGGGTGGTAAAGATGCTCTAGTGCCTTTCTTGCATAAACTCTTTCTACTTCTCTTTGGCGTGTGGATGATCACAAATCATATGCATTGAGTCTTCCAAAATGTCGCATCCAAAACAATAGTTCCACTCAATTGTTAATCCCCTTCGCTGTCTCAATTCCACTATATATGCTTGCATATATGTGAATAGGCACATAAAAAATTTGATCTTTTCTAGTATCACCTATCTCCAAATCTTTTTCTAAATGTTATCAACATTCCTCCTAGTACTTGCAGACAAAAAGCAATATGCAAATGTGACATTAAAGCAATCATTCACAGATAGTTTCTAAAAGCGTTTATCCACTTTTTCCCCTCACTAGGTGGGTGGGCATGGGTAGGAGTAAGCAAAACCGAACCGAAATCGAAAATCGAACCAAATTGAATTGAATTTTGTCTATTTGATTCGGTCTATTTGATTTTTTTGGTTTGATTCAGTTTTTTTATTTTAAATATTTCGGTTGATCGGTTCAATTCGGTGAGTAAAATTTAAAATTGAATAAACCAAATCGACCGAATTGCATATAATTTATTAATTTATAAATTATATTTAATTTATAAATTATTTTATTTTATTTTTATTTTTTATTTTAATAAAAAATAAAAAATAATAATATCACTTGAAACCTTATTTCGGTCAGTCACTCTCATCAGTAGGTGTTGTGACTGGATTATGGGGCCATTATTTTATCATCGGTGTTTATTTATGGTTGTTTATTTGATTATCCATGCCTTTATAATATTTGGGCTTTATGTTATATGGGTGTAATTAAAATGGGCTCATATTGAAAAAAAATGAATAAAAAAGGTCCAATTTTGTAGTGTTGTTTGTTTTAACATTTAAAAAATGGGTCCAATTTCAATAGCCCAATATAAAACCAAAAAACCGAATTAATTGACCAAACCGAATTATCAAATTTTAGTTCAGTCCTTGTTCGGTTCAATTTGGTTTTTATTTTTAGTGTTATTTGATCGATCGGTTAAGTATATTTTAAGACCAAACCGAATCGACTGATGCTTACCCTTAAGCATGGGGTAAGATAGGCCATTGTATTGAGCTGTAACCAGTAATTGTGTTTTTGCAAGTCCCATTGCCTTCTAGGATCAAAATAGTCTGCAACCCTCTCATTCCTATCAATCATTCCTTCTCTATTTGGCACGAGTACAATAAGAGGAACATTCTTCGCAGACCAATTATCGAACCAGAAAGAATTCTTCTTGCCATTGCCAAATTTTCCCCCAATCCTTCCTTAAATATTTTCCAAACCTCACAAATGCTGTGCCACGTATAAGAATTATTATTTCTTTTGGTGACTGCAGACAAGCTATTATTATCATATTTATACTTGACCTTCAAAACACAAGCCCATAAGGCATCTTCATTGTTGACTAGATTCCAGCAAAATTTCACAATGAAAGTCTCATTTTGTCTTTCTAGGGCCTTTATGCCTGGGGTTAGGGTGAAGTCCAGTGCCGTCCAGTCTCTTCCGTCAGCCCTAGTAGTACATGTGGTATGAAGGCAAGGCTAACAAAACTGCTCTAATAAAGGTTGCTCTTCCAGTCATATTAAGAAATCTCCTTTTCCAACTAGTGAGTTTTTTCTGTGTTTTCTCCAAAATAGGAGCGAAAAGTACATAGGAAGCCCCCTTGTAAGTTAAAGGGATTCACAAATATTTCCGCAAATCCCCAGTTAATGTCACATCCATTTGACTACTCAAGAGCTCTAGAGAAGTGAATGGACTTGGAAAAGCAAACTGTTGTCTTCAACTTGTTCATTCTCTGCCTTGAAGCACTACAAAACCTTTCAATACGTTCGCCATAATATCTACATGAAAAGAAGATGCCTGCCCAAAAATAATCACATCGTTAGCAAAGAAAAAGTAGGAAATTTTGGGGCCGCTTGTAGCTAATTGGGTAGGAGTCCAAGGTTGGTCCTCAATAGCATCCTCACTCACATTATTCAATCTTTCAATACAGAGTAAATATGTAAGGAGAGATGGGGTCCCTTGTCAAACTCCACTAGTTGGCTTAAAACTCTCCGTATTATTTTCATTCTCAGAAATTAATGCTTTTAAATTTATTTTTTCACTGTTAATTTAGTTTTTTTTCACGGTGAAAACTTTTTTTCCTCAAACTACACTATCAATTAAAGCCCTCTCTTAAAACAAAAATGGAATAAGCTACACATACATGTCTTGGCTCCTTAAAATTGTTTAAATATGTTGATAATCCAGAAGGAAAAGAATATTAACAATTGCAGAAATTGAAGTAACAGATTCTCTCTTTTTTTTTTTTGGGTCAATTTTGAAGTAACAGATTGTAAATATAGAAAGAATCAAAATTTGTATTTTTATCAGTGATTTGTGTTAAATATATCACATGCATGTCCCTTCATATGTTGTTTGTACTTGTAGGAATGTAGCAGAACTCATTGAAATGGTGGTTGAGAAGTTATGGACCAAATTACGTGAAAGAGTGCCACCTTATGGTGAAAAACTAATTGGAATTGACAGTAAAGCAGAACAACTGGAATCACTCTTGAAGATAGGTTTGAATGATGTTCTGTTTGTAGGGGGTGTCGGTAAGACGACATTTGCTAGGTTTGTTTTTGAGAAATATCATAGCCAATTTGATATTAGTTGCTTTCTTGCCAATGTTAGGACAACTTCTGAAAGAGATGGCGAAGTTCACTTACAAAGAAAACTTCTTTCACATCTCCAAATAAACAACATGGAAATTGAAGACGCGTATGAAGGAAAGAAAATAATCCAAAAGCTTTGTTGCAATAGAAAAGTTTTACTTATCCTTGATGATGTCAGTCATATAATCCATTTACAAAATGCTGGGAGTAAACATAACAACTAGAGACTTGCACTTGTTGACATCACATAGAGTGCAGGAAGTGTATGAGGTTAAAACTATGAACCCAGATGAATCTCTTCGGCTCTTTTGTCAGAAAGCATTTGGAAGAGATAAACCTCAAGAGAATTTTTTTGGATCTGTCTGAATCTGTTTGTGGTTATGCAGGAGGCCTTCCTTTGGATCTCATTGTTTTTGGTTCCTTATTATATGGAAGAAGTGTTCCTGAATGGGAAGATGCTTTGGATATGTTGGAGAAAGAACCACATAAAGATATTTTCAAGATACTTAGAATAAGTTTTGATTCTTTAAGCGATATAGAACAGACAATAATTTTAGATATCGCTTGGTTTTTTAATGGCATGAGAAAAAATTTAGTAACACAATTATTGAAAAGTTGTGGTCTTAATTCAACAATTGGGATAAGAACTCTTCAAGAGAAGTCTTTTCGAAGGGATTGTGACAATCATTTACTGATGCATGATTTGCTAGAACAAATGGGTAGGAGAATTGTCTTTGAAAAATCGCCCAATGATGTTGGAAAGCGTGGTAGATTGTGGTCAAAAGAGGATATTGATCAAGTAATGGGAAGAAATTCGGTGAGGCTTGATCTTAATTAACTTTGTTTACAACCTTTACTGTTATCTGTTATTTTCTTATCTTAATTGTCTGATATCATTTTCCTGGTGGTTAATTGATGATGTTTATCAGGGCACAAAAGAAATACAAGGCATAGTTCCGTCCACATCCTGTGAAGCATGTTGGGATCCTGAAGCCTTTTCAAGTTTGCTTAACCTCAGATTACCTATCATTGTATCAAGTGATTTCTACCTTACTCGTGGCCTCAAATGCCTTTCTAATGCTTTGAAAGTTCTTCACTGAACAAAATATCCTCTAGACACTCTTCCCCCGGAACCGAACTGGATAAACTTGTTGATCTTAAAATCCGTCATAGCAAATTAAAGCAACTTTGGAATAAAAGCCAGGTAAGATATATATTTTACGCTTTGATGGTATAGACAGTGAGATTGACTATGCCAATATATTTTTTCCATTGATTCCCCTTTATTTTTTTGGTTAATGCTTGAAGAATCTAAAGTTTCTAGACTTGAGTCATTCCAAATACTTGATAAAAGCTCCAAATTCTTCTGAGCTTCCAAATCTGGAAAGATTAAAACTTGAAGGTTGTGAGGATATTGTAGAGCTCCATGCTTCACTTGGACAACTCAAAAGACTTCAAGTGTTGAATTTGAAAGATTGCAAAATCTTAAAGTCGTTCCAAAAAAAAAAAAAATGGAAATGACTTCTCCAAAAGTTTTTGTTCTTCGTGGGTGCAAGTCAAAAATCTCCCAGAGTTTGAGGAAAATATGAAGAATCTAGCTGTGCTTGATGCTAAGGAGCCGCAAAAACTTGTTAACCTGCTTCAAAGCATTCTCAATTTGAAATGTCTTGCACTTCTTGATATTGCTCGTTGCTCAAAATTTGCTAGATTGCCAGAAAACTTGGAAATTGAAGCCTTGGAGGTGCTTGATGCAAGTGGAACTAACATAACAGAAGTACCTTCTTCTATTGGCGGTTTAAAAAAACTCGAGAGATTGTCATTTCATGGCTGCAAATGGTCAACTTCGAGCTCTTGGAGCTTGGCTCTTCCATTGAGCGACATGTTTTGGAGGCATTCAATTCATAAGGGCTTAATATTGTCTGCTTCAATCTTCAATGTGAAATCACTGGCAGAATTAAATTTAAGCAACTGCAATATTGATGCCATGCCTGATGACCTGCGTGGCTTATCATCATTAAGGATATTAGATCTAAGTGGAAACAAGTTTGTGAATCTACCTGGTGGCTGCATTTATAATCTTTCGAATCTACAATTTCTTTATTTGAATTCATGTTCAAGACTTGAGTTATTGACGCAATGTGGACCAAGATTATGGACAATGGATGCAGGAGAATCTACTTCATTGGAAACTGTGTCAGATGAACAATTATTACATCTCTTTGCTTCAATTGACCGGGTATGTCCATATGCCATATGTCATATTCTATTTATTTTTTGTAGTTATTTATATATAATCTCTCACAAAGTGCATGTGTGTGTATATACCTGGCTTAGATGGAAAGGCTGAGGCGAAATGAAGAGCAAGAACAATGGAGTTCATTGTCACTAAGTGAGAACTCTCAGGTCATAATTGATAATGTGAAACAATGTCTCAGGTGGCATCTTCTCCATGCTTAGAGGAGGCAGACAAATTAGAAGATTCACAGATGCAGTTCATGAAATGATCTTATCATCTTTGAATCTCTCAATAATAAATATTTGAATTTCAGATCATGATTTGAAATTAGAAATTGTTCTCTCTTAATTTTAATTTCCCATGATGAAATTCATGCTCGTGATTTTGATGCTGCAACGTTGATTGATCTGCTCCTGGCAATGCAAACTCAGCCATCGTGACTTTTCTGCCCCCATTGTAAACCCAGCCATCACAAAGTCACCTTCTTCGTCGAATTACAGCCCATCTGAGACACATTCTTCATCAAATTGCTGTCCTTTTGAGAGTGCGACTGCTCGGGCATGACATTTTTATGCTCGGCATCAATTCACTGACGTTATGTTCTTTCTGTAACAGGAAGCAAGCATTTGCTTAGATTATTCAATCGATGGTGCACAAGTTGCTGCCTCAAAGCAGAGTCCATCAAGAGAGAGAAATCATGTTGTCGGTGATACGCTTGTGCCTAATACTGTTTCCAAGGCTAGCATGCCAGACTCCCAACAAACCAGTGCCGAGAAGATAATTGAAGAACTTTCTCAAGTTTCAGATTTGGAAGCCACTGAGTTGCTGCACAAATTTATGATATCCTTATTCATGATGAAAGAATGTGTGAGGCGTTTGAGGCTCTTCCTTCTCAATTCAGAAAAGGTTGGTTATTAATGCAGATAAAAAAAAAATTCCAGTTACAATAAATTCCAAAGCCCATTTTGCCGTCCAGTAGTGACAACCATCTTTTTGATTGGCACTGCAATGGCCTTTTGATTTGGGTATTAGAGCAACACTACCTATTGAGAAATCCCTAGTTTTTGGAATATCTGAAAAACTAGATGCAATAAAACATCCTATTTCATTGGTTTATTTGTAAAAGTTTTTGGGACAATAATTATTTTGCTAGCCTAGCATTGTTCTATGTTTGTTTCGATTATGGATTGGCAGTAAGTTGGATTTGGAGATATATTGTGATGTAAGTTGACTTATATTGAGCTTGTCAGATGCATATTCACACTGATCTATGACATTCATCTTTTAAAACGAACATACAGTACTTTCTTTCCGGGTTAATGCAGAATCATGTATAATCTAAATTTTAGAAAAAGGGGGAAATTGCTGGTAAAAAAAAAAGAAAAGAAAAGAAAAAAGGGGAAATTCTTCAATATGTGTGTGTGTTATAATTACTATGATATTTATTTCTAGTCCAAACGGTGAAGAGAACGTTTATCCATTAAATCGATAATTTATTAAAAGTTTAAAGCATGAAACGGGTCCTCTGTTCATGTCCTGTTCTTGACAGGTCGGTTATTTGCCTTACAAAATGGGTCTCTTTTTTTTTTTTTTTCCTTTCTTTGTTTTTGCCCCCACAAATGAATTAACTTTTTTTATAAAGTAAGTTGAACAAGTTAAAGTCGTGAGGGAAGGAGCATGGAAGGAACAATGGGCATCCTCTGCTCATTCACATGTCTTGTTCTCTTTGACCTTTTGGCAAACATTGATGATAATGGAGTCCAGCGGATTGCCATTATACTATTTCAACACTCATTTTCCACGTGAGAGTTGAAACATCTAAGTTGTTAATATTTAATTATTACAAAAATTTTAATATTAAATTGAACCCTCTAAATTAGACCAGATTGAAAATAAAAAATTATTAAAATTATTTTATAATTTTTACACATTTTTATTTTAACAAAAATAAAATAAAATATATAATAACATTTTAAATTTAGATTATCTAAATCAAAATTCAAATGATCTATTTCATCATAATGATGGCACCGACAATGTACGCATTGAAATCTCCATTTGGTTATGCTTTTCTTTTTCCTCGTAGCTGTCCTGCGAAGAAGCATATCTTGTCCATACATTTGGCCCAATCACAACCTTCACCCTCCTCATAAGTAGCTCCCTTGTTGCAGAAAGGGGAGGCATAAGCAAGAGAAAGGAAGAAAAGAGCTGAGAGCTAGAGAAATTGTGAGGAATTCTAGTCACAACCGCTCAAAAGGAAGGTCAGACCTGTTACTGAGTTTTACAATTGCTTACATAAGTTTTGATACATCGTCCAAACTTACAGTGAATAGTGCAACTTAGGCTTGTTTATTCTAAAACATTAAACCTTTTGTGTGCTTATTTTGATTGAAGTTTAGATATGTTTCAAAACTTTGTTGGACAAGGTTGTATGTTATTTTCACGAGCATTGACTTGCAATGGCTTTTCTTAGCTAAGGTTTGAGTGGAACTGTGGAAGCTGTTTTTTTTTTTTTTAGTTGCGTTAGACCAGCTTCAAGCGGATTTCAAGATTGTTTCTGTTAGCAGAGGGCTATGTTACTACATAGCTTCTAAATGGATATGCTCATTTGATAGGGTGTTTAAGCCCCCATTCCTACTTGCTTTCTTCCTATTAGCAGCTCCTACCGGTTTGGTTAGGATTACTCTTTATCAGGTTCCTTTACCCTTTGGTTTCCTTTTACTGCTACTTTGTTTGGATTTCTTTGATCAGTTGTTTTTTTTGGGTTGGTTTTTAATGTTCAGACCCGGTTCTTAATACATTAGTTCCTGTTGTGGCCAAAGCAAAAAAGAAAAAGAACCACACCACACCTCTTCATGTACTTGTGTACATGTAAAGCATTAGATGAGTTCAGAGACTTCAACTGTTCTTTCATTTCCATTTGCTTTCCTTTAGTTAATGATATGGTTTATTGCTTATATAGAGATCACTATTTTTCTGCTTCAATGAGTTTAATTCTCAGTTGAAGCATATTTATAGTCCAAAGTCTTCCAATGGCAAAGGAGAAAGAAGCGTCTTCCTAAAAATCTTTTGATGACTCCAATCCATCCAGAACCTGGACATATGATGTTTTCTTGAGTTTTAGAGTATTTATACTCGCCAAGGCTTTATAGGCCACTTAAATAGTAAATTGTTGAGGAGAGGATTCAGAGTTTTTATAGATGATGGTGAACTTTAGAGGGGAGAACCGATACACTTCTACAAGCAATTGAGAATTCTCAATTTGCAATTGTTGTTTTTTCAGAAAACTATGCGAATTCTTTATGGTGCTTGGATGAGCTTCAACATAATTTTGCCTCAAGAGATAAATGAGGTCAACGAGTTATTCCTATCTTTTATGATGTAGATCCATCTGATATAAGACGTCAAAGAAGAAGTTTGGGGATGTTTTTGGGAGGCTTCAACGGAATCCCAAGAGTGGCAAGGAAAAGGTTCGAAAATGGAGGGATTCTCTAACGGAAATTGACAGCTTAGTTGGCTGGCATTATCCTAAACAATAGAGGTAAGTTTTTTTTTTTTTAAATAATGAAATGATATAATGCTTTTTTTTTTTTCATTCCATTTTGAAATATAAGTCTTTTCATGAGAGAAATTTTCCTCTAATTTTACACATGTTTTTTAAAGTTTACTAAAATACTTATTCATATTTTCTTGGTATAACCTCAATAATCTTATAGTTTTATGTAAGATTTCAATTTGATTCTTTTATTTTATAAAAAATATTTTTAGTATAACACTATTAGTCTCAAATGATAATTTTTGTGCCAATGATTATTATTTTAAAAAAATTAAACTTAATATATCTTGATAACATTTTTTTCAGCGTTTAAAAGTTTAATGTTATCAATTTTTTTTAATAAAACTAATAGTATTAGGGTTTTTTTATAGCACTAACAGTACTAGGATTAGATAAATGAAAAGACATTTTACAAAATTAAATAATTTAAATTAAGTATTATGTAAAGTTAAAAAACTAAATATGTAATTTTATCTAATTTATTATAAAATAAAATAAGAGAAAATTTTAAAATTTCAAAAAATTACTAATTCCGTTTAAAAATGTAAGGCATTTTTAACTAAATCTCACCTCTCAATAAAGTAGTTATCTATCTTTAAATTAATCTTATCTCTTCATATTTATTTTTATTAAATATCGTATAATAAATATAAAGTTATTATCAATAGAGACACTTTTGAAAGAAAAAAGACAATGATTACATCTCAAAAAATTAAAAATACTTTATATTTTTTAACACCCAACTCATTAAAAAATATCTTATATTTTTAAATGGAGGGAGTATAACATATTAATTATATTTTTTCATTTGTATATCAAAATCTTAAAATTAAACACTTATATTTTTAACGGGATGTAGTGCATTTTGGTACCAAATCATGCAAGATGTTCACATGTGTGCAAATCTTTTCGTTTCCAGATTGTTAAACATTTTTAATTGTGAGAAATAATTAAATCGTGAAAAGAGTACACTTTAAAAATATAAGAAATTATTTAATTAGAAGAACTATCCATTTGTTATTCCTTCCATTCATGTTATGTTTAGTACTGTACAAGAAATTATTTAATTAGAAGTTTGAAAAATGTTTCACTTCATAATTATTAGTTAAAACTGCTTATTATAAAATACTTGATGTTTAAATTATCTCAAAGGTGAAGAGAATTTGAGTCCTCGGTTAAAATTTTTGGAATATGATTCTCTCTCTCTTTTTTAATAGGCTTCTCTTCAAATTTAAAATTTGTTGCTTGGCAGATGCATACTGTCATCATCCTTTTCTCTCTTTTTCTTTTTCTCACTCCATTCCCACACTAGATTAAAAATTAATTGAAATTCAATGAAATTTATTCATTTATTTTTTAATGACAGTCTACAATTACACCGATCAAATTTTAACAGTTTAAACTTATTTATTTATGTTAGTAGTTCTATAAAATATTAGATCTTAATCATTGAATTTTTAACAAAGGTAAAAATGAGATAAGGAGAAGCAAAAGAGAAAAAGAATAATTAGGGGATCCAAATCTGTGAGGAATATGTGTGTGTGTATATTAAAGGAAATTGTAATTAATCATAATTCATATTTTTATGAGTTGTATTAAATTTACTCTACATGACCATCCTTCTTGAATTTGGGGCCCCTGGTGTAGAGTTAAAAATAAGGGTTGGGTTTGAAGAGCCGCTCATTTAAACTCATTTTCACAAGAGTTTGGGTTTGAAAAAATGACATTTTTGAAGGAAATCGAGCTTTCAAGCCTAGTCCTGATAGGCCTTGAAAAAAAAGGCTTGGGTTCGGGCGGCCCTTTTAGGCCTTTTTTATTTTTTTTATTAAAAAATAAAATATTTTTAATTTTTAAATTAAATTTAAAATTTATAATATATGTTTTATATTTTAAAATTAGAATTTCTACTATTTTTTAATTTCTAAACATTATAATTTATATTTTTAAAAAATATATAAAATATTATAATTAAAAATTTTATTTTTTAAAAATTTCATAAAGTAATAATAATAAGGGCTTATGGGCCCTAACCTATACTCTTATATAAAAGCTGAGCTTTAAAAAATGAGATATTTAAAAAAAATGGGTTTAAGCCCTTAAGGGCCAAGGTCATATGGGCCAAACCCGTCCGTTTTCTAACTCTACTTAGATGGTATGGGCAAGACCACCCTTGCTAGAGCTATCTAGAATTATTACTTTTGAAATTTCGTCTCTTTGTGATATGCACAAAGGAACCTTGGAGGGGCTTTATTTATCTTGAATAATTTTCTGTGTCATTACATTTGAAATTTCGTCTCTTTGTGGCATAGTCATTTTGGATTGTTTGTTTGCCCAACAAGCTTCGTAGTGTATGAAATTGCAAATGGCATCCAGTAATTTGTTATATGGCCTAGATAACTTGATAAGTGCTGAGGAAAAACAAATAGAGCACTAAGTGTGTGCCGCCAGGCCCTTTCCATCTTAATATGCATTTTTTTTTTTCTTTTACTCTTTTTCCTGCCAGTAGTTTATTTTTTCTAAAATTCAGTAAAAGACTAAAGCCACTTGCAGAAAACCAAATTAATAGTCTTAATAAATAGCTCTTCAGGCATTAATAGTCTTAATGATTGTGCCATGTCTTTAAGGAAAAGGCAAGCTGCTCTGAAGCTCATGAAGAGCAGGACAATGGAGTTTATTGTCACTAAGTGAGAACTCGCAGATCATAATCGATACATGTGAAACAATGTCTCCGGCAGCATCTTCTCCAGTGCTTAGAAGAGAGAGACAGATTAGAAGATTCATAGATACAGTTTACTCAATAGGAACGACCGTTAACCGAAGGAAAATGTCTAGAAGCCGTGGCTTCATGGCTAGAAGCCGGCTAGGAAGAGTGGATACGCCGTTTAACCTGGCGTATCCGTATCCGATACACGTCAGGTACTTGGATACACGTCCTGATACGCGTCGTCGTTCTCCTCTCGTTGCTCTTGCTTCTACTTTGCTTTCCTCGATATGCGTCGTTGCTCTCCTCTTATTGCTCTTGCTGTTGCTTTGCTTTCATATCCTCTGGCAACTTGCTTGTTTGCTTTCACCATTTCCGTTGACCTTCCGTCAATGAGTGATTGTCAAGTTCTCTCCCTTCCTCTCCCTCCCTATTCCTACTCGTGCTCCACTTCTCCCTTGTGCTTGCCTGCCCCTCTCTCGCTGTTTTTTTTGGTGTGGTTAGTAGTTAGGATTAAGGATGCACAAAAATCCTCCAATTCAATCTGACATAGTCAATATGAGATGGTACTTTTTTATTCAGTCATTATAAATACTAGTCCTTTAAGATTAAAAAAATTAAAAAGACTAAACTGTTTCTTTGGCTTGAACTAGATAGGAGACTGGACATCTACATCACTTAGTTCAGTCTGTCTTATTAATTTATTTAATATAATTATAATTAATTTATTTTTGACAAATGTATCAAGTGTAATTGATGTTAAGAAAATAATTACATGTAGTTTTGTTGAGTTTATTTTTAATTGTTGTTGCAATGTAGTGTTGTTGAAATTTGTTGAGCATTGTTTTTATTAAAGTTATAAATTTAAATCATTTGAATGATAACTGAAATATTTTTTTTCTTGTTGTTGAAAATTATTATGGATTTATTATGATTATAAGTGTTTTTATTATTTTAATTGAGTTTATTAAATTAAAATGATTATTGCCTCTCATAGAGGAAAAAAATAGCTAATTGAATATTAGACCAACAGACCAGTTTTCCAATCCTTTGAACCAAGTTCAGTTCTTTTAATTTTGAATTATCACTGAACAAGATCGAACTATGAGTTGCCTAACTCAATCATTTTCATGTAAGAGAGTAGACTTTGAATTAGGCTGTTCAGTGCTCTCTAGTCCTAGTTAGGTTATTACTTTTATTGGGCTAGAAGTTAGGTTATTGATTAGGTAATGAACTGATATGTATGGCTGTATAGAATTGGGTATTTTTTATGGGCTATTGGTTTTTTAAATTGTATTGGCGGCTAGATTTTCAATTGTTTGGGATTGGTTTTATTTAGTTTATTTTTTTCCTTCCTTTTTTTAATTGGATATACATATATAATATTAAAATTTTTAATACATATATCCCCGCACCTGTATCCTAAAATTTTTAAAATTTACCATATCGTTGTATCATAATGTATCATAACCGATACTTAGACCTGTATCTGTGCAACCTAGGAAGCCAACATTGTAGCTAAAGCCAAGTATTATTCATATAGCCATTTTAAAGAGCATGTGTTTGGAGCCAGATGTTTGTAGTGGCTTGTTTAGATTTGATTTGTTATTTAGATTGATAAGTCTTGCAAAATTTAAAAATCATAGCTAGATCTATCGAATCTAAGTGTAATTTAAAAGTAAGGTGCAAAGACAATAATGTCCTTATTAAAAGCAAATTACACCAATAAAAATATTTACTTCATCGATAATTTACAACTATCACTTCAACTTTTTATAATTATAACTTCATATATTCAATAGTTAAACCTATCATTTATTACAAGTTTAATACTAATTGTATACAACTATTAACACTTCAACATTTTACAACTATAATTTCACATATCTTATAGTTAAATCAATCATGTTTTACTAACAAAATTTAATACTAATTGTTTATAATTATCTTATTAGTAATTTATAACTATCATTTCAATATTTTACAATTATAACTTCACATATCTAATAGTTAAATCGATCATGCATTATTAATAAAATTTAACATTTATTGTTTATAACTATTCTTTCAATTTTTTTATAGTTATGACTTTAGATATCTAATTACTGTCAATTATTATGTATTATATTTTCAATAGGGGTATTATTGTTTTTACACTTTAATTATAAATTACACTTAAGTTTTAAAAGATTTAGTTGTAATTTTTAAATTTTATAAAATTTAATTATAAATAAATCTGTTCAATGAAACTTATGTGCGATTTTCCCTCCTCCTTTTTGGCATGCTAGTACGCCACCCTTTGCTTGTGAGAACGCATTGACTTCATAGACCTAAAAGGCTAAAACTGGTTCTGCTTCCAAATCACGCATTAAGAATTGAAGATCATGAATCAACTTTTAGCCTTTATTTTCTCAGCATTTTAGTTAAGTGAATTTAAGCAGTGAACCCCGGTCAAGGTAAGAACGTTAATACATAGTACTACTGCTTTACATAATGAGTATGAACTATATACATAAGCATTAATAGATTTTGTCGTATTTGATTCAGTTTCCTTTAGCTGATGATATTGTTCTGTTGTTTTAGGTTTCATTTTCATTGGGTCGTCAATTTACATTGAGCATGAACTCAAACATTAGAACTCCAAAATCTTCCAATGGCACTGAGGGTCTAAAAAGCACCACGTCGACCCCAAAATGGAAGTACCATGTTTTCTTGAGTTTTAGGGGTGAAGATACTCGTAAAGGCTTTACAGATCATTTATATGCTGCATTATGTAAAAAGGGATTCAAAACATTTAGGGATGATAACGAACTTGAGAAGGAGAAGTTATCTCAACAAGTCTCCTCGAAGCAATTAAGGGTTCCCTCTTTGCAATTGTTGTTGTCTCCCAAAATTATGCTTCTTCTTCATGGTGTTTGGATGAGCTTCAACAGATTATTGACCCCGAAAATGAACGGGGTTGTGAAGAAATTTTCCCCATCTTTTATGGTATTGATCCATCCGTTGTAAGGCACCAGAAAGGGAGTTTCGCTGAAGCTTTTGCCAAGCATGAAGAGAAGTTTGGAGAAGAGCAATGGAAGGTGCATAGATGGAGAGATTCTTTAACAATGATTGCTAACATATCTGGTTGGGATTCTAAGGATTGGTAAGTTTTTATTAAATATTTATAGTTCATAATTTGTATTTGTACTATCAGTTCACGTGTGTGTGTCTCCTTTATTCTAATTCAAAGGTATATTTCTGTTTTGTTGCTTTACTTGATCATGATAATGTGATTCATGTTAAATTGGCCGCAAAGAATTTATTTGTTTCATTATATATGTGTGCAGGCATGAATCAGAACTTATTGAAGAGGTAGTTAAATCATTATGGAGCAAATTACGTTCTAAACTGCCATCTTACAATGGTATTCTTGTAGGAATGGACCCGAGGTTGGAAGTTATGGATTCACTACTAGGGATAGGGTTGGATGATGTTCGTTTTGTAGGGATATGGGGAATGGGTGGTGTTGGTAAGACCACTTTGGCTAGTGTTGTCTATGAGAGACTATTAGGCCAGTTTGAAATTTGTTGCTTTCTGGGCAATGTGAGGGAGGTTTCTGAAAAAAGTAATGGCTTGATTGACTTGCAAACAAAAATTCTGTCACAACTCAAGGTAAAGGGCATGATAATTGATAATACTTATGGAGGAAAGAGTACAATCCAAAACCTTTGTTGTAATAAAATGGTTCTCCTTGTCCTTGATGATGTAAACTTGAATAGCCAGTTAGAGAATTTAGCTGGAAGTAAAGACTGGTTTGGTTTAGGGAGCAGAATAATTATAACAACCAGAGATTGCCATTTGTTGAAATCACATGGGGTGCGTCATATATATAAAGCTGAAATCATGAACCAAGATGAATCCCTTGATCTCTTTTATAAGAGAGCCTTTAGAGGAGAACAACCTAAAGAGGCTTATTTGAAGTTATCTGAAGCAGTGGTTAACTATGCTGGAGGCCTTCCTTTGGCACTTCAAGTCTTGGGATCCCTTCTGTATGGAAGAAGTGTGCCTCAATGGGAAGAAACTTTGAATAAATTGAAGCAAGTTCCTGAGAAGGATATATTTAGAATACTGAAAATAAGTTATGATGGATTAGGAGATTCTGAGAAGGCAACATTTCTAGATATTTCTTGTTTCTTTAAGATGTGGGACAAAGACCAGGTAACGCATGTATTGAAAATATGTAGTCTTTATCCATTAAATGATATACCCCTTCTTATTGAGAAGTCTTTGCTATCTGAAGTTGTAGCTAATGGCGGTGTATGTATAGATATGCATGATTTAATTCAAGAAATGGGTAGGCGAATTGTTTTTGAAGAATCTCCAAATATCGGAAAAAGAAGTAGATTGTGGTCTCCCAAGGACATTGATAAAGTATTGAAAAGAAATATGGTAAGTGACTGATATACCAAGGTTTTTGATAAATTTTTTATATACTCTATATCTCCTGATTATTTCTTATGTTGTTCTCCTGTTGATTTTGTTGCTTATCAGGGGACTGAACTGATCCAAGGTGTAGTTTTCCCCAACAACTCTCAATCATATGGAACATATTGTGATCCTAAAGCCTTTTCAAAAATGCTTAATCTTCGATTACTCATCGTACATGGGAATTTGAACCCTTCTTGTGGCCTCAAATGCCTTTCAAGCGAATTAAAATTTCTACTATGGCATAGATATCCTTTAGAGGCTCTACCGCTTGGGGTCCAGCTAGATGAACTTGTTTATCTTCAAATGCATGATAGCAAATTAAAGAAACTTTGGAATGGTGTGGAAGTAAGATACCTTAAGCCTTCTTACATGATTGATTGATTGATTAAACTAGCCCTAATATTTTTCATCGCTGATTTTCCTATCTTATGTTTGTTCAGTGTTTGGAAAAGCTGGAGTTTATGGATTTGAGCCACTCCAAATACTTGACTAGAACTCCAGATTTTTTGGGTGTTCCAAATCTGGAAAAATTAATTCTTGAAGCTTGTACAAGGCTAGTGAAAATTCATCCTTCATTTGGACAGAACAAAAACCTTCTTGTAGTAAATTTGAAAGGGTGCACAAGTCTTGAATCCCTTCCACAGAAATTGGAAATGACTCTTCTAAGGGAATTTATTCTTTGTGGATGCACTAAAATAAAAAAACTTCCAGAGTTTGGAGAAAATATGGGCAATCTTGTAGCACTTGATCTTGAGGAGACTGCCATAGCAAAATTACCTGCATCTCTTGGATTCTTGACTGGTCTTGAAACTCTGAATGTGAAAGGCTGTAAAAAACTTGTCTGCCTTCCGCACACTATTAAGAATTTGAAGCTCCTTAAAAATCTTGATATTTCTGATTGTCCAAAATTTTCTAAACTACCTGAAAACTTGAATGAAAATGTGGCCTTGGAAAAGCTTGATCTAAGCGGAACTGCCATAACTAACGTACCTTCTTCCATTGGTGAGTTAGAAAAACTCACAGTGCTTTCATTTCATGGATGCAAAGGGATCTCATGGCATTGGTTTCCTAATGAGAGTGTTATATTGCCTCCAATCTTCAAGCTGAAATCACTGACACAACTAGATTTAAGCTTCTGTAATATCGGTGATGAATTCATTCCTGAAGATCTTGGTGGCTTATCATCATTGGAAATATTAGATTTAAGAGGAAACAACTTTATGAATCTACCACGCGGCTGCATTCTGAATCTTTTGAAACTACAATATCTTTATTTAAGATGTTGCCCAAGGCTTCAGTCGTTGCCGCAATCTTCACCTTCCTTAGAACTAATGGATGCAGGAGACTGTGCTTCAATGGAACCAATACTATCAGATGAACAGCTATGGTATCTGTTTGGCTCATTGGTGGATGAGGTACATGTTATTTGTGCATTCAATTTGCATCTATCATCAATCTATGTATCTTTTCTCATTGGTTAATTCATGGCATAGTTGATACTTCTTTGTCTCAGTGTGTCCAATATGCTCAAGCAGCAGTCTGGTCTTATTCATATTTCGAGGGAAAGGTATCAGACTCAGCAGCATTGTTAATTAAAGATTTTGCGGCAACTATTCCAGGAAGAGAAATACCATCATGGTTCGAGAACGAAAATTACTTATCTGTGAGAAAGGGTGGGGAAAGTTCAATAATAATAGATGTCCCTCAATCTAACAGTGCCAGTGATTGGCTAGGATTTGCATTATGCCTGGTTCTAGATGACAAGTTCTATTCCCTTAAGAAAAATGGAAGTCAATTCCGTACACCTTGCTGGTATTATGATTGTGTTAAAGCTTCCGAAGATAATAAGTTTGAATACCTTGTTGGTTGGCAAAGTAAAATTGGGTCAGAAATATATTATCCTCATCTTGGGATCCTGTTTTTGCAAATTACTAAAAAAAACGGTTTGGAATTATCCATGGATTACAACCAGCTTCACTTGAAATTTTATGGTAATTTTCTAGAGTCACAAACATCATATGAAAGATTTCCTCTCAAGTGTCAGTGGCGTCTTATAAGCAAAGAAGATTTTGAGGAGTGGAGAAAAATTAGGGGTCAAAGTCACCTTACGTGGGAAGGCTATGAAGAAAGAGTAAGTCATCTCTGTAAATTATCTTTATAATTTTTATTTCAAATACTGCGCAATAAATGTTCTGTCTACTATTTGTTTCATTCCTATGTAGTTTTAAGAACGACATTCTATATCTTATAAAACTGCTTCACACAATAGTTATTGAAATCTGGTATCATTCTGATACTATCCTATTTAAACTTGAATAAAATGCAGAAAAAGATATTGTTGATGAGAAATTACTTAGAAGTTTTAAAACTCTGTCAATAAATTGGTGTACATGCTAGTTATGTATCAAACTCAAAAATTGTATACAAATTCTGTCTATCATATTCATATCTGTTGAGAAGTTGCCAGCCAATTCCTAATCAGAGGTCATAGAGTCAGACTATAGGGCTTCTGCAGATCTGTTAACTATGTGTTTTGTCTTGTCCTTTCGTTGCTCAGTCTCTGTACAATTCCTCTGTTCTTGAATGAAATTCATCTTCATCCTTTTTTTAACAACATCCAATCAATTTAAGTATATTTGTAACATCCAAAACGAAAGAGAACAATCACTGCAGTAAAAGGCCGAATTAAGTTTTTTTTTAAGATATATTCTATGAAATATGGAATGAATCGTGTTTTTAATTCGGAAAATGGAATGCGCTCTAATCTTGAGGAGCAAGGTCAATGCTGTTTGTCACTAATTGAGAGCTTCCATAATGAATCTGCAAAGGAATCAAGTTCATGCTTGGAAGAGGAAGGCCATCTAGATGAATCATGGATGAGCTTCAATACAGAAGCAAGGTAAGTCAAAATTATGAATAATACATACTTATGCTTTCTAAAGTAAATAGTAAAAATCTTTGTCTGAAAGTAATGAAATAAACTGCTGAAGGATGTTTGATTATGTACCAGACTTTACAAAATTAGGAGTTTACATACTTTTACAAGGTGTACCTGTCTTTTTATATGACTATTTGGTGTTGGTACTATTAAGAGAAGGCTAATATTTAGATCAAATGCTCTAAAATACTACTTCCTCCGTTAAAAAATGTAAGACATTTTTAATTGAATTTTAGCTCTAATAAAATAATTACTTGTCTTTAAATCAATCTTATTTTTTTATATTTATCATTATTTAATAGAGTATTTTACCCTAAAATAAGGATAGAGTAATTTGGATACTTTTGAAAAAAAAAATGCAATGATTAAGACTAAAAAAGTTTTACATTTTTTAACATCTAACCTCTCAAAAAATGTCTTATATTTTTAAACGAAAGGAGTATGTTATCTCCTTAATTTTACAAAATCCAAATTACAAGAACCGATCTGATTTAATTTTTGTCATTATTTTGGTCCAATGTTGCTGCAAATATAATACTCTTGCTCTCTTCTGCAAAATTGCAGCATCACACAAGAAGGGGAACAAATGAGAATTTCCAGTTTGAACATGAAAAGGAAAGGAGAAGCCATGCCCGAGCTGTCATCCTCCTTTGATACACCAAATAAGAAATGGAGAACATCAAACATTCATATTAGAGATATCTCGTCATCTAATTGCATAAATGATGACAATGTTGCAAAAATGGTGATTGGATTGAAATCTATTGGTGAAAGTAGTTCTTCGAACTCTAAAAAGTTGAAGAGATGAAGAAAGTTGTGTACAAAAGTCTTCAAGGTGTTGGCAATACTCTCTTTCATACTTAATTTGGCTCCACTTATTCCAAACTTTTGATAGTGTGAAATTGGGTTGACAGAGAATCCACTACCAACCTAAACATTTGAGAATGTACCTACTCAGGCATGGCGTTTATGAGAACTGGGGATTCTTTTGGGCGTATTGGCTGAAATTCTCGTAATGTAATAATGAATTTTGATCAGTTGTGATTTCATCCAAAGGGCAATCAGACCAACACCCTAGTACGTGAGCATAGAAAATTCCAAAGCTCCACAGTTTCACTTTTCTCAAAGCAAATTGGACGCATAGGATCTTTGATGTACTTCTGGTGTAAAGCTTCTTTAGTTGCTAATAAGTAGCCATGAAGAATATTCTTAAAAATTTTATTAAAACAAATCTCATTTACTAATTTATCCCTCTTTATGTTAAATTTTAATTTATGAATTTAGATACTCTCAATCTGACTCAATTTGTTAATTCTGGTCACTATATTTAATGTTCTAGTGATTGCAATCCTTTCCGGCTTCTTGCAATCTCCCCTCACGACACTCAATGTATCCTCGGTTCATGCCCTGTTCTTGACAGGTCCCCTATACGCTTTATAAGATGAGCCTATTTTTAACAAAAGACTTTGATAAGTTTTATCAAATAAATTGAGTAAGTTAACTTCCTGAAATCCAAAAGTTAATTCCCGCATATCAATTTTAACACAAACGCATACAAGAACAAAAAGTAAAAAAAAAAAAATTGTAGCATAATGAGGGAAGACTTGGAGTCTTTATGCCACGGGTTGTCTTAGAGTGTGGTGAAACAAGTCGAAGTCATGTGGGAAGCTGCATGGAAAGAAGAATAGACTTGGGGACCCTATTTATTTTTCCGCAAAGATCGATGAAAATGGAGCCCAGCATGTTGATAATATCAATTCTATTGAAAGCCAGCCATGTAGATGCTCCTTCCTCTTGATATTGGATTGGTTAATCAGAAGAGATTTTCCCACTTGCTTTTTAATAATAGTAATGAGCAGAAGATATCTGAAAATAATGCAAAATGATGGGAATGCGAGGGGGGAAACAATAATTAAGGGAAAAGTCAGCGGATTTGCATCACGGCTTCCTTACTTTCAAATCGTGGACGGTTTCTCATTAGCCCATGTCAAATCTTCAAGTACTATATATGCAATTATTAATGAAGCATTAGAGTTGAAAGTCTTCACATTAAGCTAATTAAGGTCAGTGTTTTACAATTCTTCTTCTACCTTGTTTCATTTCACATTTGATTTGTTTTCTTTTAGGCTATTGATATGGTTTCGTTATTGTAGTGGTTCATCAAATTATACTCCATAAGTTGGCTCAAACATTTATGGCAAGTGACCAAGAAGCATCTTCCTCAAACTCTGCTAACTCCAATTCAACCAGAGGAGCCTGCAAGTATGTTTTCTTGAGTTTCAGGGGTGAAGACACTCGTAGGGGCTTCTTAAACTACTTGTTTCATGCATTAAATAGGAGTGGGTTTAGAGTTTTCAGGGATGATAATGAACTCAGAAGGGGACAAGTTATCTCATAGGAGCTGCCACAAGCAATTGAAGAATCTCGCTTTGCAATTGTTGTCCTCTCTGAAAATTATGCCTCTTCTTCATGGTGTTTAGATGAGTTTCAACATATTCTTGCTTCCAGAAATGAATTGGGTCAACAAGTTTTCCCCATCTTTTATCATGTAGATCCATTTGACATGAGAAACCAACGAAACAGCTTTAGTAAAGCATTCGCCAAACTTGGACTGAAGTCCCATGAAGACCAATCCAAGGTGCAAAAATGGAGGGATTCTCTGACAAAAGTGGCTAATTTATCTGGATTTAATCCCCGCCAATATGGGTAATTTTTTTTATTAATAAAATTGAATAACGTATATGATATTTGTATGTATTATTGTCAATTCATTTAACAATGCATAGGTGCATCCAAGATATTTGCATGTGTCAACATGTTCTTTATTTTCAGAGGGATGAAAATTTTTAGTTGAGAGTAAAATTTTTGATAATTACTTCATATTATCAAATGCATAAATCTTTTTAAAAAAATTAATCATTTAATTCTTGTACTTTTGACCCAATTACAATTCAATCCCTAAACTTTAACTTATTATAACTCAATCCTTATAGTTTTAACTTGGTCATAACTTAATCCTTGAACTTTATCTTTTTGTAATTTAATTTTTATAGAATCAACCACTTAAATATTAGTTCCTATATTTTAAAAATAAAATTATAAAAATTTAAAATATTTTAAAATTTTAAAATTTATAATATTTATAAATATTAAAAGGGTTTAGTAATTTAAAATATCACTAATAAATTTTAACATATTTTTCATCATTATAATTTTATTTTTTTAAAATATAGGGACAAATATTTAAGTGATTTAAACTATAGGGATTAAATTACAAGAGACAAAATTCAGAGACTAAATTAAATTTATAAGAACCAAATTATAACAAGTCAAAGTTTAGAAACTGAATTACAACTGAATTAAAATTACAAGGATCAAATGATTAATTTTTTTATCTTTTTATTATTCATCTTATTTTTCAATATATTGTCAAAATTTTAAGTTGAGAGTAAAAATTTTGATAATTACTTCATATTGTCAAATGCATAAATCTTTTTATTATTCATCTTTTTTTTTTTCAATATATGTGTTTGTAGGTATGAAACAGAACTTATTGACCAAGTAGTTGAACATTTATGGGACCAATTTCATTCTGAACTGCTGCCACGGCACACTAATACACTGACTGGAATTGATTGGAGAGTGGACGAAATGTATTCTCTCTTAGGGATAGGGTTGGATGGTGCTCGGTTGATAGGAATATGGGGTATGGGAGGTGTTGGCAAGACAGCTCTTGCTAGAGCTATCTATGACATGTTTCATAACCAATTTGACTTCCATTGCTTTCTTGCCAATGCCAGGGAGGTCTCAGAAATGAATGGCCTAGTTCACTTGCAAAGTAGACTGCTTGCACTTCTCAAGATTAGAAACATAGAAATTGAAGACAAGCATGAAGGAAAGAAAACAACGGGATACCTTTTTTGCCATAGGAAGGTTATGCTTGTCCTTGATGATGTGAATCTTATGAGCCAATAAGAGAATTTAGTTGGAAGCGGGGAGTGGTTTGGTGATAGAAGTAGAATAATTATAACAACTAGAGATGTCTGCTTGTTGAGATCCCATAATGTGGATGGAGTATCTGAGGTTAAACCAATGAATGATGATGAGTGTCTTCAACTCTTTTGTCAAAAAGCATTTAGAAGAGATCAACCAAAAAAGAGTTTTTCGGAATTGTCTAAATTAGTAATTAATTATTCAAATGGCCTTCCTTTGGCTCTATGTGTTTTTGGTTCCTTCTTTTCAGGACGAAGGGGAATTGAATGG
Source organism: Prosopis cineraria (assembly GCF_029017545.1). Classification (NCBI taxonomy): domain Eukaryota; kingdom Viridiplantae; phylum Streptophyta; class Magnoliopsida; order Fabales; family Fabaceae; genus Prosopis; species Prosopis cineraria. The sequence continues at coordinate 46,645,120 of NW_026555333.1, forward strand.
GAAGATGCTTTGGATATGTTGAAAAAGTACTCAAATAATGATGTTTTCAAGATACTTAGATTAAGTTATGTTGCATTAAACCATGTGGAAAAAACAATATTTTTGGATATTGCCTGTTTTTTTAATATGTGGGGCAAGGATGAAGTAACACAAATATTGGTAAGCTGTGGTTTTGAGGCAACAATTGGTATGAAAAATCTTATTGACAAATCATTGCTAGTTGAAATTGAGCTCGGTAATATCAAGTACATAAAGATGCATGATTTGGTTCAACAAATGGGTAGACTTATTGTTTTTGATGAATCTCGTGATGTTGTTGCTAGGCGTAGTAGATTGTGGTTTTCTCATGACATTGATCAAGTACTAAATAGAAATACGGTGAGTGATTAATTTTCTAGAAATACTAACAATATTGTTACAAATTTTCTTCCAGCTAAATTTTTATATGCCTCGTTTGCTTTTCTTATGTTAGGGAACTAAAGCAACAGAAGGTGTGGTTTTGCCCTTCACCTTTGCAAAAGATGAAGCAAATTGGAATCCTGTATCTTTCTTAAGGATGCGTCAGCTTCGATTATTCATCATATCATGTAAATTTAACCTTCCTCGTGGTCTCATGGGCTTTCCTTGGACATTAAAAGTTCTTCATTGGTATGGATATCCTCTCAGAGATCTTCCGTTGAATGTGAAACTTTATGAACTTGTATATCTCAAGATGCACAATAGCAAAATAAAGCGACTTTCTCACGGTACACAAGTAAGTTACTTTAATTTAAACATTCACATAACTCTAATTGATTAAGTTAATCATGACTATTTGTTTATAGCTGATTTGTCATATCTTTTATTTGACTAGTTTATGGAGAATCTAAAGATCTTGGACTTGAGCCATTCCAAAGACCTCATTGAAAGTCCAGAATTTTATGGACTCCGAAATTTAGAAAGGTTAGTCCTTGAAGGTTGCACAAAACTTTTTGCAATTCATCCTTCGCTTGGACAACACCAACGACTTCTTGTGGCAAATTTGAAAGGTTGTGTGAATCTAAAAAGTCTTCCGAGACAATTGGAAATGACATGTCTAATAGAATTTGTTCTAGAAGAGACTGGCATAGTAGATCTTCCTGACACACTTGGATCCCTAACTAGTGTTGAAGTTTTGAATTTTAGAAGTTGCAGAAATCTTCAATTCCTCCCAAGAAAATTGGACATGAATTCTTTGAAGGAATTTGTTCTTTGTGGATGCACACTAGTTAGAAATCTTCCAGAATTTGGGGAAAATATGAAAAATCTCATAACACTTGATGTCCAAGAGACAAGTATAGCGAAGCTTCCTGAATCTCTTGGATCTTTAGCTAGTCTCCAAACTTTGAATTCAAGGGATTGCAAATATCTTGTTGGCCTTCCCTCTAATTTTCACAAATTGAAACACTTGAAAGTTCTCAATATTTCTGGTTGTTCAGCTTTTTGTAAATTGCCAGAAAACATTAACGAAAATGAAGCCTTGGAAATTCTTGATGCTAGCAAAACTGCCATAACAGAAGTACCTTCTTCCATTGGTCATTTACAAGGACTCAAGACACTGTTATTTCATGGATGCTGTTCTGGTCCTAAGGGCTTAACGTTGCCTGATTCTATCTTCAATCTTAAATCATTGACAAATTTAGATTTAAGCAACTGCAATATTGATGATAGAATCATTCATTTCGATCTCGGTGGCCTATCATCATTGAAGAAATTAGATCTAAGTGGAAACATGTTTGTAAATCTACCAGCTAGCTGCATCTCTAATCTTTTGGATCTACAATTTCTTTATTTGAATTCTTGCCCAAGGCTCCAATTGTTGCCACAGCCTTCACCAGGTTTAAATCTAATGGATGCAGGAGATTGTGCTTCACTGACTGCTCTGTCAGATGTAAAATTGTTGCATCTCTTTGCTTCACTTAACCAGGTACGCATATGTCTATATGTAGTCATATATCAAAGGAACAATTACAAATAAGCCCCAAATTAGGGACTTATTTACGCAGAAGCCTCATAAATTTGTAAAATTGCAGCCAAGCCCTTTGGGACCTTCTTGTAATTTGTCTTCCGTGTGAAAAGACCACACTGCCTCAACTTCATACCTGGCCAATTGTGAATTACAATTTTTCAATTGTAAATTCGTGAGGACCTGCTGTAAACATAAGCCCACAAAAATGTCATTCTTCTCTCATATTTACAACTAAAAAATAATAATTTACAATAAAAAAATTCATAATTCACAACTAGACAGTTCAAAAATTAGGGTAATGTGATTTTTTCACATGCATGACAAATTACAACCAAATCGCTAGAGACTTACTATAATTTTACAAGTTGATGGGACTTAGCTTATTCGGAACTTGTATATAATTTTTCCTATGTCAAGTCCAATTCAAGTGTATTAGAGTGTGTGTGAGAGAGAAAGAGAGATTGTTTTTGTAAGCCATATTTTGTTTAACTTATAGCCAAATTTATATTTTAGAGTGGACAATATGCTAAAAGGCTATCGCATAGATTGAATGCTGATTCATTGGCATCACTATCATTCCAAGCCTTGTTAGTTAGTATTCCAGGGAGGGAGATACCATCGTGGTTTGAGAACCAAAACTATCTTTCCGAATCTAAAAGTTCAATAATACTAGACATCCCTCCATGTGAATGGCTTGGATTTGTGTTATGCATTGTGCTAGAAGATGACATGTTCTATTCCACTGAGGCCTTTGGACTCTCTCTTCTTGCAAAAGCTTCCAATGGTGATATTGTATTCCTTCATGGAACTGGACGTGAACTTGAGAAAGAAATAAGTTCACCTCACTTGTGGATCCTATTCGGGCAAATTGGAAGGCAAAGTGGTGCGCGTTTCTCAATGGATTACAACCAGCTCCTCTTGAAATTTGAAGCTCGAAAGAATGATGTACTGAGTTCCATTAAGTGTGGGTGGCGGCTCATGGACAAAATAGATTTTGAAAACCTCCTTTCAACTGTGCAAGAGCTTGAGGATCAAGTAAGTCACTTTTTTAAGTTCTCTCGAGAGTACTATGTGTGTATTTTGTAGTGTAAAAGCCATATTCATGCATGTGCTGTAGGATCTATGAACGGAAAAAATCTAAGATATTTTAAGAAAATGATAGGAGATACTTAAATGAAAGAGAATTTTATTGCAAACTCAAACTATAAAATACATCAAATTACAAGCGTTTTTCCTTCTCTCTCCTTCATGTATCACTTTCTTCCTCCTCTTTCTTCTCTTGTATTTTTTCCTACACACTCTCGCGGCACCTCTTCTCTCTCCTCTCTTCTTTTACTCACTACCTGATGCACTACATGACTACCCAAGCATACTATTTATAGAACAAAGTTGTGTTGACCTCGAAGTACAAGTCTGTAGCTAATAATCACCCTTGAATAGTGATCATTGATCTTGGCTTGGATGCTACTCCAATTTATTTCTATTGTTTACTTTATTTTAAGCCTAAAATTAGTGACAACTTCAATATGTGTGTGCTACATATATATTTGGCAACTTGCTTTTTTCATTTCACATTACTTCCAATAATTTTTGGTCATGTCTAAGTTATTACAGAAGAGAGAAACCACACAGAAGAAAAAAGACGAATTTAAGCCTGTATTTGCTAGGATTAAGGAAAAATAAGTAGAGATTCAGAAAAAAGGTGATTAGAAATTAAAGAAAAGGTGAGAGGAAAATAGTAGATGTCATAAAAGATTTAAAAGAATTTGAGGCACATTCTCTTGCATTTTAAAGCTGTTTCATTATTTTGCAAGCTATACTCATAGAAATTATGCCATGTATTAAGGAAAACGTAAGGTCCTCCGATGTTGAAGAACAAAGACACTGTTATTCTTCAGTGAGTGTGAGCCACCGAACCATAGTCAATGAATGTGAAACCGAGTCTCCAGAGTCTTCTTCTTCACTCTTAGAAAAGGAAAGCAATTTATGTGACTTACCGATGCATTTTAGTACTGACAATGCAAGGTACGATATATATACATACATGGGAAATGTCTCTTAATCTGTTCATAAATAAAGAAGTTTAGACTATTCTTGAACTTGTGATTTGACGTTACTTTGATTGTTCTGCTCCAGCCAATGCGAACATAATCATTGTGACTTCGCTCCTGCCATTGCGGATCCAACCATCACAGTGCCCCCCATAGCCATCTATTCACCTTCTTCATCAAATTTCCGTCCATCCGAGAGTGTAACTAGCCAGGTATGATGTTTATATTAACTGAAAAGCACTCCTCTGAATCTTCCTCTGATGTAATAATGGATGTTGATCAGTTAAGATCATGTCCTTAACTTTCTATGAAAATTTGTTAGGGTCAATCCAATCAGACCTTTTCATTGTAATTGGCATATAAATTTGAACGAGAGTTCTCTCTAGTGAGTATTCTCATTTTTCTCACTCAAGGGAAGAGTTAATTCCATTCTTCTGTTGTTTTGCTTCATCTGTTTATTTATTACTTCTTCTGTTTGTGCTGGTCATATTGCTATTTGGTTGGTGGAGGCTAATTCAGAAAAAGGGGATGAGGCAGGTACTGCGATTGAATTGGATTGGACAGGTGGTAGTGGCGACAGAGGAGGGAAGAGGAGACTAGTGGGAGTGTTAATGACGGAGAAAGCTTTGGACAACAAGAAGGTGATGAGCATGCTTAGACAAGATTGGAATATGCTAAAAGAGGAGGTGGATATCTTGGAATTAGAAATTAATGCATATCTGTTTACCTTTGAGATTGAGGAGGATTACATTAGGGTATTAAGAAGTAGACCTTGGTACATCTCAGGATGTCTACTGAATATCCAAGAATGGACAGAGTATATAGTGTTATCAGACGGAAGATTCAACATGTCACCTTTCTGGGTACAATTTCATAATGTACCTCTAAGGGCTATGACCGTGAGTAATCTTATGAAATTAGGAAAAAGGATAGGTGAGGTACTAATGGTTGAATGTCCGATTGTTAATGGAAGGATAATTAGGAGTTGTGCAAGGGCAAGGATCAATGTTGATCTAAGTCGCCCACTAGTGACAGGGTTTTGGATTTTGAGACCAGAGCTGCCAAAGCTATGGAGCTCAGTGAGGTATGAAAGACTCGAGAATCTTTGCTGCAAGTGTGGATTTATAGGGCATGATTCGAGAATCTGCAATGCAGAAAGGGAGATGGCAGTGATGGATCCTACAAAACCTATGTATGGTTCATGGCTCAGTGTTAGTCCTGAGAGAAACTGTGATTATGCTATGCATGTTTGTGAACAAGGATGGTTTGAAGTTGTAGGGGGTGGTGAGAAGAAGATGCGATTCAATACTCACAATGCAAGGTACTGTATGTAAGTATAAAAGAAATGTGATCTTATCATCATTTATTAATGATAAATTTCAAAGTTTGGATCGTGATTTGAAATCAAAAATTGTGGCCTCAATTTAAAATTTCCTGATATGAAGTTAATGCTTTTGACTTTACCGATGTGCTTTGGTCAACGCAGAGTTAGACAACAGAACTTTGCTCCCGTCATTGCAAATCCAGCCATCACAGCACAGCCGCCTGCTGCCATCGAATCACCTTCTTCATCGAACTGCCATCCACATGAGAGTGTGACTATTGAGGTATGGTGCTTATAAGAACTGACATGTACTCCGTAGTATCTTCCTCTTATTCACATCCTTCATGGTTCATATGCCAGACTTCTTTTAGGCATATTTGCTGAAATTCTTCTTAATTGATAGCATTTAGATTAAGGAATGAGAAATTTGAATTTAAAATCTCATTTAAAATCAATGTATTTAAAATCTTTTTAAGACAGTGTAAAAAATTTCAAAGGAAGAAAGGAGAAGGATTAAAATTCAAAATAAAAACAAAATACTTGAAGTCGCGAGTCCTATCTTTTAAATAATGAAAGACAAGAACGATATTATAATGCATAAATGTCTATAGATTTAATTAATCCAATTCTCAAAATCTAAATTCATGTTTTATTATAATTTTTTAAATTTCAATTTTTTTAGACATTAATTATTTGAAATTTCAATCACCCTAACTCTTTTGTTCTCTTTATGTTTTTACTATCAAGGCTTTTGTTACTCTCATATATGAGCTAAGAGCATATAATTTATCTTTCTTTAATACCCCTTGTAATACCCTACTTTTTTAATTTTATTTTTTTATTTTTAGATCATTGGCTTCTACATAAAATAAAAGATATTTTGATATCTTGCAGTCACGAAAGAATGAAGACTTGTATTTTTTATAATTTTTCAAAAATAAAAGGATGTAATTATGATAATTTTCTTTAACAATTGTAAAAAAATACAAATTTTCATCATTTCAAGACTTAAGATATTAAAATATCTCTTATTTTATACAGAAGCCAATTCTTCAAAAAAAAATAAAATTTGAAAATTAGAACATTACAATGAGTATTAAAAAAAGGCTCCAAATGAGAGATTTGGTTCAAATCTAAATTTAAATACAAATCTGCATTAATCCATACACGACAATGTAATCATGAATTTTATTTAGTTGTGATTCCATTCTTGGCTGGCTATGAAAATATGTTTGGGTCAATTCAGGTCATATTTGGTTTGAGTGAAGGAAAATTCAAGGAAGGAAGAAGGAGAGAGAAATCTCCCTCTTAATTGTTTGATGCAAATAATTAAAATTCCAAAGAACTAGTACTTCCCTCAAATATGGGAAGCATGGAACCTTCTCTCCCTCTCTATCTTCATTCCTCTCAAATGACTCCATATTACCAAGCATGATCTCAGGGATATTAGAATCCAGTGGGATGAACAAAACTTTATATATACATTCACAATTGAAATAGCGATTATCCCCTGGGGGGGGGAGAAAGAATGACATTTAAGGTCCCTTATATGAGAAACATTGATCCTTTGATCTCTTGAAATTATAACATTTTTAAGCTTGACAACTATGAGTCTATGATATGAAGTATTAACTTTTTCTTGACTTAGCTAGGGACCAAAATATTAATAATTCTTTTGCAAGGGGCCAAAATATCATTCCTCTATTGAAATACACAAGGGAATGTGAATTTCATTGTTTGCATCATTGTTTGTCTTGTGGTTGAGTCTCAGGAAGAAATAATTTGCTCTTATGATTCAATTGATGGCATAAAAGTTTCCTCCCCAAAGCAGAATCCTTCATGGGAGAGAAATCCTATTGCTGGTGACACACTTGTGGTTAATACTATTTCCGAGGCCTACTCAATAGAGTCTGAGAAAACAAACCCTGAGAAGATACTTGAAGAACTTTTTCAAGTTCCAGACTTAGAAGACACTGAGTTGCTGCAAACATATGATATGCTGACCAGTGATGGAAGAAAATATGAGTTATTTAAGTCTCTTCCTATGCGATTAAGAAAACCTTGGATTTTAATGCAAATTAAAAAATATTTAAGTTAATCTGTAATTTTTATAAACCTTAGTGACACATTCACAAAATCATTGTGCTACTTAGCATTGTCATGTGTTTGTCTCATTAATTGGTGATTAAATTAATTTTGTTTAGAAAAGCCCACACATAAATTCATCGAGGGCGTAAGATCCTAGTTTTTAATCATTAGACAACAAATTAATTATAAACAATTTCGATAGATAAAAAGAAAATTTCGAGACGGAGAAAATTATAGAACATTTATTGAGGATCAAGAACTTAGAAAATAAGTAAGATAATTTAAACATAGAATTTATAATATATATATATATATATATATTATAATGTGGGAAAAAATGGGAAATAGGTGGGTTATTTTTTATATGATTGTTCAATCAATCACCTCCAATTGCTTTTATAAGGGGTACGTCGTTTTAGTTTGTTGGAATGGTATTGATCCACCTATTTCTAAAAATGAGAAGCATGTTAATATGATTTTTATTTTTACTTCGAAGTAGAAGATAAGGTCCATTTCATGGGAATGTATGTTATGAATGGGTCCAATAACAATAATGGCGGCAACAAATAGACTTATGAGCTTTGAGTAGTAGAATGGGCCATCAAATGGTTAATGGGCTTGGTGTTTTGAGAATATTTAAAGAAGAGTTAGGACATAAAAAAGGTTATTTAAGAATTTTGTGAACACTTTCTACAATGCTTCCTCTTTCTCTATGGCTATTTTCATTGTGATTGTGGATTTCCTCTTCCTCCCTTCTACAATTCCATGATGGTTTTCCCTTTTGTCTCCTTATTTCGATGTTCTTGTAGTTCTATAATTTCCCTTTTATCAATTCTAGAATTTGGATTGGGAATTTTCAGGAAATTAATGTGTTCCTGAATTTATATATCTTGAGTCTATGAGAGAGCAAGAGAGAGATTGGAAGTTAGTGTATGAAAAATGAAGACAAATGATTTAAAATTTGGTTAAAAATATTTCTGTTGCGTGTGTGTATAGCAAAAGCTAAACCTTAAAAAAGAAAAAGAAAGTGGAACAACATGGACAAGTTAACTCGGCTTGTTATATTTCTGATTGTGTTGTGACCACTGTGTGCTGCAACAAATTGTACAAGGTGATCGTACTGTAATGGAAAGATCTTTGCTTACGAGCTTTTGGTTGATTCCCGTGAGGATCCCATTTGATGATGATCTCCGTTGCAAGTCAACAACAACAAGCATTGCGGACTATGAGCGTGTTTTCATGAAACTTACTGATTTATTCAATCTTATTTATAAATCAATTTAAATCTTATTAACTCTATCAAAAAATTAACAAATTTTTAATTTTATCTCTATTAAATATACATACTTTCAAAATAAAATATTTCATCATTTAATGACTTTTTCAATATTTTATAAGATAAGAAAGTATAGATAAACACAAAAATTATAGAGGTGCCCAGTGCCCCAGTCCTCCGATTATTGGATAATTTTGAAAATTAATTATTATTTTAAAAGGAATTATTATATACTTTAGTTATATTAACCTCCATTAAAAGGAGGAGAAGAATTCCCATGTTTGTATATAGAAAAACCTCCGATTATTGGATATAGAAAAAACCATGTTTGTAAATTCACAAATAAGATGAAATAAGCTATCATATACAAGAATGGAAAAGACACACATGATAAAAGACGCCAAAAAAATTGAACGAAGTTAGGCAAGATGAAACACCAAAAGTTGCAGCACTGTCTTCTGGACCGTTACAATGCTGCTACCAACAAAGGTCCACAGTGCAATCATCCAAGCAAACAGAATTTTTTTTTTTTTTAATGTGAAAACTTCATGAAAACCAATCTGCCACAGGTGCTATGTTTTGTCATCATAGAACAAAGGATATTTGCGCTTGCATGCATAAGGTCGATGCAGAGCAATGATGGGTCCAGATGAACTTGCTACAAAACCAAGGTTAGAAAAAGAAGAATGATCTGGTAAGACTAAAGGGAGAACCAACAGCATGATGCCTGCATGTGTAAGATGCAAAGCCATTCTCAACTACATGTGTTGTATTCCAATGTCCTCCATCATGATCATTCACCCAAAAGACTTTAGGTGTAATATCTTGAAAAATTAGACCCTAATTAACTTAGTTAGATGATGGTAATTTGGTAAATTAATATGGTGTATAGTCATAGAGATCTAATGAGTGTTTTGGGTTATGATTTCAGCTCTAAATTCATGTTCGAAGTGGAGTTGAGTCACTCGGACATTAAAAAGTACAAAAACGAAGAAAAATAATTCTGTACCACATGCCATGTGTACGAGACGTCGCAGCACATATAAGTCACTAGAATGAGAATCAAGCTTCTCTTTACCACATGCACATAATCACAATTCTATAAAATTAGAGTGAGAATCATACTCAAAATTGAAAGGAACAAAAGAGGAAATGAAGAAGATGTGAAGAGCTCTACTAGGGCGTACTAAGTGGAAGGTTTGGGAGCAATTTGAAACTAATCAAGTTAAGTGTACTAAGCTTCCCTCTTCTCCTTTCTACCACTTTTCTCAATTTTTTTTACTCCACCCCACTCACTCATGCTTTTTATGATGGTTATTACTTTTAGCGCTACATTCTTCAATATGTTATGAAATTGTTTGATGCTTTGCTATGGTTATTATAATGATCCTCTAGCAAGCTAGCTAATACATATGTTTCAAGGTAAAATATATATAAGTTGTAGTTGAAGTGAAGGGAAATTACTCGAAATTTAAGCATTCTTGATCTTCAACTAATTGACCGGAATGAAAGTATATTTAACTGGATGGAGCCACGAATGGCAACCAGTTGAAACCACACCAGTAAGTGATTAGATAATGTGGAAGTGTTTCAAAAATTTTGAAAACTTCGATGTTTGTCTTCCAATGATGAAGACAAATTGTTTAAAATCTTGGAACTCTTTCTGTAAATTGTCATGAATGGAAGTGTGTCGCAAAATTATACTCAACAAAGGCTTGTCCCAAAATAACAATAATAATAATAATAATAAGGGGACTTCGAAGATTGAATAATAAAAATTGACTTTATTTTCAAGGGTGAAAAGATAAAATTGCTTTGGAATTTTTTGACAGGACGTGGCATCCTTGATTTTTTTGTTGGAGTAATACCGCCACTAACTTTAAAAAAGGGTGCAATTCTTCTCCCTCCTTCCTCATCTCGTCGCTGCATCGCCGGCAACACCTCCTCTCCTTTCTTCTTTCTACCTCAATACCTCACCTCTTCTCTCTCTCTCTCTCTCTCTCTATCTCTCCAAGCTTCACCTTCCCAATCTACTTTGTAATATTTGCCTCCCTCTCCTGCACCAGTTGGCATTGATTTCAAGGGTCAAACTAGATTCCAGGTCCGCAAGCATCCCAAACTCATTAAGAAACGAACTTCTCATATCCAATAACAACAAATTATATCTCCTAAACAGTAAATCATAACTTGAAATGCTAACGAATTCACTTCCACTCAATATCCTACATTCACACTTATTTCTCAGCAACTAAAACACAAATAGCTTCCATATTTTAGCGGGCCAGGGGCCTCTAACGTGCCCTTCTCTAATGTTCCTTATAATGTTTTAATGTCCCAATTTCGTTTTTCATTTTTCTCTGAATCATTGGCTTCTACATAAAATAAGAGACATTTGGATATCTTGATGTAGGGGTGTTCAATCTGGACCCATCCCGATTGGCCCGGTATCGTCCCGATCATATCGGGACGGGTCTTGTCTCGACCCGAAAATAATCGAGACGAGACTTTACAAGACGGGACAGGAAAGGGGTTCGGGACGGGACGGGACACAAGATTACTATCGGGACGTCCCGTCCTGTCCCGAATATTATATATTATTTTTTATTTTAAATATATTAATTATATTAATATAATTTATACTTATATTAATTATATCAATTATAATTTTAATACTTACAATTCTTATTTAAAACTAAAGTGTTTTTATATTGATAATTTTAATGACATAGAGTAAACATAGCGATATCTTTTTTATAATATATTAATTATATTAATATAATTTATTCTTATATCTATCTATTTAATAGCTTTTATTTATAACATACTTCTTGCTTATTTTTAGAAGAGTAATTAGCTTAGTACATCTTCACTAAAATAGAAGAACAATTATTTGATGTTGTATTTGACTTGCCTGTTGTTGCTAATCTTATAGCATAAAGATCACTTGTATTTTTTATTATAATATGTAGTTGTGATTAATATAATTCAATAATTGATTTTAAAGTATTGTTATTTATGTACTTGTGTTATTTTGATTTTAAACTTAATAAATTATATAATTTAAAATTTTAATGAACATTATTATCCAGATCTTTTTCGATATTATCTCATTTATCGGGACGGCGGGACGTCCCGATCTTGTCCTGGTCCCGTCCCGACTCTTAACGGGACGAGACGACTTTCGGGACGGGACGGGACACGGGATCAAAATTCAATCCTGATCTTTTTTCCGAGACGGGACACGGGACAGGGGTGTCCCGGTCCCGTCCCGTCCCGTGAACACCCTTATCTTGATGTTCCAAAATGATAAAGATTTGTATTTTTTATGATTTTTAAAAAAAAATATTACAAATACATCCTTTTATTTTTAAAAAATCATAAAAAATATAAATCTTCACCATTTTGGGACATCAAGATATCCAAATGTCTCTTATTTTATGTAGAAACTAATGATTCAAAGAAAAATAAAAAACAAAATTGAGATATTAGAACGGTCATTAAAAATGGCACATTAAAAGCTCCTAATCCTATTTTAGCATGGTCAAGCTAAACAAACAAAAAGCAAAATATACAATTTTTACATATGATGATGATGATGATAAAGAACCTGAATCTCCCTTTGAGAAGAAATCGTAGAACACCTTGCCAGGCAAGTGGAGGAACTCCTCTTACTCCTCTTCAATGCCATCATACTTCCTCTTAGTCTGCACGAGTTGCAACACCAGAGACCTCCTAGTGCAAAAATCATTACCATACCCCTGGGCAAGAAGTCGCGGCCGACAAGATCCTTGGGAACACTGAACTTGCCACTCCTCTAGCTCCCAACGACGGCGACCTGGGGATGATCGATGGTGGACTGGCTTCTGACCAGAACGAAGATGTCATGAAGCTTGCTCATTAAGGAGATCACGGAGGAGCCAAGAGGAGCAGATGAGGAAGACAAAGATGGGGGCGCTGCAATCGAGTCTTCTGCCATGGTGAGATTGGGAAAACCGCTAAGCGAAGAATGTGAATCGGGAAGAGAAAGAGAAGAGCAGAAAATGAATGTACGATTCATTGTCGTTGTTGCCGTTGTTTTGCCGGATGATATCATCGTCTCCAACTATGGCGACTTGCTCCCCCACCGTTCTCTGCCAAGAACAGGGTCAAAATGGGAAGGAAGAAGCTAATCTCTCTCAATGCCACGTGCGCATCTATAAGTCAAACAAAGCTATTTACCAGTCAAAGGCAATAATGTTGCGATATTGCAAATGAAAGTTAAAGCGTGACATTGTTATAACAAAAAATTTTAAATACGCTCCTCACAAAAAAGTTCTAGGACATGTTTTACCTTTAATCATATTCTTAATATTTAATGATGTTGGGTTTGCTAAAATTTATAAAAAGTCCAAATGAACAAGATAGATTGAAATGGATTCTCAAGATCATCAAGCTCTTTAACCTCTGCAACCATGTCCCATAGCCCCCCATAACAACTAGTCTTTGCTGTGACGTTACCCCTAAAACCTCCCAATAATAATGGTTGTAGTACCTTTGTAACCCCCTTTCTGATTTAATAATGCTTTCTCTAATAATTTACTAGATCACGAAATTAACCTTCAGGAATAGTACCTTAATTTTAAGGACCTGAGAAATAGTTGTTCAATTATTTTGCAAGATATATTCATGAATTGTATTATGCATTTAAGGGAAACACAATGGGCCAAAGAGCAAGGGCGGCAATGCAGTTTGTCAGCAACTGAAAGCTCCCAAATCAAAACATTTCTCCAGAAACCTCATCATGATGCTCGAAAAAGTAAGACAAACCAGATGATCCGTGGAAACAGTTCATTACAGAAGACACAAGGTACGGATTATACATATGAAATGTAACCTACCATGTGTCTTGATATTGGTGATGAATTTCAAGGTAGGACTTATGATTTGAAATTAAAAACTGTTGTCTTCTAACTGTTAACTAAACCATGATTGGATGCTTATTTCAAATTAAACTCACAAAGGTTTCCCCCCACTTCAGACCATTGTTGATCAGTTCCATATGACTTCGATCGCTGGATACAATTTATATTTGACAGATACGAATACTCATTTAATTGACTTGCAATCTTTTTTTTTTTATCAAGTTTTATACTTGCTGCTAGTGAAACATTTACACAAAATTTCAGGTTTTGGTTTTAGATATGGAATGCTTAGCAGCACAAATCTGAGACAGAATGCTGTGAGTGCACGATTTATTTGAATTAATTCCTGGCTCTATTTGCCACCAGAACCACGCACCTCTGCTGCAAATGGTCTTTCTCGATCGACTTGAATGGCATGCATGATGATAACTTTACCAAGTTTCAAGCTCAGAGATGTATAATTTCTCGTTTGTTCTACTTTCATTTGAGCTGAAATTGGCGTGTTTGATCCTATATGACTTGCTGGTTTAAAATTTGTAGCTGGCTGTGCTAAGCTTGACAGTTTACATGTTAATTATATATGCTTGTTTCTTTGATATTTCTCCATTTTGTAGTTAAATAATTTGATGCCACTCCTTTAGGTTATAGTTAGTGTTTAATTAATGGCTAAAGGAGAATTTTGTCCTTCATATATATATATATATATATATATATTTGGGGTTTTCTATATTATTGGATTTTAGAGAGTTAATTACTCCTTTATGAATAGTTCAGAAGCAAAAATGTTCCTTAACTCAAAGCATCAATGGTTGATAGCCGAAGGATAACATTACAATCCAAATCCAAAGTGCAGTTTTAAAGACATCTCCAAAAAGTAGAGATAAGGAAATAAAACTTAATGATGATCTTGGTTGGAACATATATATCATGCCACTGCAATTCTTTGTTGCACCCTCGAACTCATCACAAAGGAGAGACAAGATGAGAATCTAGATCATGCTCAATTTAAAAGCGGCAAATCACAATTAAATACCCCATAAGAGCATTAATTACAATTAGGAATTTTGAATGATTGAAATTTTAGTGATAAACTATAGTTTTTACTTGAAATTAAAAATATATATGAGTTTATAAAATTTCTTTGAATACAAAAATTATTATTATTATAAGTTAGGATTATTGTAATCTTAATTGAAAAAACTAAAATCTACATTTGGGGAATGATATTAACAATAATACCAACATATTATAGTAATTTTAGCAGCCCCAACCATAACATTTGGGATCCTAATTCTTTTCATTTGAGATTAATAATAAACCCAACTTTTAATAATAATTTTGTAGTAACTTTTTTTATTTTTCAAATGTAGTTCACTTGAATATTAATAAGCGTGCAAATTTATAAGTAACTAGCTTCATATTCAAAACTGACTTTAATAAAGTGCCAAGTAATCATGGCATATTCATAAATAACTTTTGAAAGCTTTTTAAGTGAATATTAGTTTTATATTGAAAAAAACTCATTTTCAAGTGTGAATTATGGTTTTCTCAACTAGAATTAATAACAGTCTCAACTCATTATAGTAATTTCAATGATGTCTTTTTTTTTTAAATGAGGATAATTTTATAAACTTATATATTTTTAATTACAAGTAAAGATCATGGTTTATTATTGAGATTTTAAAATTCAAGATCTTTGAATTGTAATCAATGACCTTATAAGGTTCATAATTTTCATTTTTTAAAAAAATAAATAAGTGGTGAACCAATTCTTAGTCAGTTTGGGGCAATCCTTATAAGAAAAAAAAATTAATTTATAAAGACATGATTTTTTAAAAGGATGATTTTGAAAATATTCCTCATCGTGACTTCCTGCACTGAAAACCGAACCTGCAAATTCGCTACCCATCAAAGTATTACTCCTTTTACCGACAAATTTAATATGTTAAATCTGTAAAAAAGATTTAATTTAGAGGTGCCGAACTCGACACCCCAAAAAAAAATATTAATGCTTTTAAGTGTTGGCCAAAAAAAAAAATTGTTAATGCACATAAACGGGCTGAGCTATTGACCATGAGATGACGCCGTCGATCGTGGGACTTAATATAATGACACGTGTGTTGTGACGAGGCGGTGCGTTGTAAAATAACAGAAAATGCAAGAGCGAGTGCGTAGTATGCTCATTCAGCTTTCTCTCATCAGTCATCATCAAAATTCCGGCCATGGAAACCGATCCCGATCCGGATAACCATGCGTCTCTCGTAATCTCCTTCTGCCACATGACTTCTGCTTCATCTGACGATGCCCTCTTCTTCTTGGAGTGCCACAACTTCGACTTAGACGCCGCCCTTTCCTCCTTCTTCAACAACAGCGCCTTGCGTCCACGTTTTCAGTCACCGTCTCCAACGAGGCCTTCTTCGGCTCCGGTGGATCCTCAATCGAGGACGACTGCTCAGGATGTGGATCCTAAGAGTCCTTCCGGAATGGTGGTCGGAGGTGCTCGCACGCTTTCTAATCTGAAACTGCCAGCTACTACTGATACTGCGGCTTATGATTCTGGCGAAACTCAGGACAACGATGCTAGTGGTGATTCCAAGTGGTATTGAGTTTTCTGTATAATCTGTTATTTTCTTATTTCTTTCTAAGCGTTGTAATTGGGTTTAGATTTTACTATATATAGAAGTTGAAGTCTTTGTTGCCTGTAGACGATGAAATTTAAATTATTTGCTGTTGAAAGCTTGTCTTAGGCGGCATCATTCTACTTTCCACAGACCAAACTTAGTTTAACTTATCTCTTCTGTGGGTTTTATTTTATCCATCCCTGTTATGCACTTGTGATTTTGACATGGTTTTTCACTTCAGTTCTCGTGTGACGTGCTTTTCAGCTTTCTCTGGCTTGTATAAAACAAACAGAGTTGTCTTTCGAGTGACGTTACGTTTAGTTGTTTTATACCGTATTTGTCATCTGTTGTGTTTGGTATCTTATTCGATGCGAGGTTTTACTAATTAAGTCAATTACGTAACGATCAAGTTTCCCATTACGTATATGTTGCTTCTTTAGATGACACACACTTGCATTTATATTCTTCTCTTTTTCCTATTTTATTTGTACAATCTAAGAAACCTGTAACAGGGCGCTTTCTTGTTATTTAAAAATCATACACGCTTATTCTTGAAATTCCCACACCATGTGTTTAAACTTATACTCCCTCGTCCCAAATTATAAGACACTTTTGAAGAAGTTTTTCCATCTCAAAATATAAAATACTTTGAGTAAATTGAGGTTTCATTAAATGCACCAATTTTAATATTACCCTTTCTCTTTCTATAATTAATTTTCATCACTTCTCTTTTTAATATATTAAATGATGAGTATTTTGGGAAGGCTATATTTTTCTTATAGAAAGATAAGATTGTTACGTATATTTAATAAGGTTTATTGGTATGTAAGATTTTATCTAAAAGTGTCTTATAATTTGGGGTGGAGGGAGTATTATGTAATAAGATTATAGGAACATTCAATATGCTGAAATTGAGAAAAGTTTGAATCAGATAATTTATCTATTCCTTCTTGGATGGAGCTTAATGTTGCTCATTTACAATGCTGTATATCTTGTAGTACTAATTGGTTATTCATATATTGACACAAAGCATATAGAAGTCAGGGAGCTGAACCATAGTGTTTGAAGAACTTTTGAATCTTTGTTGGGAGAGATGTTTAGATTTAGTATCTGACAGTGCCTTGAATAAAAATATATTTCTAAGGGGAAAAAACAAAGAAGAACTCTAGGCAGCAGCTGCTCCAGCTCTAATATTGATTTCGGACCTAATTAAATTGTAGCTATGTGATTCTGTGATAAGGCTGACGCCACTGCTTACCCTAGTCTCTAGGCTAGGTTTTTCATACCAACATTCTAAAAACACTGCTTCATTGCCAACAATGGGTTTTGTCATTGATCATGCAAAGCCAGTGACCTTAATTCAGCTAATCAAGGTTATCTGATGATGATACCTGCATGGTTTCTCACGGATGTTCGCGCTTTCATTGCTGCAACATGACATTCTGAAGCTGGAATCTACCATCTGCTTTCGATGGGAATCCCTGTGAACTCAGATTTGAACCAGGCTATAGAGCAAGGCTGTGATGGCCAACCCTGTTTCTATTCAAAAGAGTGTAATATTTTGTTGACAATATCAACCTCGACTTATCTTTGTTTGAAGGTGCATTTTAGGCCGTCATTGATATCATATTATGAAAAGATTGTCGTTGTTAGACATGAAACATTGGCCATATATACACACGAACCTCATTCCTGAGTGCATTAGAGGATGTAAATAAGTAATGGCAGAGTTGGTTCTAAGAAGTGATTGTATTTCTTTTGTTTGATTAATGTAAGTTCTTATTTATGAATTTGGATTGTTCATCAGTGTTTCAGAATTGTCATTGTACCTTTTTGTAATCAGTCAACACTTTGAGTCTTCAGTCTTACCTATTAGTCTCAAAACAAAAAGGTCAGCACACCCTCCACACACACACACGTTGCAATAAATGCGTTAAAAAGCAGCTCAACTTCCTTTCTTCATATCCTACTTCATACCTGACCCCCAAAATACAAATGGTTAGGTGAACATGTCAGTGCAGAACAAGTTCTCAGTGAAGTTATAACATAAAACAGCAATTATCTGATGAAATAATATCCCTAGAAGAATATGATCATGTGAGATTTATTTATTTTTCTTATAATAAATCTTATATATATACACACACTTCTCTAATAATAGAACATTTATATACATTACTCAGATCAAGTCTGATCTGAACCGTTGGATAGAACCAACTAACACTCTATACAAAGCGATAACTCATTAATTTCTCATTGTAAATATGTACCGACCCACATCCATCGGATCTGTAACCTTGTGTATTCAGAGATACATATTTTGTATTTTCTGGTTGCTCCTCTTGAACAGAAGTGGATCAATCCAACATGGCCGTACCCTCCGGTCGCCTGGCCACCGTATACAGTGAACTGCAGAGCAGCCGTCTCGACGTGTCGCTTCCTCTGCCATCTGTGCTTAAGAATCCATTTGAGGTCATTGATGGTCCTCCAAGCTCTGCTGCAGGAAACCCAGGTTTTTACAGACATAATTTACATGTGTGTGTTGTGGGGTTAAGGTAAATGAAATGAATGAGTTGTGATGTAATGCAGAGGAGATAAAGAAGCTATTTCCAAGCTTGTATGGACAGCCTTCAGTGATTGTGAATCCAACTGATGAGAAAGAAGGCAAAAGTGAGAGTGTGAGAATAGGGGTTGTTCTTTCGGGAGGACAGGCTCCTGGAGGACACAACGTCATTTCTGGGATTTTTGGTACGTAATTAAGTACGTTTATTGACTAATTATGTTATTATATGAATGAAGTTCATGTTGTGGTGAGTGGATGTTTTATTTATGTGAAGATTACTTGGAGGAACGTACAAGGGGAAGCAAGTTGATAGGATTCAAAGGAGGTCCAGCTGGGATTATGAAATGTGATTACGTGGAATTGTCGTCAGACTTTATCTATCCTTACCGAAATCAGGTGCTTCTTTTGTTCACTTACTGTAATCTTAATTTTAATTTAATTGAACCCACAACTATTGGGTTTGATGTAGAAAACAAAGGCAAAAAAGATCTTTCATGGATAGTAAAACGAGAAAAGAAAAGCTAATCAGGGGAGGGGGAAAAAAAAGCGTGCTCACATATTTTCTTTTTAAGGTTGTTTTTATAACTACATAAATTTTGGGGAGAAAACATGCTTTTTAAAATTGTCTCAAAATAAAGAGAAAAGGGTATGAACGTTAATTGTCCATGGTAAGTTATGTCAATGACAGCCATCTCCTATGATTAGGAAAGGTTTCGAACTTGATTCTGATATTGACATGTTCACGTGTCTGTTTAATTTAATTGTAATATATATATATATATATATATATATATATAAAGGTGTGAACATTATATCTTTTTTTTCATATGGTTATAACTGTTATTATCAGATTAAACACTTTTTTTTATGTTTTTCTCTATTTTCTACTCTCTTTTTTTCCACATCCTCAAAGTGCAAGAGATCCACACAACCCATCTCAAGATCTAATCTTGGTGATCATTACAAGATTTTTCAAATTTGATTTGTATGGTCCAGATTTAATATAATTTTATTTTCATATTTTTTAATAAATTATTATATTAATAGGTATATAATTTAAAACAAAGATAATCTTGTAACTATTACTTTAAAAGAATAATAAAAAAATTAATCTTTTAATCCTCCAACTTTTAAATCACTTGTAACTCAGTTCCTTAACTATGACTCACTGTGACTCAATCCCTCAACTATGACTCAGTCCCTTAACTTTTAAATCACTTACAAATTAGTCCCTTAACTTTTGTTAATTTTTTTATATTAGCTTATATCCCACATCGATGAGCAAAAAAAGGATATTTTAAAATAATATATGAGCATTTTTTATCCCTTTTATTTGATAAAAAAATTTTAAAAAAAATTAAAAATAAGGACTAAATTATAGGTGAATCAAAAGCTGAAGGACTGAGTCACGATAAGTTATAGTTGAGGGATTGAGTCGCAGCGAGTCATAGTTGAGAGACTGAGTTACAAGTGAGTTAAAAGTTAAAGGATTAAAAAATTAATTTTTCCTAATAATTTTTATATGAAAAATTACATGTTAAAAATTTTAAAACTAAATTATTTTTTAATAGCTTAAATTTCACTGCAAATGGGCACAATATAATGAGCACCGAATCTCAACTTGCCCATCCTTAACTATGTATCTCACTCTTAATTTGATCGAATTTACAATTGACACAACACACAGCGTAAAGATTTTTTATCAAGAAGTGTACTTCCTGAATTGTTTGGTTAAGCTCGTGGATCGAATTGGAACGTAACCCCACACCCAAAATAGAAAGGGGAAAAAAAAATTCTGATCAACAAAAATTCTGGTCAAGCGCACGCATTAACTGTCTCTCAAACTTATGTATCTGATGTGAATATCTCTTATTAACAGGGTGGCTTTGATATGATACGGAGTGGCAGAGACAAAATTGAGACTCCTGAACAGGTTCTCAACTTACTCTTTATTGTCATTTTAATTCATTATTATTGCCGTCAACATTTTTTTTCGTTTATTTCGTTGACATGTAAAATATTTTCTTATTAAGTTCTAAAATAGTCTCATTTTAGAAATTCACTATTGATGATTTTACTATAGTCTATTGGTTAGAATTAAATATTGCATGTTGTATGTTGGTAGTTCAAGCAAGCGGAAGAAACAGCTAAGAAGCTTGATCTAGATGGTCTAGTAGTAATTGGTGGAGATGATTCAAACACTAATGCTTGCTTGCTTGCAGAAAATTTCAGGTATATTTTATATTTAACTTCGAATAGGTACACTATAATTATAATATATATGCTGAAATTAATATCTGTTTAACTAGGAAATACAGTATTAATTAATTAATGTATGAGATGGTAGGAGCAAAAAGTTGAAGACACGAGTGATAGGGTGTCCAAAGACCATTGATGGCGATCTCAAATGCAAAGAGGTTCCCACCAGTTTTGGCTTTGACACTGCTTGCAAGGTACTATCAAATATATTTGCCAATTATTATTTGAAAAACAAAATAAATACAAAAATATATCAGAATAACGAGAAGAAATAATCAATGTAATGCAGATATATGCAGAACTGATTGGAAATGTGATGGCAGATGCCCGTTCTACTGGAAAATACTACCACTGTAAATTTTTTTCTCATCTTTTAATTAACCTTAATTAAATTCTATGATATATAGTATTATATATATATTGCCATGCATGCTGATCTTAAACAAACACAAATATATATAATATCAGTATTATATTTGTGAACTTTTTGTTCTTCTTTTTAGTTGTGAGGCTTATGGGAAGAGCAGCATCTCATATAACGCTGGAATGTGCTTACAGACTCATCCGAACATCGCAATCATCGGAGAAGAGGTCCTTTAATTATATTCTCTGCCTCTATTTCTTTTATGCTCTTTTAGTTATTGGTTTCTGCTATGATTCTTCAAGTTCGCTGCTTAAGTTGCATGTTTTCAATGAGATCAAAACTTCATTCCATATCAACAATTTGTGTATTTAAACATTAATTTTGGAATGTGCATTTATGCTTACGCCATATTATAAATATATATAATATGTTACACAGGTTGCTGCTAAAAAGCAGACACTTAAGACAGTGACAGATTATATTACGGATATAATCTGCAAACGTTCAGAACTGGGCTATAATTATGGTGTCATCCTTATACCAGAAGGTCTCATAGATTTCATCCCCGAGGTGATAATTGTTGATCAATATATATGTATATGTATATGTCCCTTAATTTTTTTTTTTCCATCTACTGTAACTTGTTGTTTACATATATAATAAGTTTGATGAAATGAACAAATGAAATTGAAGGTGCAACAACTGATATCAGAGCTGAATGAGATATTAGCACATGATGTGATTGATGAAGGAGGCATGTGGAAGAAGAAACTAAGAAAGCAATCCCAAGAGCTCTTTGAATTTCTACCAGAGGCAATTCAGGAGCAATTATTACTTGAAAGAGATCCTCATGGCAACGTCCAGGTTGGCTTATTTAATGAGTGAAGCGAAGTGAGAGTTAGGCTTGGTTTGGATGAAGGGCAAATGAAAAGAAAACAGGCCAGAGAGAAAACTAGGACGGAAAATTTCTTAACTATTTTTAAGAGTTTTCTCCTCTAGTTTTCCCTTCTTTCTATTTTTCTCTCCATCAAAATTAAGGATTAATTTGGTCGTGATGTAATGATATATATGTGCAATGAGTATAGGTGGCAAAGATAGAGACAGAAACGATGCTGATCCAAATGGTGGAAACTGAACTGCTAAAGAGGAAGAAGGAGGGCAAATATCACGCCCATTTCAATGGCCAATCTCACTTCTTTGGGTAACAACTTCTAATTTATGCTTTTAATTACAACAACAAACTTTATCCCATTGAATGAAATCATTTGCCTATATCATATGATGTCATTAATACTCTATTAATAATCATCTTTTGAATAACTTCATTGTATGTTCTATTTAGTTTTCCTTCACCTTTTCTTTACAGGATTTTAGATTATCTATTACATTTTTTTCACCAGTGTCTTCAATGAATTTCTTTGTATTGTTCAAATCATCTTAAACAATTTTCTATCATTTTCTCCTCCATAAATGTAATGTTATCTCTTCCTCATATATAATCATTCTGAAACTTATATTTTTTGAGTGCCCAAATATTTATTTCAGTATTCTCGTGTTTTCTTTTCCAACTTTATATTCTCATAAAAAACCTAACAGTTAGTATCATATAATATAGTTAGTATTACGAATAGATGATTACGAAGTCCAATCTCTTAAAGTACTATATACAGATAAATGTGAAAGTGAGAGAGATAAAAGAGAAATAAGTGATCTAGTTCTACTTCCGTGCCTCTGAATGTTGCAGAATTGGGATTCACTCTTCTCTCTCTATGTCTCTAAGAGACTTTGATCATATATATTTAAAAGAGCTCTCTTTTGAATAAGAATAATACATATAAATAATATATTGATGATGTACATGCAGATATGAGGGTAGATGTGGATTGCCCTCAAATTTTGATTCAAATTACTGTTATGCTTTGGGATATGCTGCTGCTGCTCTCCTTCTTGCTGGAAAAACTGGCCTCATTTCTTCTGTACTATCTTATTCCTCTTCTTCTATACACTCTTTTGTCTTTCTTTCTTAGTTACCTTTTCATGTTAAATTTCACTTTTCTCTACCTATAGTTCAACTTTCATAAAAAAATCGTGTGCGCGCGTGTGCAGGTGGGAAATCTGGGAGCACCAGTTGAAGAATGGACAGTTGGAGGGACTGCATTGACCTCTTTAATGGATGTTGAGAGGAGACATGGTGCTTGCATTTCATTTTACTAATGATTTATCTCTGCCTCTCTTACTGAAATATATTAACATATATATATATATATATATATATATTACAGGGAAATTCAAGCCTGTAATTAAAAAGGCAATGGTGGAACTAGAGGGTAAGTTGATGAATAGTTACCTTGTACAGGTTTACTTTAATTTCTTTAATAAAATTAATTCTATTTTCTGCATTAGATTTATATGAAAATGAGTGAAGGTAAAGGCTGAGTTGTGTTAATTAATTTTAAATTTTAACATACTATGCTAATTTAATTTTCAGTATAGTGATAAAAATAATTATTGATTTTAATTTTTGCGGAAAAAGTTGACGGAAAAGTTAATTATATTAATAAAAAATAAATTAAAATTTCATATCACATATCAAAGAAAGTAGATATCAGTAATAATTTAATCAAATCTTTGAATTAAAAAAGTTCAAGCAATTAATGTCAAATATCTGGTATTTTGCTTCCGCTTCTAACAGGTGCACCCTTCAAAAAATTTGCCTCCTTTAGGGATGAATGGGCCGTCAAGAACAGATACTTCAGTCCAGGTGCATTTTAGTAATATAATTTTCGTAAATTAAATATAATATAATCATGGGCAGATGAAAAAAATTAACATGGCTGTGTTATTTTGATTCTAATTTAATGTTTTACAAATTCTTCAAGCTAGCTCTTACCTGAAATCTACAAACAGGATTTATTCTAACACAATTCTTCTTTTACCTTTGTACCAGGTCCTATTCAATTTACTGGTCCAAGAGCAAACGATGTTAATCACACCCTACTGTTAGAACTTGGAGCTGAAGCTTAAGAAGAAGATTTGGGGATCTTTCTTTTGACCAATTCACTTAGTATACAATTAAAAATTAATAATAATTAGCTTCTGCTAATTTACAATGACCACATACTGTACTGAATTGATTCATACACGGTACACCAGGTCCTCTCTCTCTCTCTCTCTCTCTCGCCTTTTTGTATTTGCCCTATGACCAATTGACCAAAATCACTAGTTTGTTTTTTGTTTGAGGTTTGACAATTTTCAAGTTCTTTCACTGTTTGCTGGCGGTCACTCAAATCAATTCCATAACTGATTCGATGATACTGAAAGAACAGAAACTATCTATATATAGAACCATATTTAATATAAAACTGTTTGATCCAAAATGAAACCACAATCAAGATGCCTGCCATGATTTGGTACTATCAAAGAAACCAAAATTTAAATAAAACAAAAATTCTCGATTGATGCATTAAATCATAATCGAACAGGCACCAAAGTTAAAAAGAAAAGCGGGGGTAACATACCTTTTTTTTTTTTTTTACCAGAACAATTCGAACACATTTAAACCACAACTTAAACGTAGCTATCAATAAGCGATCTCCTCATCTCGTCCACAATAGCACTGGGTTGAGCTTCCCTAAGCTTGAAAACACTCTCAACAACGGAGAGCTCTGTGGCTGTTGTGTCTGATCCACAGAAGGCAGTCCAGTCATTAACAGTCATGCCAGCAGCTATGACCTCGCTACCACGATTCACAGTCCCAGCAACCAAAGGAACCTGAAGAAGTGTAGAGAGTTCATCCAAGTCTTCGATCGAAGTGTGAGGGTGAACCTGCACCAAATTTGGGGTCAGAACAGAAATAGATGTTTAAACGAATCTGCAATTTTTCATTACTTACCAAACCACCTCTGTTGGAGAAGGCACAGTAACTTCCAACAAGAATATTTCCGGCAATGGTCTGCCTGAAAACTTCTACTCCCAGCACGTCAGTAATCAGCTCCTCAGTTTCCTGAGCAAAGAGGTTAACAAATTGATGCTAGGGTGCGCACAACCCCATATAAAAAATCAAGAAGATAGCTGAGTGAAAATGGCTATCAGAAGAAATGATGCTTCCAATTCTATTGGCATAATGATCCCCCTTGATAAAAGATTAAAATATTCTTAAATCACAAATTAAGTAACAATAAGACTGAATAAACAATTCAACAGCCACTGTCACTTCTTTGAAGTTTTTTTTTTAATTTTTTTTAAACTAAAGTTGAACTAATTTCTATACGATAAAAACACATGCAAATATTCAAATAAGAATGGCTAAAGCTGGTCATGAGAGCAGATTTGATTGAAGAATCTTTGCATACATAAAACAACCTCCTCGCACAGTTCTGAGCTTTCTTTTTAATAAATTATTTACAATTTATGGGAGTTGTCAATAAAAAAGGTGATAATGAGGGTCAGATAGACAAGCAAGAATGCACTGTCAACTTCAATTTTAGGCTCACATTCTTGATAACTGTCAAATACAAGAAAAATGTTGCTGCAGAAAGAGAAAAGAGAACAGAAAAATTGAACTGACAATATAAGGGCTTGTTTGGTTATGTTTTCTGTTTTTATGTTCGTAAAACAAGTTTGTAGAATAATTTTTTAAAACAAGTTTTGAAAACAAAAAATGGAAAAAAGAAAAAGAGCTTTTTGAATCGTTACTTTGAACAAAATACCTAGATTGGTGAAATAAAAGGTGAAAGAATAATTTATTTTATTAATATAATTGTCATTAATGAGAGCGTGATATTTCCTGCCTTTTCTCTAATTTTGCAGAACAAAAAGTAACAAAATCTTTTGGTAGTTCTTAAAAACAACTTCTAACTTTTTTGTTTTTCAAAACAGATAACAAAAGACATTTTCAAACAGGATTTTTCATAACAAAAAACTGTTCTGAAAATAGGTAATCAAACAAGCCCTAAGCTTCCCTCCAGACAAATTTCCAGTACAAAACAAGAAAATACAACAACAACAAGAAGTCTTATCCCACTAGATGGGGTAAATAAACATAAGGAAATACCCTGTCCAGATCAGTGTGCGCAAGTGCCACATGGTCATTACATGCTATACAATTTCCAAGAGCAGATAATCTTTCTTCTACGCGCTGAACAACTACTTGATCTGGTAGACTGTTTCTCAAATGTTGAAGTTCTTTTGCAGTAGCCATAACAATAACATCAAAAGTTAGCATAATAAGCATGGACTTTGAAGGTGATTAAGAAATATTAGATTTGTCATACAACCAAAAATACAAGTTATTATCCACAAATGCCTCCACAGCAACCCTGCAAAGCATCATAATTGACAGGCATAAATAAGTTCATCAAACCCATCAACGAATAAAGTTCGTTGAAACATGATTGACCAAGAGAATTGAAGATCCAGGATGGTCGCAGAAATACAACAGCTTTCGCAGTCATTATAATGTTTAACAAAATATCAAACTAGAATATGATAATTGGATAAGCACCCAGAGAGTACCAGACAAATCAAACTTCCCCTGTCTGCTTTATAACTTTTTACAGTTACATTTATAAAAGAACAGGACTGTTCTTATCAAAAATGCACTTTTCACCATCTCACATATGCAATCTGCTGCATCAGTAAAATGCCAACTGATATCAAGGTTTTCAAATAAAGAGTTCTTATAACTTTTAGGGACATTTGTAACACTGCTCAGCATTCTCCTGGAAGTATAAAGATAGTATGAGAAAATGGGTACAAAACCTTAAAATATTTACAAGCTAAAGAATTTAGAATGAATGGGAGAAAAAGATGAAAAAAACTTGATATATATACCGCATCAAAAAGCTCTCTTGACAAAATTAAATGGGTAATGTTCTCTAGGATCAACTCTCAGAATAAGCAACTACTGCATAAGTCAGCCACTAACTTGCAATTACTTAATCCACAGCAGGCAAACATGTTAAGCAGGACTAGTAAATTCATCAATCGTTACACAAGATGACTCAAGTGAAGTGGGGTCAATTAAAATAAATATAAACATTTTCTACAGGTGTCGCATCACATATGCTGCAGCAAGACACTGAAGACTGATCATTCCATAATAATGTTTGAAAGACATCTCTCAAGAGGCTACTTTTTCTTTGGGGGCCCAGGGGGTGGATCCAGAGAGATATTACAGATAGATATATTACAAAGTATGACGCTTAGAGGAAGTGTTGCAGAGATCAAATACTTCAATAATAATTATAAGTGGAATAACCTTGGTCTGTGGTATTATGTGGCAAGAGCAAGCCATTCTTGTTTCCTGCAACCCACAAAAGAAACTAAGCTAATCAGCTCAAATAAGATGGTAATTCATGTCAGCATCTTATATTTAAAGGGAAAAAAAAACATTAGTGAGGAAAATACAATATGGCCATCCGTTAATTGCAAGGGGGAGCCTAAAGCAAAAACTGATACAAATTAAGAAAACAAGAAAATGGAAGACAAAAAAGAGAAACTTTACCAGCACAAAGGCGGCCAACAATACGAGTACCAGCAATGGAGGTCTTCACCACAGGGATGACATCTGCTAATTCAGACTCAAATACACTGCATGCAAATTGACTGGTGAGTATTGCATTAACCAAATACCCAAGTTCATAAAACCTATCTATCAGCCCTCTCTAATTTAAAATTATACAAAAACTACTATAAGGAAGACTCTAAGTGTCTGGAAACGAAATTCGGCGAGGGAAGTTGGGAATTGGTTTTGGCAAACTTCATGCAAGTTTTGTGGTACAAATTTAAAACTGTAGAGAATGCACGTCTGATCTTTACTAGAATTGCAATTGCACATAAATATAACAAACTGCAAATAGCCAATAATAATTATTAAATCAATATTGAAATCCAGTCTCACAGATGACTAGTTTGAGAGACCGAGAGAGAGTCATGAAGACCTGTAGAAGTTTTCAGAACCTCCAATGGCAACCAAACAATAGGCATTGGTAAGTTTAGAGAACACTCCAACTTCACAAGAGTTCTCAAACATAATTCCTGCAAAAAAATACATAACAGCATTCATTATATTTTTTGGAAGAAAAACAAATGCATACGCTGCTCCTACATGGGGAAACACACACACACACACACACACAAAAGAACCCTTTATAACCATGCACAGTGTAAATTAACAACAGAAAAAAGCTTATACATCTCACTTACTAGTAGCCATGATTGAGACGATAGAGACCTAGTGACCCAAGTAAAACACTTGAAGACAATGAGCTGAAATTCTGTTCAACAGAACACGAAACAGCAACAGTCATTGGAATGGATATCAATACGCATTACAAAGCAAAGCAAATACAAGCATGTGTTACAGTTATTTGCCTTAAGGTTAGTATCAAGGTTCTGAAATTTTGTTCACTTGGTAAATAAGTGAATATGGGTTATACGATTGTACACAAAATACGAATTATAACCACTTCGCCTAGCCCTTCTATTACCAATTCCAATCTTCATGCATGTAAGATCACCTCCAACAACTAGGATAATGATAAACACATAACTTCTAAATTCTAATCTATATGACCAGGCAATCAACACAGTGAACTCGGCAACTAATTCTCCAAAACGAAAATTCTAACACCATGTTCGGCTAAAAGTACAAAATTAATAACACCCAAAAAGACAAACCTCTCATATAGAGTATAGACCAAATGAAACACAACTGATACTGGTAACATGTTTAAATACCAGAAAAAATTCACAATTTTAGAAAAGCGGCTGAGCACCATAAGTAAAATATAATGACCATGTCTGAAAAGTTGTTTTGTTATCTAAAATTTAAATACCAGCAAAACCAGAGTAGTTCTCATCTATTATCTAAATCCATGACTGAGACGTCTCAAAGGAACTCCTCAAGCACACTTGCGAAACACTACCTGTAGCAGGTTTAAAATCGAGTAGGAATGGAGACCGAGAAGGACCAACCTCAGCACGAAGAAGACGACAGGATGAGAACGACGAGAATGAGCACGAGCGATCGATGGTGAGCACTTGTGGGAAGTTTGAAGGATAGCTGAGCGACGAGTCGATGATTGAGAGCAGAGCAAGACTTCACGAGCTGAGCTGGGGCGCCACAGAGAAGATGAAGGAGGGGGTCGGAGCTCGACTGACCGACGACGGAGGAGAGCACGACTTCACGAGCACAGCAACGAGGGTCAACCGATTGAAGATTGAAGAAGGATTGAGGACTGGGAGCGCCGCGGTGACGGTTAGGGCAACCGATTGCCAGTGATTGCTGATGCAATAATTAAAATTAAAAACAATAATTAAAATTTTTGACAACACTTTTTTTTTTTATTATTTTAAATCTTTTCATAAATAAAATATAAAAATTTTAAAAGAATCTAAAATATAAAAATTTTAAATATTAAAAAAATATAAAAATTAATAATAAAATACAAGTAAAATATAAAAATTCAAAACTATATATTTTAAATAATATTATATAATGTAAAATATATGTGTGTATGATTATAGAAAAAATTACATATAAGTTTAAGAGGTCTCATAATTTTATAAAATATTTTTAAAAAAAATTATTATTAAGAGATCTCATAAATATTATAAAATATTTTTAAATATTAAATTTTTTGTATTTATAACTTAATTAAAAGGATTGCTAATTAAACAACGATCATAATTTTTTAAATAGTTAACTTACAAAAATAATGTATGTGTAATATTATTGAAATTTCTACTAACATAAAATAAAAATTTATAAAACTGAGATAAAAGTCGTGATAAACAAACAAGCCCAACTTTATGGGCTCAGACACTATCGTCTTTTAAAATTCAGCTTTTTTTAAAAAGGCTCAAGACAAAATTTGTAAATCTATTTTTTAAAAAAAATTTTTAAAATAAAATTTAATATTATAACATTATAAATTTAAAATCTTCTAAAAATCAAAATAAATAAAATAAATTTATATCTTCAATAATATCACAATTATAAGTCAACTTTTACTTACTAATCACTTAAGATATACTTTTATGAATTGTATAGGATGAGAAGAGAGAACCAATTTTAAATCATGAAGAGCTCTTCCTCGTCTGCAATGTACCTAACACCTCCAGCTATTCAGAATGACGATGGCTGATTGTTTCCTTAGCTTACTTTCATTTGTTTCGTTAGTTTACTTCACTATTGGACTAGTCTTGTTCTCTCTGCACTTATGTACTTCTACACCTCTGCTTTTCGCTCTTAGCAATAATATCCTGTCTCTGTGACAAAAAAAGGCAATTTTACATATTAAAAAAATAAATGTATAAATTTAGTCATCAATTATTTGTATAGAACCACTGAATAACCTATCCTTGAAGTAGTGTAAAATAAATCATCAGCCGCGTTCAACACTTGCCATTAATTTGCCACTAACAGACGCTTGTTCAATGTCGTGGGCCCACATAAATTTAGCACTTGGCATTGTTCTCTTTCACTCTCTCACTCTCTCTCCTCACCTTCTTCTTCTTCACGGATAAAATAGCCCTACTCTCTCTCTTCACCATCATATCTTCTTCACTTTCACTCTCTCCTCACTATCATATCTCTCTACTTAACCATTATGAGTCCACTTCCACCAAGCAAGGTTTATACCAGTCAAGCATCTCTCTCCTCCTTCCACCTTACCTTTGGTATGTCCTCTCTTTCACTGTATCACTCTCTCTCGTCACTATCCGTGAATGTTAGAGTTCAACATGTGGTGCTGGACATTGTCGCCAACATAAATGGAAGCAATGGTGATAGACCAGATAGCTAGCAAGTGACCATTTCCACAAGCTTAACTTCATCAGCTCCCATGTAGATGATGGAGGTTCACCAGAACACCATCGTCAACTCTCAGTTTACTCATGCATGGAACTTGGCAAAAAGAGTTCTTGGGCTCTGCTTTAAAGCTCAAAATAAGGGCAGGTAGAAGGAGGTCATGGAACGTGAAGGAGTTTAAATCTAACTAACAATATAATAGTTGAGACGGAACCTCCCATTTCCAATGCCTTAATGGATGCCCTCAAGTGGGCTCAAGCTCATCAACATCATGGCCATCCAGAGTAGCAGCAACATCAACCTCTCTTAGCTGTGAAAGTTGAGCTCAAACAACGTATCACATCCATACTCAATAACCCAAGTGCTAGTAGAGTTACGAGGGAAGCTAGTTTTCATAATCTCTGAAAGCCATGGAGAAGGAGGATGATGAAGCAGATAGGGACAATGATGAGGAATTTGTGAAGCAGCAGAGAGAGAGACACAGATAGAGGACAATGACGATGAAGATGATGAAGGCCTTGGAGGATGAGGACAATAAAGTAGAGGTGGACGATGATGAAGAAGCAGAGAGAAAGAGTGAAGCTTGACCAAGGAAGATAGGGACTTATAGACCTGGCGACGGTGGCAAGCACAATGGCAATCAACAATGGAGGTATGAATAAGGAGATGAGTGAGGACTGAAGGGGGGCTCGCAATAAAAAAATAAACGGACATTTGTTTATATTAGACGAAGAATGTTGGATGCTGCATTAATGATTTATTTTGTATTACGTAACAGTATTAGCTATTTAATAATTTTTAAAAAATAATTGATAGTTAAATTTATACTTTTATCCTACCATCATATAACCACTAGCTCAATTAGTATACTCATGACAATTTAAATTTAAATTAGAAGTAAGAGAAATCAAATATTCCACACTTAAACTTGCTTAACAAATCAAAAAATCAAACTAATAATTGTTTCATAATTCACACTATTACAAAAACATTTTAAATAATTAATTCATCGAGCAAATAAAAGGAAGATAGAATTCATGGCCAAAACTTTATTTTAATTCATAAGCTAACATGGAAAATTAATTATTGAATATTCATATTTTAGCATTTTTAATTTTTTTTAATTTACTTTTATCAAAAAAATTAACAAAGACTTGGAGGGATCCAAATTTGAGTCCATTTGCTGGGCCTAATAAAGTTAGGTTTAGAAGCTTGATTATATTAAAAAATTTTAATTTTTTTAAAGCTGAATTCTTATAAAAATGGATTCAAATAAGTACCCTATTAAGCCTAACCCCTATAATAATAAGAAGTTTAAAAATGTCACTGTATCATTTAAACCCTTCATACTCTTCTATTTAAAAATATAAATTATTTTTAATCGAATCTCACTTAAGTAATTTACTTTTAAACTAATTTTATTTTTTTATATTTACCCTATTAAATACCTTATAATAAATATAAAGTCATTATTAATAGGGGCAATTTTGAAAAAAAATAATAATTACACCTTGAAAAAATTAAAAATATTTTATATTTGTGAACATCCAACTTTTTAAAAAATATTGTATATTTTTAATGGAAGAAATATCAAAAAACATTTAAAACCCTTTAGGTATAGTCGGTAAACAGGCGACACTCAACCCATATGAGCATGGCCTAAAAGTCTGTTTACCTTAAAATTGGCTAATTTTTAAATTCAACTTTTATTAGTCGGACTTAAACTCGAGCTTGTAACCCTTTGTTTTTTAAAAAAATTAATTTTTAAAAATTTAATATTATTCATTACACTATTATACATTCATTTTTCTAAGACAAAAATTATAATATTAAAAATTATAAATAATTAATATAAATTTAAATTTTAAACTACAAATATATATTCTAAAACTTAAATTTAATTTAAAATGGGGTATTAAAAAAGAACCTAGCTTAAAAGCTACGATACACTAAATTTTTTCACTTTTTAAATCCGAATCCGAAAAAGACAAGCTTAAACCCACCAAGCCAATCCCATATTTCTCACGCTATCTACAATTCCATCATTTCCTGGATAAAATGTAAGCCTGGAAAAGTGGAACGTACTTGGTTTTCAAAATTATTATAATAAACTTTTAACTTTCTCTACTCTTCCTTTCATTCCTTTTTCGACGTCAAGTAGTTCCCTTTCAAGCTTTCAAATGTGTTGCTGCCGCTCATCGTCTGTTTCTTCCTTCCAGTGATGTCGAAATCTTTCATTTCTTTCTAGCGACATTCATGTGGACTTTTCATCATGTTTTCAATATTTATCAGTAAGTTGTTCTCATTTAATGTATAAAAAAATCCTCCACTCCTTTTTTTTTCCTCTACCTTCTTGATCATAACTATGTCTTCTCTCTTCCAAAAAATAAAATAAAAAACTCAAAAATCTAAGAACCTCTAGTCTGAATTCCAGTCCAATAGTGATTTTCAGGTTTATTTCTGGCTGTCCAATTCGGTTCAACCCCAAAAACAGTTCTTTTAAAGAGAAACGAGTTGTTGCTGCGACTATCCGTGGACAGTCCAACTAGTAAGACTGCTCAACTTTCAAAACACTGGTTCTTACGCTTGCTAATAATAATAATTTATGTCTCCTTTTCCTCTTGCAAACATATATTGACTACACACACATATTAAAGGGAAGTCCAAGCCACTAATTAATTAGGCAATGGTGTCACTAGAGGGTAAGTTGATGAATAGTTATCTTTGTACTCTTTTAATTCTATTTATAAGACAAAGAGAGAAGAAAATATTTATTTTTATTTATAGGGCATTTGTCAATTTCCAATGCCCCTCTTTATATGTTTGCTTTTATTAAATGCTTTAAATAAAATTACTAGTAATGAGATTTAAAAATATTTATTAGGGATAAAGGTAAAAACTTATTAAATTTTAAAACAAAATTAATGAGATTTAAGGTATTTCTTAGTTTCGATGAGATATGATGGAAGTAACTTATAAATAGAATTAAAGGAAGTATATCTTTATTTCTATTTCTTTATTAAAATTGATCATATTTTCTGAACTAGGTTTATATGAAAGTGATAGTGAAGAGTGAAGGTACAGTTATGTTAATTAATTTTAAATTTCAGGAAAAACATCATTTTGGCCATTATAGTTTATTGAATTTTGCTTTTAGTCCCTATAATTTTTTTTAGTACTTTCAATTCTTATAATTTTAGAAAGATTAGGTAACTTTCGTATTTCAAGTCCCTATAATTTTCATTTTTCCGGTGGTTATTGGGAAAAAAAAAAAGCTTAGGAACTAAAAACAAAAACCAATAAAACTATACGGACCAAATATTATGTTTTTTCTAAATTTTAACATCATATGATAATTAAATTCTCATTACATTAATAAAAAATAATTATTGATTTTTATTTTGGGGTGCATGGGGGGAGTTGAAGGGAAAAGATAATCTATCTATCTATTTTTTAAAAAAAAATTCAAATCTTGTGCGATCCTATTTGATTAAGAAATGGGTTTGATGAGGTTTATGGATTTGCCTCGGTTTTAAAATGATGCCATAAGTTTCCTTTGTTATTTCCATGTAGATATTTTGTTATCTCCTTAGTATCTTGTAGTTGTAGATATTATATTTTTTCATGAAAAATCATGACCGATATCCGATAACATAGACGCAGCCCCACTACGTTATTATTTGGTTCCTTGGGAATTCATTAAATCTCACACATATCATTGATCATTCCACATTCTCAGATAGACCACCCCGCTTGATTCACGAGCTAATTGCATCATTTTTATTTATTGTTTGAATCAAGTCCTCTCTCAATTTAATTTTACAGATTCCTTGAGCACATCAGTTTATTTAACCACTAACGACTCCTTACCTTCTTTTCATTTAATTTTATAGTGAGCGTCTCCCATAAAAATTCCTTGAGCCCCTTAATTTATTTAATCACTATTGTCTCTTTAACTTTCTCCATTATGTCTCCTTAACCTCCTTAAATTCCTTGCTGTTCAAGGATACGACATTCATCGATAAGGAAGTGGTAGCCACAAATTTGTTTGACAAATTTCATTCATTTCTTCTTTAATGTTCACTTTTCCCTTATACGATTTCCCATCCATCTTCTTTTCCATGCATATTTCTTTGTCTAATTATCGTTTTGATTTCCATGTAGATTTAAATTTTTTTGGTGGGAATTTTTTTCAAGACAACAATGGTTATTGTACCTACACTTTCCCTCTCATAATTTGTACTAGATTTCTATTGCTCATTTGTTATTCTTCTTCTTCCACTATTTCCTTTCTTCTTCGACTTCTCTTTGCATTTTTTTTTTCCTTTGCATTTTTGGTGGTTGCTAGCATGCATAACTCCCATCCCATGTTAGGTAGCTTGACTTCGTTGTTGTTATGTTACTTCTGACCACAGACCTCTCCTTCTTCAAGTTAATGATCTGTTGGCCAAAAAGCATAAAGACAAGCCGTTTCGTTTCATCACGGCTTAGGTTCTTTATGAAAAGTTTGACCAGCTAGTTAAAGATTCTTAGGGTAATGCGTAGACCTGGAATGAGTCTGTTGTTGAATGCTCAAGGTGGAATAGAGATTTGTACGGGCATACGAAACTGGAAGAAAAATCTTTTACGTCGTCTGGAGGGGATCAATAAGGCCATCATTAATGAAGGAAATCCGCAGAAGCTTGAGAAATTACAAACAAAGCTCTGGCCCAAGCTGGAAGCTGTCTTATTACAAGATAATACTCCTTCCGTTGCAAATTATAAGATACTTTTAAATAAAATCTTATAAATTAATAAAATTTATTAAATAAATTTAACAACCTTATCTTTTCAAAACAAAAACTTAAACTTTCAAAAATATATATAATTTAATATATTAAAAAGAGAATGAATGAAAATTAATTATAAAAAGAGAAATGATAATATTGAAATTGATATATTTAATAAAACTTTAATTTACTTAACGTATCTTGTATTTTAGGATGAATAAACTCTTTTAAAAATATCCTATAATTTAGGACGGAGGGAATATCTTATAGGCCTAAAAGTCCAAAATTAATGGGACTTTGTTAGGGGACAAAAAGACTTTTTATTTCCATGCATGTGTGAACGGATGTAAGAAGAGTAATTGTTTCGGGGCATTGAAAAATGAAGATGGTCAGTGGGTTTGTGATGAAAATGAACTAAAGTATTTGGTCACAGAGTACTTTAGAAGTTGTTTTCAGAGGAGGAAGGTTCTTTGCCTTGTATGTATACTTATGTCACTTGCCTAATTGAGGAGGATTGGTTGACTCAACTTTGGTAGTTGCTTTGAAAATGAGGAAATTTATGAGGCTCTCAAAAGCATAGGGGCGGTTAAATCACCAGGTCCATATGGATTTGGATCCATCTTTTACCAGAGCTAATGGAAACATGTTGGAGATTCAGTGATTTCTATTGTCAAGTATTTCGTTCACAAGATATAGGCTACAAGGGAGGTAAATAATACATTTATAATGCTCATTTCGAAGAAAAATCATCCTAAAACATCATGTGACCTCCATCTAGGGGTGAGCAAAACCGAACCGAAACCGAAAATCGAATTGAACCAAATTGAGTTTGATCTGTTCGGTTTGGTTTATTCGGTTTAAAAGGTCGGTTCGGTTTTTTTAAAAAAATATTTTGGTTTGAATGGTTCGGTTCGGTTTGAGGATTACGAAACCGAATAAACCGAAGTAACCGAAATTAATCAGATACATTTATAAATATTATAATTGATTTATATTATTAAAGATTATATTTTTTAAAATACTAATATCATATAAATTTTTTAAAGATTATATTATTATAATTATATTTTTTATAATTGTCCTTCACCTTTCTTCATCTCGGCCCATTATCAGTCTCGGCCCAGCCATACTCGTCAGTCCACAGTCATCATTTCTCAGCTCTCGCTCGATTGCTCTTAGAGACTTAGATCAGAGTCATTTAGGTTTAGCTTCTGTCTCCCACTCGGCCAATCCACAGTCTACGACACAGTCGCGACTCACGATTCATGAACCCTAGCAAATAGCAATCTCTGTGACTCTGTATCTCCATCTTACACTCACTCGATCAGTGATCAATCGACGTCGGATCCTTTACGGACAGCAGTTCGTCGGCTCCTCTCTCGATCTCGGCTTTGAGTCTCTTCTCTCTTTTAGCCCCACTCCATGAAGCACGAACCATAGATCGCCTCAAGCTTCGTCTCCCTCAACCTTCATCATTCTCTCGATGTTAGCTCAGATCAGCATTTATCTCCCTTCGCCTCAGATCAGCGTTTATCTCCTTTCGTTTTCTCAAGTCCAGTTTGTCTGAGCTTAGGCTTCATCTCCCTTCTCAGATAAGGGAAACTCATAGACGCAAGGTATGGTTCCAGCTAGCAACTTTCTTCATCTCATGCTGATCTCTTCTTCCTTCTCTAAAATGTCTCTATTTTTGTAAATGCAGGCTCATGTGTATGTTTTCCTTTTTTCTATGTTCAGATTGTTAAAGCAAGAGATGCACTTCTACAGAAACTCTAAGAGAAGAGAAACTTTCAGGTGGAAGAATGTGAACAATTAAGTCCGGATCAAGAGCAGAGGGAAGACAGCATAATAGGAGGTGGCGGGCAACTGGGTTTAGCACAGCTGAGTGAAAATTCAGAGAGAGGAGGTGGCGGGCACAGGGCTGTCCATTCTAAAGGTAAGGATTCAGAAGATGAGTTAAATGATTGGCTTGCTGTTGATGATTTTTAATTAGATTTATTGATTGATTCAGTGATTAAAAAGGTTTAACTTCTGTCCTAATTCTGGGGCTCTGTATTTAGAAAAATTTCACAATGGTGTAAAGGATTTTTTACTGAGTTCTCCCAACTTAACTCTTGAGAAGTGTGTCTCATGCTTTGTTTTGTTTAATGGTCCAGATGTCTGCCTCCCGTGAAGGTGAAGGACAAACTATCACTCCAAATAGCCAAACACTAACTCCATCTTCAACATCTAATACTGAAGTGAGTTCAAGAAAAAGGAAGGCCATACAGCCAAGGTCTGAAGTTTGGGAGCATTTTCACAAATATGTTAATGAGCATGGAGAAACCAAAAGTGCAATTATTATGAAAGGGAGTTTTTCTGTGATCCAAAAAGGAATGGGACTACTGCACTTAAAAATCATATGGGTGTGTGTAAGAAACGGCCTCCTCCTGAAGAAGGCATACAAACCCACTTAAATTTTGGTATAGATGATAATGCTTCTATTCTTGCTAATTGGAAATTTGATCAAGAAGCAATTAGGAAATCTTTGGCAAACATGGTTATAACTAATGAACTTCCTTTTAAATTTATTGATGGGTTTGGGTTTAAACGCTTTATGGCTGCTGCTCAACCAAGATTTAAGGTTCCTTCTAGATGGACAGTGGCTAGTGATTGTTTTAAGATTTACATGGATGAGAAAATTAGATTCAAAGACCACTTGATTAGAAACAAACAAAGGGTTTGTCTAACAACTGACACTTGGACTTCTATTCAAAGAATCAATTACATGTGTATTACTGCTCATTTTATTGATGCTGACTGGAATTTGACTAAGAGGATTTTGAATTTTGTTCCAATATCTAGTCACAAGGGGAGGGATATTAGAATAGAAATTGAGAAGTGTTTGCTTGAATGGGGAATTGATAGAGTGTTTACTATTACGGTAGACAATACTGCTTCTAATGATGTTGCTTTATTGTACTTGAAAGAAAAAATTTCTAATTGGGCCTTTTCTATCATGAAGTGTCAGTTTTTACACATGAGATGTGTTGCTCACATTGTAAATTTGATTGTTATTGATGGGTTGAGATTAATAGGGAGTTCTGTGAAGAGAGTTAGGGAGGCTGTTCAGTTTGTTAGGCAATCTGCCCTTAGGATGAAAAAGTTTAAAGAGAGTTGTGAGGATGAGAAGATTCAAAGTAAGAGCCTTTTGACTCTAGACGTCTCTACTAGGTGGAACTCTACTTATTTAATGTTGGAGAGTGCTCAAAAATTTAAGGCAGCTTTTAAGAGGTTTGAGGACAAAGACCCTTACTTTTGCATTGATCTTGAACAAGGGGAAGGGGTGCCTGATGCTGCTGATTGGAGGAATGTTAGAAGGATGGTGATGTTTATGAGTCATTTTTATGAGATGACCTTGCGCGTGTCTGGTGCTTTTTATGTTACATCCAATAGCTTGTTTTATGAGATTTACATGATATATCGCCTTTTGGATGAATGGACAAAGTGTGATGATTTTGAGCTATCATCAATGGCTTTTAAAATGAAAGAAAAATATGACAAGTATTGGGGAGATCCTTTAAAGATGAACTAACTCATTTATATTGCTGCTATTCTAAATCCTCGATATAAGTTGGAATGGGTTCAATTTGCTCTTTGTAAAATGTTTAATGATGAAGGTGAAAATTTGGCAAAGCAAGTGAAGGATGTTTTCATTGCTTTATATCATGAATACAAAGAACATGTCTCTCCCTCTAAGCAATCTGAAAAGGAGCAGCTTATGGATGAAATCCAAGCTGATTTTGGTGATGAGGATGACCCTGCTATGAAGGTTAGAAAGTTGCTTGAATCAGAAAAGAGAAAATTTTTAAGTGATCGTCTTAGTGGAAAAAATAATAAGACTAAAGTTGATAAATATTTGAATGAGGAAATTGAAATAGATAGACCTAACTTTGATATTTTGGGTTGGTGGAAATTGAATGGTCCTAGATTTCCCATTCTTTCAAGGTTGGCAAGTGATGTTTTGACAATACCAATATCCACAGTTGCTTCAGAATCTACATTTAGCATTGGAGGACGTGTTTTGGATGCATTTAGGAGTTCTTTAACTCCTAAAGTTGTGCAAGCCCTTATTTGTGCTGAAGATTGGCTTCGTCACTCCATTCCTGTGGTTGTGGAAGAGAAATTAGATGATATTCAAAGGATTGAAAGTGGTAAAAATTTTATAATGTTATGTATGTGCAATGTTACCTTTAAAATTCATTTGTTTATGATTTAATTTAACTCCTAAATTGATTTATTTGTAGATTTCCAAAGAATTGGATTAGAATCAGCAGTGGATATAGTTTGAACTCTTTAAGGTAATTCTTCATTATTGCTGTCCATGGAAATTGGTTCATGTAGTTGTGATCTTTGTTTTATTGTTGGTTTTTGTAGTTTTCTAACTTCTAGTGCCTGGTGGACTGTTGGTTCTTGTTGCTGTTTTCTTCTAGTCTTTTTGGTGGTTAGTTTTTTAATAAGCTTGTTCATTTTTTTAGTTTTGTAATATTTTGGCCAGATGTTTAACTATTTTCTTTTATAATGTAGGCTGGAGCAAAAATTGTGTCATTGACAGCTGACAACATGTGATGATCTAATGGATTAGTTATTTTGGATTATGTTAAAACTCTTGAACTTATTTGCAGTTTTTTAAGGGATTATTGTTGTTATTTGGTGGATTATTTTGGATTGTTAAGAATTTATATTAGGTAAATTATCAATTTATAAATTATGTGTCTTTTGCTCTGCTTCTTCAACTTATAATGACTGAATTTGATTATTTTATTTTTTGATATTTTTAGATTTTACAGCCTTATCTATAAGGTCTATTTAAAAATTCCTTGATTCCCCTTTAGGATTTTGTGTTTTAAATTATTTGTTAATCAGCATTTTTTTTAGATAAGCCCAAAATGCTGTCAAAAAAGGTCCAAAATGTTGTCAAAAAAAAGCCCAAAATGCTTCCAAAAACAGGCCCAAAATGTTGCCAAAATCAGGCCCAAAGTGTTGTATATAAGGCCCAGTAACTGAAATACAAAAACCGAACCGAACCACTAAACTTCGGTTCGGTTCCACTTCGGTTTTTATAAACCTTCGGTTCGGTTCGGTTGAATAGTTAATGAATTTCGGTTTTTTTCGGTTCACTTAAATCAGAACCAAATCGAACTGTTGGAACCGATACTCACTCCTACCTCCATCTTATCAATTTATGTAATGTTATTTTTTAGATTATTACAAACGTTATAACAAATAGGATGAAATTATTTCTTTCTAATATCATTGGATCGAACTAGTGTAGTTTTGTTCCTATAAGACATACCTTCGATAATATTATTGTAGCTCAAAGGGTAGTTCATTATGTGAGAAATATACAAGAAAAGAGAAGATTTATGGTAGTTAAAATTGACTTGGAGAAGGCGAACAATAAGGTTAATTGGAATTTTTTGGTGGATGGTATAAAAGAGTTGTGTTTCTTTGAAAATATTTCCAACGTTATTAGGGAGTGTGTTTCCTCTTCATCCATGCAACTTCTTTAGAATGGTTGCCAGTCTGAGTCCTTTACACTATCTCAAGAATTTAGACAAGAAAATTTTGTAAAGTTTCCCTTATCAATCCACAGTTAACTTTATGATTAAGGTAATTACAAGACTAACCCAAATAAATTATCAAGTTTATAAAATTTACATAATTGGGATCTCAATAACTGAATCATCTAGGGTCTAAAACTTGGGTTGGCATTAAAGCCACTTGGGAAAAGGTTGGTGAGGAAGTTGAAGTTGTGAATGAGGAGCAAGATGTGAGGTGTAAGTTGGAGAAGCATGAAAATTTACTGAAAAATTGACCTATAACTATTAGAAATAGGAAACTCTGACAAGCAACCCTATGTGATTGAAGATTTGGAAATTGAATGTTCCTCACCACTGTCGAGCATTTATATGGCTTGTGTCACACGAATGACTACTCACTAACGATGCACCTCACCGACGTAAGATGAATGTAAATAGCAGGTGTGCCTAGTGTCAAAAGACATCATGCATGTCCACCATGACTACTTGGAAACATATGAGTATTAGAGCCAGTTGCTAATGTTGGAATATAAGGGGGTGTTTTTTTATATGAGTTTAGTCGTTGCGATGGAACGTGGTGGGTGTTGGGAGTAAAATGAGTCCTGATTAGAATGCCATCTTTGTGTTAAGCTATAGGCTTATGTGGCAACAACACAACTCTCGGATTTTTGAAAAACAAAATAGAAAGAATGAATTGATATATGCTCAAGTTATGTCAGTCCTGAAGAGCATGCAACACCAAAAATTCTCATTGACTAATGAGAATCTCTTAAGGAATGCCCCACTTACTAGTCATTCATGTTTAGGGAATCTCTGTGGTAATGTTTAGGCGGACCATATGAATTGAAGTCAAATCGAGTTACATCTCATCAGGAGACATTATTATTACTTCATGAACTTCATCAGACAATTTTCTAAAAAATCAAAATTTTAATTGCCTTGAGCATAGAGGGTGTCAATTTGGTCTCCTTTAGAAAAAGCACTGGTGCCATGTAATAGACTAGTTTTTCTAAGCCAATGAATGAACAAGGTTTTCAGAGAATGTTCAGGGAACATTAATAATTATCAAAACAATCTAGCTTCTTGTGTTAGTTGAAAATGCATGTGAGAAAGAGATAATAGAAGCAAAACTAAAGCTTTGGTAACGAGCTTTACCTTTGAATCATTCATCAAAGATTGCACCAATAATTTCCTCAACAACATCTTCCAGAGTTACAATTGATCAAATTGAAGCTACCTAG
This sequence comes from Prosopis cineraria, assembly GCF_029017545.1. Classification (NCBI taxonomy): domain Eukaryota; kingdom Viridiplantae; phylum Streptophyta; class Magnoliopsida; order Fabales; family Fabaceae; genus Prosopis; species Prosopis cineraria. Next base: position 46,687,957 of record NW_026555333.1, read on the forward strand.
CCCATCAATGGTGATTTCTAGAAGAGATAGTGGATATGAGCAGCCATAATCTCCAAAGAGGATAAGTGGAAAATGAAGTCATGAAAGTTGATGCAGTGCACAAGAAAAGGAGGAAAGGGATTGGCAATGCAAAGAGGAGGACAGGGCAATGATGTTGGAGGTTGGGGCATATGAGAGGGGCTGACAATTTGGGCCGTGACAATCTTGGGATCACTGAGAGAGAATTTAGGCCATGTTTGGTAAATTAGAATTGTGTGTAGGAAAATAGAATTAGATATGAAATTGTCCAATTGACTTATTTGATATACTGAAATTGCTTTCTTGAAGAAATTTGATTTCATCAAAATTGATGGAATCTAATTCCATTGTAGAAGTCATGGAATTGACAAACTCAACATGGAATTGGTTTATGTGATATTAAAAAAAAATAAAGGGTATTTTGAGCTTTAAAAGTACATTCTTTATTTTTTAATTGCTAAGTTTTTCATTAAAAAATAAAATAAAGGGTGTTTTGATTTTTTATTTTAAATACATATACTTATTAAAATTATATCATGATTCCATCCTCATACCAAATACACTTTTAAAACTCAATTCAATTCTAATTTTAATTTCGATTTCAATTTTGATTCCAATTCTAATTTTATCAAAAACTCTTCTATCATATCAAATGAGGCATTAATAGTGACAATGAAGAGTAAAGAACGCATGGAGGAGAGGTATAATATCACTCTTACTTAATTTCAAAAAAGCCATTAGATCTAAATTGGTTTTAAAGTGAATTGGTTTAAAAAGTATTATTTAAACCAATTATGAAGAGGAATATATTTAGAAGTCTATCAAACTTCAATTTATTTATAAAAACGCTACCACTACTAATTTCCAAACCTCATGAGTAGGAATTGGTTTAAAAAAGAGAGTTTAAATAACTTATTTTGTATTAGTGTCACTTGGTTTAGGGAAACAAGTTTCACAAACACCAGTTCATGGAGCTGATCTTTGCTGAGTTGGGAATGGGAGGTTGCTATTCGTCACATAAACAGAATGGCAAATGCTGTTGCAGACGATCTAGTGAAATTTTTATCGTTTTAGTTCCACGTCTTATGAGGCGGAAACTTTATTGTAATAATCTCGCCCAGCTTTAGATAGGCTTTGTCTTGATTATCAAAAATGTAAAACAAAAAAAAAAATTCAAGCAATTCTTTAATAAATGCAAATATAAAAATTTAAATCTAGATATTTTATTTTTAATGCCCGTGCATTGCATGGGTAATTAAATCTATTCTTCGTGAATTTTAGATCCCACGTGTTGAGCTAGAACTGCTTCAAGCCCTTGCCTGAAATCTACGAACAGGATTTATTCTAACATGATTCTTTTCTTTGTTTCTTTCTTTCTTTCTTCTTTGCCTCTTTACCAGGTCATATTCATTTTACTGGTCCAAGAGTAAATGATATTAATCACACCCAACTGTTAGAACTTGGAGCTGAAGCTTGAGAAGATTTGGATTTTTCTTTTCATCAATTTACTTGTTATATAATTAATAATAATTAGCTTCTGCTAATTTACAAAAACCACGCACTGTACTGGTCAAAATATTACCTCCTTATCTTGTGCTTCAAAGCAACATGAAATTTCTGCAAGTTAATGTATGTGCAATGAAAATATAAAATATCACGATCGAGACCATTTCTACATTATGTCATGGACTCTGAACAACATTTCTAGATTATGGTTAAACTCAAAAGAAAAAGAAAACTCGGTTTTAAGAATGATGCTCCCAATATCTCATTTCCTCTTTCACCTCAACTTGACTTGATCTTGTAGTGACTAAGTCTAACTCTCCTTTGCCGGAGTGAAAGGAGAGGCTAGTAACTAGTAATAACTATGGTCTTTTAAATTTTTAATTTTTTTTTAGTATTACAGATATATTATGTACTTTTGTCACTCAAAATTTATAGGAATTTTGCAGTATATTCTCCACATCCTAAATTTTAAAGCAGTTTTAAGTGAAATTATATATCCAAATCAAATTCATTAAATATATTTTATAAACTTAATTTTTTTATAAATTTTTGAAAATATCTTTCATTAATAAAAGATAGAAAAATAAATTTATTTTAAAAGTAAAACAATGAAGAGTAATATTAAAATAATCATTAATAAAATTTTATTTTTTTCCAAATGATTTATATTTTGAGACAGAAGATCATCAATAAAAATATCTTATAAAATAAAAGGAAAAGGAGTAAATGCTTATCCTGCTTTTTCTCATATTCATTCTATTGATGACATTTTTTTAATTGAATTATAATCTCAATAAAATAATTAATTATTTTATAATTAATATCATCTTTTTATATTTATCTTTATTTAATAAAATATTTTATTTTAAAATAAATAAAAAATTAACTTCTTTATTAAAAATATTTCTAATAAAAACACATTAAGTACATCCCAAAACACATCCAAACCCTAAAAAAACGTCATATGTTTTTTAACAGAGCGAGTAGCTAAATCTCGTCTCCGTGCCTGTTTATGTGCTAACTGAATGAAGTGACTGTCTGATCGAGTAAACGTGAACTAATTAATGTTAAACTGACATTAAACATTGGTGTGCGAGTCAGGTAGGGAAACTCCCAGATCCAGGATGGAAAAATCATACGAAACCGGCTCTTGCCATCCATTTTTATTCTGTATTAAGCAATGTTTCATTTTCATTGTTAAAAAAGATTCCCTTTTGATAATGTATTTATAATGTAATTACGGTGATTATGATATTCCGAACAGTACCGCTCAGTCAAACAAAAATTTCAGTGGGACCTGGATTCCATAATCTATTCTGTAAACTTCTTGAGGGACGATTTGCAGAGAGGGCGTGTTTATTTTCAACAACTTCACCATTCGAAGACGACTTAGCCGCTTGCTTTTTGTTCTTCAACGCCAAAACTGTCACCTTTTTGCTTGTGCCTCTAAACTTCGTATAAGCATTTATGTGCAAGAAATAGAGACGGAGGAGAAAGATCTGAAAGATGGGGTGTGGGAATCTGTTCTTCGCAATTCTAATTAGCTTCTCAGTGGCTCTAATCACTTACAATATTCTCATCTCGGCTAATGCCTCTCTCAAGCAAGAATTCCCTGGTCCATCCAGGTCCTCCATTTCTGTGGATCCTATAATTAAGATGCCACTTGACAGATCAAGAGGTAATGGCAAATCCAAGAGGCTCTTCCACACGGCGGTCACGGCTTCCGACTCGGTGTACAATTCTTGGCAGTGTAGAATCATGTATTACTGGTTCAAGAAGTTCCAGAATCAGCCCAATTCGGAGATGGGTGGATTTACCAGGATTCTTCACTCTGGGAAGCCTGATAAGCTCATGGATGAGATCCCCACCTTTGTTGCCCAACCTTTGCCTGCTGGAATGGATCAGGTATTGTTCTTCATGTTTCCTCCTCTTCGCTCTTTTATGCGGTTTGTACTTTTGGGTCTTCTTTTGAAGGTTCCACTGTGCAAGAGGACAATTACGAAGTATACATTAGCTTTCTTTGTCGCTCTCAACTGTTATTTTGATGCTGTATGGATGGATGATACATACGATAGTTTATGAAGTCTTTCTTTGTTTTTTTTTTTTGGGGGGGGGTTAGTAAGTGGTTTATGATGTCTTTGTAAATTGGAAACTTGGGATTGGGAATATTGTGCTTTCAAATCCGGTGGCTTATTGCTACATTCTTGTAATCATTAGTTTCCTTCTTAGGTTGTGGAAGGAAGAAGAGAACAATATCAAAGCACTCTTGGACTCTGTATGTCCTTCTCTACTATATATATATATATATATATATACTTGGACGACATTCTTCTCTACAATGATTTGATGCTATATGGAACGCAGATGGTTATGTTAATAATATGAGTTTATGATATCCTTGTTAGTTGGGGTTTAGGGTTTCTAATTGTGAATTTGAGATTTCAATTTTGGAAGTTCTGGGAAGTGGGAACTAATAATTTAGAATAATGGAAGATAGAAAGAGAAGAGAAGAGAAGGAAGCTCAATTCATTTCACAAGTCTCATCTTAGACTCAAGGACACCAACTCAACTCAAGCTGGCAAATCTATCTAACTAATTAATTTACTTCTATTAAGCACGAGACAGAAATACCCTTTCTAACACATCTAGCGCACATCAGCGAGAGTGCAGTGACAGAACCTAAATGTTCGATGCTTTGATTGTGAAGAAGCATGGAATGCAGATGATTAGGCTGATTACTTTAGTTTATGTTGTCTTTGTAAATTTAGAACTGGAGCTTGCAATGGGGAATTCAGGATTAGGAGTTGTATTATAGTTTGCATTTGTTTGGTTCTACATCAAATCAGATCATGAATCGTTAAATTCTTGTAATCATTACCAACCCTTTTTTGTTATGGAAGATAGAAGATATTCAAACTTGGGCTGCTTGATCTTGAGCACTTAAGAATCTTATCTATATAATTACTAATTTCACAGAAAAGACAATGGAGATTGTCAGTGGAACCTTGCACAAAGGAAGGCAAAATTCTTGGGATTATAATTTTAACAGTCCTGCCTATCTTTTTGTGTGGAATAACAAATAAGATTCTCCAGAACTTATCTTCATGAACCTTCTTTTTTTTATCTATTATTATTGGCTGAATGAAAATGAAACTTGTTTTGCTCACTTTCGTTTATACAGGGTTATATAGTCCTCAACAGACCTTGGGCCTTTGTACAATGGCTAAAAGAAGCAGATATTAAAGAAGAGTATGGGAATTTAACTACAAATTTCTATGTTGCAAATCATCTATCATTTTATTTATTTTTTACTTTATTAATGCCATATACATCGTGTATCAGATACATATTGATGGCTGAGCCGGATCATATAATTGTCAAGCCTATACCCAACTTATCCAGAGACGGGCTTGGAGCAGCATTTCCTTTCTTCTACATTGAACCCAAAAAGTACGAGAAAGTGTTGAGGAAGTATTTCCCTGAGGAAAGTGGACCAGTAACCAACATTGACCCTATAGGAAACTCACCAGTTATTGTCAGGAAGGTATATATCAATTTCTTGGTGTTAGTCATGCATATATTTCTAAATTTGGGGTTCATTTGATTTTATTTAAAAAAATGTCAGAAATCCCTTAAGAAGATTGCTCCCACTTGGATGAATATTTCCATTGCAATGAAGAAGGATCCTGAAACAGATAAAGCATTTGGCTGGGTGCTTGAAATGTAATTGTCTCTAATCCATATTCCTTTCATAGACTAAGTTACCACAAGTTCTTGATTCTTACGTTTGTATTACTAATATAATAGGTATGCTTATGCTGTTTCATCTGCTCTTCATGGTGTTGGTAACATATTATACAAGGAATTCATGATTCAGGTTCTCTTTTCTTTTGCTATCTTGGACTGATAAGGCCCTCATTTTGTATATATTGATATAGTTGGCTGTCTTTGATTGCTGAGGACCTCTAATTTTTTGTGTGTTTGGTGGTGGCTTCCAACGTGAAACCAAATATGCTCTTCATCTATTATATCATACGATGCCAAATAGAATAGTTGTCACAGTATGCATTTAAGTACTCTATACTCTCCCCTTTAATTAATTAGAATGCAATATGCAGAACAATTTTGCATTGTTCAATGCGTCATACAGAGCCATATGAAACCAATGACTTGCATTACTTCATTTTTCTTAGCGTGGACTGTTTTCCTGTTGTTATAATTTGAAGGCGTTTGGTCCTTGTTTCCTTTCTTTTCAATTGTTAAGATTAGTCTAAAATACTTACAAAGGTTTATCCATACTCATCATGTGAACATCTTCTACGTCCAAATTTTCAACAATTTGTCTTTTTATTATGTGTGGCAGCCTCCATTTGACAAAAAAATCGGGAAGACATATATAATTCACTACACATATGGATGTGACTACACTATGAAGGTACTCTATTTAGATTGATCTCCTGGACATTTTTACTCTAATATCCATCGGTGAATGGAATGGAAAAGGGAAAAAGAGGGACACTGATTTACATCTCAATTGACCCAAGTAATGAAAATCTGCTTGTCTTTTATATTCAGCATCTTGCATTTGTTTCTCAGTGTATGATGTCATGATATTCAGGGTGAGCTTACCTATGGAAAGATTGGAGAATGGAGGTTTGACAAAAGATCGTATGACCGTGTTGCTCCCCCAAAAAATCTTCCATTGCCTCCACCTGGTGTTCCAGAAAGTGTGGTATGTTTCATCACCCTTGGTATTCTATCACTAACAGTGATTATGTTGTTCTTGGTTTTACCTATTTCCCTTATTCTGGTGTTCTTTTGGGGTGGAGGGCGCAAGGATCTTCAAACATATGGAACTTATCTTAATTCGGTTGATTTATTTGAATCTTCACGTACGCTTCCACCAGATGATTAGATGTTTGGTTTTCCCCTAACAAATTTAATATTAAGGCATAAATAGTTGGAGACTGATCCATGGGTAGAATCTGAGCTGAAAGGAACGCCTGTAATAAATTCTATAATCACATGTTATGACACTACAAACCTTTAGTTACGATAGCATTCATTTCCTTGTCTCTTGATGTTGTAGCCTCTAAATATGGATAAACACCCGGACACAAACAGTCCAATCATAAGAAATTTAGAGTAACTCTTTTTGCTCTGGACAAGTGCATTTTAAATTTAGTCCTTCACATGCGTTTTCTTATAATTCAATTCTTCAAACATTTAAATACTTTCAATAATGTTAACTCGCTAGCTAAGTCACGTTGCGTGCACATTTAATCTCCATCAAATAAGAATTCCTGATTAGAAATCCTAATTCCAGTAATCCAAAAGTTCTGCTCCTGAGATTCACTAAATCCGCAATCTGCTAGCTTCTATGTTTTTTTGTGAGTGGAAAAGAGACATAAGAGAAACATTGAAGACATTTTCAGGAATAAAGGATGAAACTAAAGGGGCAAAAATAGGTTGTGGATGATTCATTTGAAATTTATTACTTGTGTGCAAATTATAGATTCCCTCAAGAAATTATCTTAAGATTGTGACAAGGAGACCATGTGGAGGAGCTTTACAAGTGCATAAGTACTTTGTGCAGGTGACTTTGGTAAAAATGGTGAACGAAGCTACAGCAAATATTCCTAATTGGTCATAAGGATATCATCTGCACATGTCCTAGCTGATGAATGCATTGAACAGGCAAACGGCGTTCATCTCATACAAGTCACTGGACGGTGGATAGCCACAATGCACTATGCTGTACTTTCTGTGTCATTGTATTGTGTAATCCTTTGTCTCAGATATAGCCGTGGCGTTATTTGCAAATGATACAATCCCACCGATACGTGTCACTAGAGCTTGAAACTTAGAGAATGTATTATGTTCAACTATGTTGCTGCTCAATTCTTTGACTTCTTTAATAACGTGTGCTTCAAAGGACGTCTTGTATCTGAACTATGGTCTGAGGCACATACTATTGACAGCTCTGGTAAAGGGGTGACAAAATGGTTTCCAATAGTTCTTAATTGGAATATTCATATATTATATTCTTCCTGGTTCTATTTACAAGGTATATTAAAAAAAAAAATTTGTGGTCTTATATATAAGTTATATTATTCAATTTTCATCACAAATCATTCTTTTTACCTTTTATTGAATATTGGAGAGAGAAATATATTATGAAAGTGTGTATATTTAATGGAGATAAAATTAAAAACTTTTTAAATTTTTAGATAAAATTAATAAATTTTAATATTTTTTTTAATTTTGATAAAACATTGAAGATGATTTAAAAATAAGATCATAGAAGTACAATAAAATATCCATATACAATTTAATTTTTATTGTAAAACAAACTAATAAGGAGTAATTAATAATTTTATAAATTCATATTGCATGGAAACAGGGAACAAGTTCCAAATGGGATATAAACTAGACTTCCTCGTGTCGAATCAAATCCATAAAGACGAGGTTTTGTTTGAACATGCTCCAAATGTTTGTAAATTTATGATCATGATAAATAGCATTGCATTATTGTCCAAAAAATTTCAATCCAACAAAAAATTAAGTGCAAAGAAAAATATTTGCCCCCATTGGCAACAATGGGTTTCCACGGGTGTCCTAATTGTCAAATACAAAGGCAACGTCAATCAAACAACTGAATAACAACTCAAGATTCTTTATGTGGAGCAATTAATCATCCGCGATCATAATAATACTGAAAAGCGAGCAGCCAAAATTGAGAAGTAAGTTCTCAGGTCTCGTCACTCATGAGGCACCGCATATTTCTGGATTCAAGGGTCTGAGAATTTTGATGAGAGAAAGAGTTAGCCCATGTGTATTTTTATCAGAATGTATCTGTCTATCTGGCATCAGACACTTTGCTGACAGATCTGGACCTGTCAAGCTCATCAGAAGGATCCCAATCAACCGTAGATGATTGAAGCTTGGACAGTGTCATGAACACCTCAGAAATGCCTGGTCGCGAATTGATGTCTCGTTCAACGCAGCGTTTAGCAAGCTGTGCCATTGAGTATACCAAATCCAGAGGGTATTCATCCCCAAAACTTGGATCCACAAAGCCTCGAAGTTTCTCCCTCACATTCTCTCCTTCAAGCACCTCCCTCGCACACGATGACAGAAGCTTCTCCTCCCCAACAATGGCTTCCTTCCCTGATATCAGCTCCAGAATCACAACCCCAAATGCGAAAACGTCCATTTTCGCAGTTATCACTCCGTTCTCGATGTACTCTGGTGCCATATACCCTTGTGTACCTATCACATGCCTCGTCACTTGGAACCCACCTTCTTCGTCATCATCCAACACTCTTGCTAATCCAAAGTTGGAAACTTTAGCTCTGAAATTCTCGTCCAGAAGCACATTCCCGCTCTGGAGATTCTTGTGGATATGAGGAGGGTTGGTGTAGTTGTGAAGGTAATTCAATGCATCAGCTATATTATGAGCAATCTGAACCCTCTGTCTCCAATTCAGAGTCGACAATGAATTCTGAAACTTGTTTTTGCTTTTGTCGTTGTTAGGATGAAGCCAGTCGTCGAGTGAGCCATTCTCGGCGAACTCGTAAACAAGATAGGTGTCTCCTTTGTGTACACAGAAGCCAGAGAGCCTCGTGATGTTGGTGTGGTTGAGTCGCTTCAGAATGCTGATCTCTTTCGACACGTCGCCTTTATAGATTTTAACGGCGGCGGCGTCTTCTTTAAACGTTGCTCTGTATACAGATCCTTTGATCTGGTTAGCTTCGCTGAAGAAACTCGTCGCTTTCTGCAAATCCTCGAATTTGTAAACCGTCAACGAATCAATGGCGTAGCGAAGCCCCTCCGAAGAAATAGACCAAGACCGGGTCGTGCCGGAGTCTGCGGTCTTCTTGGTGATGTCGGTAGATGTCGGAGCGGAAGAAGGCAGCTGAGATTTCCACTGGTGGCTGCGGCGGCGGCAATACCAGAAGAGAAATCCCGACAGGCCGAGAAGAAGAATAAGAACAGCTCCGATCGCGACCCCGACGATGACCCATTTCTTGGAAGAGCTAGAGTCGTTAGAGGCCGCCGCTGTAGAAGGCGGCGGAGGAGGAGGAGGGGAGGCCGCTAGCTTGATTGGGTCGGGCACTTTTGTCAGAGGAACCATAATCGGAGTGAAATAGAAAATAAAAGCACTGTCAGAAAGCTCGTTGGCATCCAGAACGCTCTGTTCATCGATCCCAAATAGACTACCAATACCAGACACCGATTCTCCTTGAGCAACCAAATAGGTTAGCAAATACTTAAACCCAGAATCTTCCTGCTTCGTCGTGGGACAGGCACACCGAAGAGGCACACTCAAATTCATGCCAGCACTGAGATTCCGCTTATCATAAACGTTCTGATTCTCAATAGCTTGACAAGTAGTGAGGGCCTGATAGGTATTATTGGCAACACTGAAATATGTCTCTCCATGTTGCTTCAAGACGTAGGAGGCGTTGTGCTGGTAGTACTTGCCGGAGCAGGAGCAGTTGACGGGGACGATGACCATGGTGTTGTCGGGGATGAGGGCAACGTCGGAGATGTTGTTGGCGGTGGCGATAGCAGAGGCTGTGGAACTCAAGAGAAAGGCTATGGTGGGAGGAGTGTTGTAAGGAGCGATTGATCGGAAAGTGAGGTAAGAATTGCAGGAACGAGAGACGCCATTGCAGAGATTGCCGAAGGTGGCATTGTAGACGACGCCGCTGTCGCAGTCGAGCTGCTTGTTGTTGACGTACTCTTGCTGAGCTTGTGAAGGAATCTGATAATTCAAGAATATCAACAGAATCAGAGAAACCCAGTAAGATTTAGCCATTGGCGTGGTGTCTATTTGCTCCTTCTGAGATGAAATGGGGTCTGCCAGTCGGGTTCGAGTGCTTTTATTTGATGTCATGTTTCTGCTTCGGTATAGTACGATGGAATGGAAGAACGCGTCTTTGTTTTGGTTTTGACTTTTGACTTTTGACTTTTCGTTTCATATGGGCAATGATATCACTCGCTGTGTTTTTGTGAGAAAATAATGATAAGACTCAATCATATGGTCACACTTTTAATTGAACATCATTTAGAATAATTATTTGTCTTTAAATTAATTTTATTTTTTATATTTATATTTATTTTAATAAAATATTTTATTTTAAAATAAACATAAAATAATTTATTTAATAAAAACATTTTAAAAAAATAATAATTATATTTTAAAAGATTAAAAATGTATTATATTTTTTAATACTATATTTTATATTTTTTAAATAAAAAAATATATGAAATGTTGTAGTTTTTAAGGGAGGGAGTATTTGTTAGTTGTTTTTAAATTTTATGATATTTTTTATTTTTGATTTATAAAAATAATTTATTATTATATTATTTTAAAATTTATAATATCTTTATATATTTCACCTCTTTAAAACACTCTCTTACATCTACTACGTTATATTATTTTTAAAAAAATTAAAGTATACATTTAGTCATTTAATTTTACATAATATTTTATTTTAATTTTTAACTTTATAAAGTGTTTTTAATCCTTTAATTTTAATATCATTAATTTTATTCTAACAAATTTTTACATTCAACTTTTAAATATTGATAAAAAAATTATCAAATGTTAACATATTATATTTAATTTTTTTTAAAATAGTAATGATTAACATAAAAATAATTATTTAAAATTAATAATGTTAGAGTTAAATGATTAAAAAAATATTTTATAAAATTAAAAGATTAAATTAGACGAAAAGTATATTTAACCTTTTCAGAAGATACTCAAAGTAACTTCTTAAATTTAAAAATAATTAAAAATTTACCCTTTTTCAGATTTTGATTATTTTTAAAAGTTTAAACAAATATAATAAAAACTCACAAAATATATTTTTTAAAAAATAAAAAAATTTTCATGAAATAAGTTAAAATAAATGACTCTTAAATTATAACAGAAATTTATTTATAACTATTTAAATTAATATTATAATTTATTTTATAAAAAATTTTCGGGACTAATTGTCATTCTCTTATTGCAATATAAGTTATTCTTAATTCATTTATATTTCTAAAAAATTAATTTAAATCTTAATTTTTTTAAAAAATTCATGTCTCTACAATCATACTTTTAAATAAATATAATATTTGAATTATTCAAAATATTTTTGTTAATTACTTGAATCGAGGATAACAAAATAAAAGTATAATTAAAATATATATATATATATATTTACTCAATATTTTATATTTTAATTAAGTAAGACTTTTAAAAAATATCTTATATTAAAGTTTGAATTGAGTATATTATTTAAAAAGATATATTTAATAAAAATAAAGTTGAAAAAATTATCAAATTTTTAAACAGAACCAATATATTTTAAGATTTTCTTTCATGGCAATTAAACACGTTGAAAATGACTTGCAGGAGAAGAGTATAATAATTAATGGAGGTCGTTAAATATATATAAAATGTGTTGAAAATTGAAATGAAAAGGTGGCGGCTCACGGGCTGAGTTGTTGTTCTTGTTGTTCTTTTTTTTTTTTTTTTGGGCCCAAGGGTTACGGCTCATTTTTTACACTGTCCAAAACTTGTATGTCTATTATAGTCTTCAAGAAAAAATATTTTGTAATATAAAAAATTTAATAATAATTTTAGAGAGGTTAAGTTATCATTTTAAGAAGTTTAACATTAATTTAATATTATACTCAATAGAAATATTTTTATTTTAAAATGGAAGTGTGAATTTTTATAAATTTCAAATCTTTAAATACTCCTATTAATTTTTTATGTTGCCATGTGTAATTGCACAATCCTAGGCAACCCTCGGGACTTTTTTTGCATGACTATTGAGTGTCGGCTCTGGTCATTACGAAATAATTTTCTTATTTTTTATTTTACGAAATTTTCGTTTGAATGGGGTCGGAACTCGGAAGCCGGTCAAACACGTCACTTCCAAGGAAAATTCTTTGTTCCATTGGAACGACGTCACAGGGCAAGTTGATTAATACAAATTCAAAATTTCCAACTCATTCATGTGGGTGTTAATTTTCTTGTGTCGTCGTGGTTGACAGGTTAACAATTTCTTTTTGGTGAAATTAATAATTTTATATTCATTTGACATCAAATAAAACGGGATAATGGATACTTTTATTAAAAAAAAGTCATACTTTTCGCAATAAGAATAAGATGAATATCCGTAGAAGTTAAGGGTTTAAAATTAAACCCTCCTAACATATATATATAATATAAAATGAATAACCATAATTTTGACAGGTGTTAAACTGTCTTTTACACACACATCTTTGGTAACTTTGCACAATTATATTATTTTAATTTTTTAATTTTAATTTTTTATCATACATCTGATTAAATTGTATCAAACTTTTGATTTTTAAGAAATATAAAAATAAAAAAAATAAATCACATTATTTATACCTTGTAAATAGCATAATTCTGTATAAATTTATATTCAATATTGATAATGATATGGATTTTCAGATTTTGGATGAGGACTAATTAAAATTAGCTACTACCACTTCCCACGGCCGAACAGAAGCATAAAATAGCCCCAATCTTTTTTGTGGTCCTCTTCCTAGGAAAGAGGGGACAAGTTTTCCCCATACATATATTTCCCCTTGAAAATAACATAGATGATATATCGTCAACCATCAGCTATTTGCCTATTCCTATAATGATGATGATGATGATGAGTACATTTGGGCAGGACATTCCGCGTTTCCTGCAAAATCAATCACCAACGAGGATGGAAAAAAATATATTTTATAACTTAAAAAGTTAAAATTGGCTTGTGAAACATGACTACTATATCACTATTTACCATATTAATTAAATGGAAGCAACCATAAGAGAATTGGACTCAGGAACCAACAAGTTCTGGTTCTGTAAGTCCAATAACTTGGCAAAAACTGCGACCAAAGGAGCAGTGTTATAGGTGCAGGCCTCAGTCTGCATGTAGTTATTCCTCCGATCCTCAAACTTATCTTCAAAATCAGGCCCTCCAACCAGAGCCCCAACAACAACATTAGGGTTAGGTCCTTCATTACTGTACCAATTATCATACCCTTGCGTGCACCCTATGAACCCTTTATTCTCTCTGTAGGACACCATTGATGCCCCTCTGTGATGAACCCTCTTGGGATAGTTAGACCCATAGCCCACCAAGTAGCTCATGTTCATGGGGTTAGAACCCAGAATGTAGTCAATCTGTGACTTGGCAAAACCCAGAATTTCTTCAGGACTTACGGTTATTCCATTGCAGGTAAGTCTCTGGTTTGTGTTGTGAAGCAAGTCAGAGTATATAGTGAGAAGAAATGATGCTGTTGAAACGTATTGCATGTTGTTCCACTGACGAACGTAAAGTAAACCTGCAGGGGTTAGACCCACGTTGTTGCTGCTGCCATTGTTCTTGCTCAGACATGAACACATGTAGAACTCTGCTTTTGATTTGTATTGTTGAAGCGTGTCCACATGGTCCTTGTGTTTTTCTTCAACCAGAAACTGCAAAATGATTAAAAAATGAAGCAATGTCATTAATGAATACACCATCATCTGGTGTGTGTGTGTGTGTGTGTGTGTGTGTGTAATCACTCCTTGTTTCTTCATGCCTTCTCTTTCAACTGGTCATTTTGTCGTTTCCTTGTCTTTGACTGCCTACCATGAGTTTTTTAATATTTGGATGGTTTTAATGATTCAAGTGTTAAAAAAAAAAAAAACTCATTAATGGTTTAGACAGAGAGTTAGTTTATGTGTTATGTGTCATAAATAATATAAAGTACTAGTTTTGAAGTTTTCTAATTTTTTTGGCCAACGTTTTCTAACCTACATCTCATACTCAATTTGTTGAGACATGAAGCATTATGTTAGGGGGAAAGGGCATGAGATTGAGGTCTAACATTATCGAACTCACAGCTTTTTTCTCTATAATTCAATATGGTAGCTCGGAATGACTCATGGTAATGAGAAAAGGAGTAGATCCAAATTCAGACTTCAAATGTCTTTTCAAGTCCAATTGTCACAAACAAGGAGGGATGCATTTTTTTTTTTTAAAGAAAAGAAAAAGGACTGTTTAAATATGTGAACCAAAATCGCACATGCCTTCATTTTTTTTTTTTTGGTATTAGATTGCTCAGTATCTTGAGATATTCTAAGTTCATTACCTGTTCTAGACTAATCTGGATCCTATTGTTAAAGACCTTACGGTGCTTACTAGTACCGATGAGATAACCTCTTTGAGACTGTTTTAATTATCACGTCTGTCACTTCTCAAAATTTAAACTTTTACCTTGAGAAATGTAGGTCCTAGCCCTTTCCAACTTGATCAAACCCCTGTTGATCATCCATATTATTTTTCCTCTCAAGTCTTAACAACAAAGAAAGGGTCCACTCCAATTCCCAACTAAAGAGAAAACTAATACTCTTAGCAATTATGGATCATATGGGGTTCTCAAAATAATGGACTGGATCAGCCATCCATGGATACTTCACAAGTATCTTGATTAACCTCACATTAAGTTGTTTGAAAGTTAGGTGTCAGGACTCAGGACCAAAGCATGTGAGCCATGTGGATTAATCTTCAACTCAATATTAGCATCATGTTGCACTACCTCTAAAGTTATGTTTGACATGGGGTGGGGATCCTCTGAAGTTAAGGATCCCCTAAAGTTGGTCATCACATGTCTATTTTTCATCAAACTCAAACCTCAGGATCCTTATCTTGCAAGCCTTCAATGGAAATAAAATAGATTGAATTGTTAACTGTGCACACTCCCCCTTATTGAAAGACGAGTAATATCTTTAAATGAATTTAGAAGAAAGAGATAAATATAAAACTTATTTATACTACTCCATTTGTTTTAATTTTCATCAAGACTAAAAATATGACAAAACAGTATGCTTTACCCTCCGGAGGAGACGGAGTTATCTGTTGAGGTGGGGCACGCAACTCAAATATCTCTGCGGCCTGCCTCGTGATTTGGGGTTCAAGATATATGCTCATCAGATAAGCAATAAGTGGACTCAATTATTACCATTTTGACATTAAAATATGATAAAAAATTTATATACTTTTGTAATAAAATAAAAATAATAAATGATACATGTACTTTGGTAATTTTCAAGGACTAGTATGAATTGGGATGAGAGTATAAATCATATAATCTCTTGCAACTAATTTTAATAAGAATTTAATGGTTTTTTAGTTGATATTAACTAACAGGATATGATATGATGTTATTAAAAAAAAACAGAAAGATATAAATTAAACCAACTACTCTCACAAATAAGTAAAACTTGACAAAATAAATAACTATATAACTTTTTTTTTGGGATAAAAATAACTATATAACTTTATCATAGTAGAAAACCTGAATCCTGTGTAAGAAATATTAATTGGTAACTTTACCCTGAAAAGTACAAAAAAATTACTATATTGTTCGATCACAAAGTAAGGCATTCAGTGTTCCCACCATTGATATTTCGACATTGGGTCAACTGTGAGCCGGACCACTTTAATTGTACTGTCATGCCAAGAATCAGCGGCACATGACTTGTGCTTGATTGCACTTTTTTTCTAGTTTTAACCTCCACAGATAATATGCCTTGATTAGTGCACACTCCATGCATGACCTTTAGAAACCAAGTGTGAAGGTGCCAAGATTTAAAGATTTAGTCCATCATCCGGTGTTTGAATTCGAGAAAGGAATAAGGCACTTACTGAGTAAAAAACAAAATTGGTTTGAAAATCAAATTAAAGCAGTAGACATTGTGGACCATTGTATTTTGACCCCCTTTAAGGCGTTTGGAAGGAGACAGTTATTAGACAACAGAGAGTGATTCAAGGCAACTTTACCCTCAGTTTTTTCCTAACAAACTAATCAGTGTCGATTTTAAAACAGAGACTGACACAGAGAGAAGCTGAGTTCGAATTTTTTTCATTACCTTTGATGCTAAGACTTGTAGACCAGCATACTTCACGTCCCAGCTGAATTCAGTGATGGCCCAACCAGTGCCACCGAAGCAATGAGCATTCGAAATGACGTACTCAAAATAATGCTTGTTGTCGGTGGCTTTGTAAAGCCACATGGCTGCCCACAAAAGCTCGTCCATGTATCCACTCACCGACGCGTAGTAGCTCTTCACTACCTCAACACTATCATCATATTTTCCCCTATACTTGTCCCCAAATTCGAACAACTACACCCAACAAAAAGCATAAACGTGTGTTACACATCAAGAATTGATATCCCTTTATGGTCTCTATGAAATTTACGGAGAATAATACAGCATGTTTAGGCCTCTAATGGAAATAAAATGGAGGGTCTCAAATTTGACTGTTTCACAAAAATTTACACAAGAGAACTGTGGATTATCCTGATTTAAATGTTATTCATAAAAGTGGCACCCCAGGTTCAGCAGAAGCGCATTTCTGTATGCAGAACAAATCAAGAGCTTGAGTTTTATTACCTCTTGGGCATGGTGCAGAAGAAGGTGAGAGTAATGTGGGTTTGTTTCTCTGAACACTATGGACGCGGCGGCCATGGCTGCCGCCGTTTCTCCGGCCAGATCTGAACCTGGATTTTGTTCATCCACCTTGTAAGCTTGCCGTGATGTTGTCATGTCCTCTGGGCGCTGCCAGCAATAGTGATCAGTGTCTCCATCACCCACCTGACACACAACCATTGTCATGTGATACTCTGAAATATCTCTGATAATCAATTTCTGGCAGAATACCAGTGAGTTTTGTTGCGTATAGAAGAATTCAAATTTGAAAAGTGTGTACATATGAATTCAGCTACCTCTGCCCATAACACATTTGGACTAGTGTGGGCTTTGATGAAGTAATCAGTACCCCATTTTATTGCCTCCATTGTGTGTTCTAATTCACCGGCTTCTGCAATCTGTTCTCTATACTCTATAGCACCCCATGAGAGCATAGTGACAGTGAACGCCATTGGAAGCCCAAACTTGACATGGTCACCAGCATCATAATACCCACCCACCAAATCCACCTGCCCAAGACGAACCATATTCAATTTGGGAAAGCGATTGCCATACCGAGAAAAGCAAAACCTGAGAATTCAACGAATTGTGTGGAATGAGGATCGGAAATTTTAGCTTACTCCTTGCTCCAGCCCGTCGGTGAGGCCAGAATGGTCCCGCCAAGAGAGCCGCTGGTTGTACGGTAGCCTTCCGGAGCGCTGAGCTTCGAAGTACAGAAGGCTTTTGGACAGAGCATCGGCATAATCAAAAGCTTGAACACTAGAGTTAACAGTGGAGACGAGGAGGAGGAGGAGGCAAAACCAGCAATGCAGACAAAATGCAAACTGATTTTTCTCCTCCATTGATTGATGTCCCTTCCCTCCTAAACAAAAACTTTTTTTCTTGTTTTAGGAGCGAAGGGAAATTGGAAAAAGTGAGGCCTCGTCACTGAGTTCACAAATCACAGGTGGTTTGAAATAGATTAGAAAGCTTCGTGTTGTGTGTGTCAATGGCTATAGGTTCCACTTTTGCGCGGGAGTCTCACATGAATGTGAAGCTCTTTCCCCCACCAGTCATATTTCTTTTGAACAAAAGCGTGATTTATGCGAAGCTTTGATGTCTCTCTCACTCTCTCTCTCTCTCAGAGCCTAACGAGGAAAATCGGCTCTGTTGTGGGGAAGTCTGCTCACTGCAATTTCAAAGTAGCTTTTCTTTTCCCTCTATTTATTACCATAATTTTTGCATGCTTAACTTTGCCGTCGGATTTGGCCTAAAGGAGAAAAAAAAAAAAAAAAGCGCTTTGCCGTCCGAGCCTGGTTCCCAATCTGTACACCTGCCTGTCCATATTTTTCTTTTTTTTAATTACTATTATTAACAATTTAGTTCACATAAATAGTCTTGTTTATTTATTTAGAGGGTACAATGTGCATAGAAAACTAAAAAAGATATCTAGCTCCACTTTAAGGAAGACACAAATTTTTTAATTGCATGAATTATACATTTTTTTATTTATATGTATTTTTTAAAAAAATCTTTATCATATATTGAAAGTTTACAATATTCACGTGTCCCTCAAAATCCATTTGTTCTGCGCAATTTATTCAATTGAAAAAGGTAGTTTTTTATGATCACTTGAAAAAATAGTTTAGACAAAAGTTAGGATCCCTTGAGGAATCCTCATCATTTCATTCAACTGTCAAATTTTGATTGTCTTTCAATAATACAAAATTTAATTTAATTTTTTATATTTTCATGTAAAAAATATTTTAAAAATTTTATATTTTAAAAAATTTATTTTAAATTTCATAAAATAAAAATTTCAAAATACAAAGAAACTTGTAAATTGTCTGCATTTTATACTAATATACTAAAACTTGCAAATGAATAAAATAATAAATATTTTCTCCATTATTACAAGAGATATAAATGTGACAAAATACGAATACACTTTCAATATAATTACCGAATTGATGAGTAATTTATTAAGTATTTCTATAAGCATTTTTTTTTTTTAGTCATGACCCCATGAATTTTTTCTTTTTTGAATAACTTATCTTAATTTTGATATTTCCTTTTGAGTCATGTACTCGTGAAGTTATCTTTCCAAACATAACTTATCTATTTTTTTTTTTTTGCATAAAAAAACACTTTAAAAGTGATGATAAATAAATGTGAATTAAGTCGGATAGCTGAATGGGCAATGCCTTTTTATGAAAAAAGGAAAAACGGCTCAAGCTTGAGGATGGGAAGAGATGAAGAAGTGAAACAAATAAAGAAATGGGAAGAATGAAGAAGCATGATATTGAAAAAGGAATGTGATAGAGATAGCTTTGTGTATTGAAGAAGCTAATGAAGCATAGAGAAGAATTGAAGAGAGATAGAAGGTTCGTGTGAGCCAGCACAAGCGTTGGAGAGAGGGTTTGATAAGTTGGCTTCATAAATGCAAGACAGGATGAGGCTGTATCTACAATATAGAAATGGTTGCTTCTGTCACATTCGTGCGTTATCTGTGGTGATCCAAAATTAGGCCTTTTTGTGGGCAAAGTTGTTCACTCTTTTGCATCAAAAGCAAAGTCCCTCCTTCCTTCCTTGTTGCGTTTCACACTCTTCCATTTTATCCCCATCACTTGTTTAACATTTCTTCTACCTTTTTTTTTCCCCCTCAAAATAATTAAGCTCGATTTTCCATGCATTTTATAGAAGTTCCAAAGTAAATCACTACATTATGCTTAAAAAAATAACATCATTTTTATGTAATCATTTGATATTTGATATTCAATACCCAAAAAAGAGGAGGAAGAATTAGTTTATCAAAATAGTGAAAAAATATCACATCTTAACTTAAAATTTTAAAAGTTAAGTTTGTGAGTTCTTCCATTTTATTATATATTAGTTATTAAATTTAATTTATATTAGCTTGAGATTTTTTTATGTTAATTCAAGTCCACTTATACTTGAACTTTTTAACAATTTATTAAATTTAAACATTTTTTTGGTACTTAATTGAGAGTCCATTTCTAAACATGGTCTTCTTTCCATTCAATAGTGTTTAAACTCTTAAATTTGTGTAATAGAAATTGAGTCACTTTCACTCCACCTAATTATTGTTAATATATACATCATATTATCAATAATTTGTAAATATTGTGATTTATTTTAAATTTTATTATTATATATAAATATTTATATACATGTTTTTGGTGCATAAAATGGATGCATTATAATGAGATTTCTAGAAACTTTATACTATATGTTGAAGTTGATATATTGATGTTCAACTTTATAATTTGGAATGAAAGCAATTCACAAAAAGTATTTACTCTAAGGAAAAAAATTAATATATTCCTCAATAATTATTCAAGTATTTGCAGGCAAAATGAATTTATTGAGGAATATTGATTATACTTTGGTTTCCCATTATTCAATAACAATGCCATTCTTTAGTTTCATGAGTTTGGAAGACATTTTTTTTTCTATTTATGATATCATTTCTTATTATATTTTATATTTTATTTCACTTTAAGTTCCAAGCAAATTTTGAATTAGACAGGCATTAATATTGATTAATTTGTTTAATTAACAAGCATAATATTGATAAAACTGAATATAATTTGTTTACGCAATTTTATACTTATAAATAAGGTTTTAAGTTTAAAGTTGTGTATACGAAAAATTGTCACCATGGAAATGACATCTATAATTCGATAGAGTCCCACCTGCTTCAATCCAATTTAATTATTGAAATTCAATATGACACCTACAAACAAGTTAAAATAAAAAAATGGTAAAACTAAAAATTATATAATATTTTTTCTACCCAAAAATTATTTAACATTTTTTTTATAAATTATTTAATATGTTCAAATTTATTAAGTTGATAATTAATTAATTTACTAAAAAGAAGAAAAATATTGAGCCAACTGGTGTTGGTCCTACACTTCTACCTTAGTAGAAGACGTTATGATTACTTTTCCTGTTAACACGAAATCCAAAATTTGATTTTATGTGAATTTAAAAATATTTTTAAAAACATTATCTCTAATTAAGTACGATAATCATAATATTAAATTAAAATCTAACTAAATCGGAGGAGGGAGAGCCTACACTACACATGGTTCAAAGCTCATACTGCCCTACCACATGCAATTCCATCATTATTCCTCCACCTGTCCCTTTTCTTGCTTTGTCTCTTACACTTTCAAAAAACAAAAAATTAAAATTAAAATTTAAAAATCGGCAATACTTCCATAATGATTTGATGATAATACCATCCTTTTTTATTCTTATTTTGTTTGCAAGAATTTAACATTATAAATATAAATTTCCCCATTGTTTTGCTTCATCTTCCTATTACGCGTCATTGTTTACACTGGACGTGTAATTTGTAAGGTGACGACACTGACAAAATCTGAAAGGACAAAAGCATCGTTATGATAATTATTAGCTTCTTTTAAAAATTTTTATTTTTTTCAGACTAAATGCTATCGGCTAAAATTAAAAATTGGACTAAATCCTTTTCTTTTTTAGACTCCGCCAAAATTTCCTCCTTAGCTTGCAATCCAATAGGCCATGATATTGGTTAATTAATATTTCCAATATATGTTAAATGATATAGTATATCCTCATTCAATCGTAATTGTCACTACTAAATAAGAAAAAAATTAATGCAAAGTATATTACTTTTTTATAACCACATAATATTGGATATCAAATACAAATTCAACTGTGAGCATTTAATGTATGGTTTTATCACGGGTTTGGATGGAAAAAAATTGGAAGCAAAAAAAGAGGAGAAAGTAAAATTCAGTGTTATCAAAATCAAATTAAATTAGTTGATCCGATTGGTTGAACCAAAATTGGTCATAACTCTAGTCTGATTATAATTAAAAAACTACTCATTCTTTAGTCATAGATTCGGTCTAGTTACAATGAAAAACTACTTCTTTTGCCAACCATCCATAAATAAATCGAATTGGCCAAAATTGGTAAACTAGCAAGAAATTGTTTGAACCAAACATTTTACTTTTTATTTTTTATTTATCATTCATATTCTTAAATTATAATTTATACATATTTGTATCTAATAAGCATTATGAAATAAAAAAATACAAGAAACATGTATGAATTATGTATGTATGTATGTATGTATGTACTTTATAAATTGTAAATTATGAAATAATTATATATGTTTTGGATGAAAATGATGTAATATCGATAGATGCTATCTTTTTTATTATATATTATTTTATTTAAAATTTAAATATTCATTTTTCTCACTATATATGATTATTTCTTTTTTACTTTAAATATATAATATTTAAAATATTTTAATTTATTTATGACTAGTTAGACCATGATTTAGACCACAGTTCGACTATTAAACCATGAACCAGTATCTTGATTGATTTAATAGCCAATCAAGTTTTCATAACATTGATAAAATTATGAAAACAAAGAATATTAGAGAAATAATATCATCACTTCTTATATTTGGATGAACATGATAAAATAAACAAATGTAATAATAATAATAATAATAATAATACTCTTTTAAACTTTCTCTCTCCAATTTTAATTATAAGGGTTTTCTAGAGGCCTTTTATGATTTTCTCTCCTATAAGAAGAGGTGGTATCATATTTTCTAATGGTTTGATGTTTTTATTCTTAATATTAACAAGTCTTTTCAAAAATTGTGAAAAGGAGTGGATGATTAATTTTTAATAAGGGTAAAACTAGAATCTTCATATTTTTTTAACAAATTTAAAAATGTAACAATGATTTCTTAATGTGCATGAAAATGCTGAAACAATTATTAATATAAATTAAGGCAAAAAACATATTAGATATAAGAATTACCACTATCAACATATTTTGAAATCAAATTATTTGATAAAAAATAAAATACTTTGGCAAGAGATAATTTTCTGTTTTTTATTTGAAAATTAACATGGATATTTTTAAAAACAAAATGTAATAACTTAAAAAAATAAATATGAAATCTATTTTCTTATTTTTTATTAGTGAGGGCAAGTTTTTTTTTTTTTGGCCAACAGTGAGGGAAAATTAAATTTGAGAGTTTTTTCTTCAAAATCTCTCAACTTTTGAAGTGAAGAAGGATAGAACCCACATGCAATTTTTTCCCCTATTCTTCTTTTCGAATCCAAGCAAACTAAAAAAATGTTTTCTCTTCTATTTTTCTCTCTTATTTTTCCTTTTCTCAATTATCCCATTATTTCAAAGTATAATACATCAATGGCATCAAAACCTTATTAGACCGATGGTTCTTAATTCAAATGGTTTTGCATTTGTTCCCCCTTAATCAATGCCTTGAATTCAAATATTGTATTTGAAATTAATTGTCATTGAGAAATTTTTTTATATCCATTGTAGTTCAATTACACTTGCTTCAAATTAGTAAGCCTTAATAGGACTTACAAAAAACTAGTTGACATATGTATCTAAAAGAACATTTTTAAAACCCTAAGCTTAAACAAAATCCCCCTAAATTTAATGTAAATTATGCAATGTACACATAAATTATCAATGTCAAATTTCATAATGAAATAATTGGTGAATTAATGATAAAAGAGTCACACATTAGTCACATTTTAAAATTGAAATTTGTTATTCTGAGAAGAAGAATGTGCCAAAAGGGAAGAAGGACAACAAACGTTGGCTGTATTTATTACAGAATTTTTTTTAGATACGTATTTATTACAGAATTTTAAATAAATTTCAAACTTTTCTTGATATAGAAAAACTTCATTGCATGTATGAATTATCTCTTTCAATAAAAAGCATTCAATTAATTTAGATGGAACGCTACAACCGACAATTGTAGATCACTCCTGGACTTGAATTTCAAATTTCAAATTTAATGAACTTGATATTAATTCACTTACTTCCTGGGCATGGAATTTTAAATTGTTCTTACATATGCAACTTAAAAGTTTTAAAAATAAAAAGTTAATTTTAGATTTTTAGATGAACATTAAAGTCGATATATTTATTACTCTATATATTCATCTTAGGATTTGGATAACTTTAATAGGAGTTTGAATTTTTTTTAAAAAAATATCATTGTGAAAAATACACAATCTTTTTTTTTTTTGTGAAAAATATACAATGCTAATTGGCTAGCCATCACTATCAGAATCGTTGGAATACGACCGTAGGATCTACGATACAGCAATATCCACAATAAAAAGATATACTCATCATTTTATTATAGAACGTGGCATGTTACAATATTTAAAAATAATTGTAAAGGTTCGAGTTAAGCATCAAATGTTCTGTCTGGTCCACAAAAAAAAAAAAAAAAAACCATCAAATGTTCTGAAAGAATTTAACATTTTTTTTTTCAAGAGTCGTAGTCATTGTTTCTACTTTTCAAAATTATTATTTCCTTTTTTTAAAAAAAAAAATCATTGATACCTTTCAAAGTCACTGCTGCCTTTATTTCTCAAAATATTTTTAATTAAGTCATATAAATTAAAAAAAGTAGTTAAAAATTTTATTTTTTTAAAAAAAATATTAAAACACTTCAAGACTGCCTATTTATTTTTCCATAGAAAATTTATTTATTTATATCCTGAAATTAATTATATCACTTTAATTCTTTAACTTTTTAAAGGGTAATTTTTTAAACAAAAACTCATAAATACTTCACTATTTTTATGAAGTTCTTTTTTTATAAACATTTTTATGAAAGTTCTTGTATGAATTATCATGAAAAACTTCTAGAAGCGATAATATAATAGAGAACGAAGGGACTAGCTACTTCCATAAAATGGAAAGGCAAAGTTTCAAAATGTAGAGCAAGATATAATAGTTAAGTTATTTTTCTAATATTGCATCTTATTAAATTTCACTAAATTGTTGGCAAACTTTTAATTCTTAGATATCCTTTATTATGGTTATTAATTTCAGTGTAAGATAAAATTAAGAAGTGACACAAGTTTTTCAAATTTAAAAATATTAATATTAGCCATCAAATGTGCCTACAATTAGTGATTGACCGCATACTGAATAATATCCTCTAATTAAATAATACTTGTGAGTAATAAAAAAAAATTAACTATTGAATCATCAACTATATCTTAAACTTCATTAACTTGTCTACAAATTAAATAAATTTTTAATTTTATTCCTATTAAATATATACACTTTAAAAATAAAATACCATAACATTTAAAAACCTTTCCAACATTTAATATAAATAAAATTAAATATAAATATAATAATTATTGAGGTGCTTTGTAGATAGGATAAAAACAAATACTTCATTTGTCTTGTAAATAAGACCAAATTAATAGGTAATTGTTCTTAACTGATACTTTTTTTTTATGTTATTTATCCTTATTATTAGGGTGTCTCATCATTTAAATGTAAAAATTGAGTAATTTATTTATTATTAATATTTTTAGAAAAAAAACTTATTAATTATGTATTGAAAAATTAAAAATATTTTATATTTTTAAACATTTAATATTTTAAAAAACGACTTATATATTTTTTAACAAAAGGACTACATAATTGGGACCAGTCGACGGGAGGTTTCCAGCAAACAAAGAAGGTGGTCTCATGATGGGTTTGATTACGCCAATCAACTCAAGGTTGGTAGCATGCACTATCATCTGCATCATAATTATAGTCAAAAAGGAATTAATTAATCATTTTAATATTAAATAAGGAACATAATTATTATCGCTGACTGTGCTAGAGTAGCTAGTGACTGCATAGATATGCTCGAAGAGTTTAATTCCCCATGCATTTTGTAGCATAAAGCGAAAAGCATTGACCTTTCTTTATATGCAAATGTCCTAATCATCCGTTTAAGTATATCAAATATTTTTAATTAAATTTTTAAAAGTAATTATTTTATTTAAAATTAACACTATCTTTTTATATTTATCTTTATTTAATTGTGTATTTTACTTTAAAATAATAAATATAAAATAATTTATTTATTATAGGTATTTTTTAAAAAATATATTAATTATATTTAAAAATATTAAAAATATTATATATTTTTTAACATCAAATTTCTTAAAAAAATTATTTTTTTGACAAAGGAAGTAAGTATTATTCCATTACCACACTTTTAAATAGTACTACTCCATTCCATTAATAATTCGAGAATATGTCTATCATACCTTCTTTTTGACTTCTCACCATCATCAAGAACTGCATGCATGCATTCAATCGTTATTTCCTCCCTTTTTGGTTCTCATATATATATATATATATATATATAGAGTATGATATGATTTCAGGCATTACATAGAGTTTAAACTTGAGGTGGATGGTGCGGTGAGTACAAATAGCACTTCGGCTTGTGAAGGAATAATTTGAGATGAGCATGGAAAATGAAAAAGGGGCCCTTGTTGTAAGTTATTATCTGTACCTCTAGCCATTACAGAACTTCTAGCTAGCTATATATTTCATGGTCTCAACTTGTTTTGGAATTATGGGTACAAGAATGTTCAGATTTTTTTTAAATTGTATTGAAGCTATCAACATGACAACCAGGGAAGGGACTGCAATGACAACCACCCTTTCAAGGACATTATTGCTAATACTACGATGCTGTTATGTAGAGGCTAGAATGTTACTTCCTCTAATCTTTTCAGGGAGGAAAATATTCAGGCTGATAGATTAGCTAAATTTTCTTTTATGTTTGATAGTAATTTTTGTATCTTTAATCATCCTCCAACACTTCTACAAGAGTTGGAGAATGATGAGGGATTCCCCTCTTGTTCAACATGATGTATTGCAAAGTTATTTAAAGTTTAATGCATGACTTCAGTTCCTATTAAAAAAAAAAAGAGTTTAAACAATGAGCCTCATGATTTCTATGACTTATAAATAATACATGAAAACATAAGAATAGGTCATGTATTTTGATTATGTTTTGTTTTTAGTCTTTGTAGTTTTATTTCGTTATTCTCAATCTCCTTTTAGTTAATTGGTATGCAATATTATTAGTCCCTGTAGTTTTAAAAACAAATAAGAAAGACCATAAGTTAGCACTAATGGAGGTAATTTCATTGTAACTCTGTTAATCCCATTTGTTGACATGATAAAAATATACTGATGGCATAGAGACAAATTGACCAGCTATGACTAAAAATAAAAAGCGAATGCATGTGTAACTTTCTTTATATTTGGCTTAAAAAGAATGTGGGAGACAAAGGGAATATTAAGTACACATGAGCAAAGGAATTAACAAAGTTAAATACATATTGATTCTTATGTTTGTTTTTAAATTGTATGGACTAACATTATAGAAATATCAAATGAAAAGTGTTGAAAATAATGAACTAAGACTATAGAAACTAAAATCAAAACACAGAGAAAAGTATGGAGCTTCAGACTTATAGTCACACCGACTATAGATGTGAAGAATGTAAGGGTAATGAAATAAAGATAAACACACATGTCTGGAGAGAGAGTGTATAATAGAACGGAAAAGGGTTTGTTATAACCATAAAACTTAATTGAAAGTTTTGAATTTTTTGACATAGGGCATCAAGATTACTCCTTTAGATGATATCCCTTTTAATAATCAAAGGAAAACATGTAGTTTTTTGTCCTTTTTTTTTTTTTCAATTGTCTGCCACAGATCTAAGGGAAATAGTTGAGATTCATTAATATTCTACGCGCGCCCTTTTATATGGCTCCTTTTAAAAGATCAATTCCTTGTTTTTTTTTTTTGGAGTGAAAGAACTCCTCTATTTTTAATATAAGACACATGAAGAATTATTTATTATCATTTCACTACTAAAAAAATTAAAATTAGTGATAGATATTTAGTATAGATCTCTAATTCATCACTAATTATAAGCATTAGCAACGAAAATTTTGTGACGAACTAAAATCTATCACTAATTATATAAATTAGTGACAGATAAAATTAGTGATAGATATAGGATGTCGTCACATTTTAATCAAAATTTATAAATTTATTGATCAATTTAAATCCGTCACTAATTTTTACCACTAAATCTCCATATTAAGGACAAATATTTTTAATTAAAAAATTAGTAACATGAGGTCAAATATTTTATAAAAATAAATAATTTATAATATACATAGAGAGGTTCGCATAAAAAATATTTAAAATTTTCAAATTAAATAATTGCAGAAATAATTTTTCTCTTATTATAAATAAAATATATAATATAAAATGATATAAAAAATAAAAAATATTTTAATTTTTTATGTAAACTTAAATATAAGATAAAATTTTTACCCTATGAAATTTTTTTAATTATAACATAGATAATATAAAATGATATATACAAATATTTATTTTCATAACATATATTATTTGGTATTAAATAATATATTTATTAACTAATAATAAATATTGAATTATATATTTATGTGTTAATGTGTGTGTGTATATGATAATATATATTAACAACATATTTAGATAATAATATATTAAATATATAAAAAATAAATTTAAGTTAAATATATATGTTCAATTAAGTAATATATATTAAATTTTGCATATTAAGAATGAAAGATCATTATAGCTCAACTGGTAAAAGGCATGTGTAACATTCTCAATTTTAAATTAGGTTAATTAAGTTTAAATAGACTAATTAAGTGTATTAGTGAAGTGTGTGGTTAGAGAGACCAAACGGGCATGTTTGGTTTCAAATTTAGTTATAAACACAAATCCAAAGGAGAATCAGGTCACCTAAAAATGAAAGAGAAAAAATTTCTGAAGAAAGCGATTTTGTGCCACATGTTACAACTTGTGGATGAGCCGCCATGGCACATGAGTAAGCTTCCTTACTTAAATCTTTCTCTCTTATTCTATTTTTTTTATGGTAAATGTTAGGGTTTGATTTATAATAGTGATTTTTGATCCATAGCAAATACGAGTCCAAACCCATTGATTTAAATAAAGTTAATGGGAGTAGATTGAGCTAAATAAACTCAGTATTTATGATTTTATGATGATTGATAATTGGAGGACATTAAATGTTCAAAATTATCATAAATATAGTGGTTGGAAACAATGTGCTTCCATTAATGATCATTTAAGAGCTCAATGTTATTAATGAGGGTTAAAGAAAGTTAAGAAGCCTTATAGATACTTTTACATGAGTCAAAAATAAATTTGGAGTATTAAGGAATGTTGAAATGTTAGTGAAAAATAGTTCAAAAATGAATATTAATGTTTTGTACGGTAAATGCATATAAAGTGACTACCTTCAACACCATTCAAGCTTCTTGGAAGCTTTGGGAGTGAATAATTGAGAGGTGAAACCTTTAACCTCTCAAATATTTGAGGTAACCGAAAAAATTCTATCTCATACTTTTGTATGTTTATTAATTTATAGGTTTATAATTTATCATTAAAATGTATAAATTAAAATGAAACGCAAGCATTGTTTGATTGGTTAGAAAATCCACTAAATTAGTTTTGTGAGCTTTATGCCTTTTGATGTGAAATTTTTTTGAGAACAATACTGGTGGATTTTCGTATTGTTTTTATTGAAAGCTCAATGACTTTGTGATTTGAGAAGTAACATGAATCTTTATTTATGAGAAGTTCAATAATGTTTAAAATAGTGGAGTTCAATGATTTTAAAAGTGTGAAATACAATGATTGTGAAATTGGAGTTCAATGACTTATTTAGTTTAAAGTTCCATGAAAATGTATTTAAGAAGTCTGATGATTTGTGTAATGATGAAATTCAATGAAACTGAAAATGTGAAATTTTATAAATCGTATAAAATGTGAATTATTACATGAATATGCATTGCATGATCTTGAAAGGTGAGAGTTCATTTGAAAAGAGGAGTAGATGATAAAATTCACATAGTAAGGCCCCATTTGTGTGATGATTTGCCCGATTGATTATATCTATATTGTCTTACTTGTTTAATGAAGAATTGTCCCACTAGTTTAATGAGGGACTCGAATCTAGCTAGCTATTTACTAGTTCAATGAGGAAGCTAGCCTAGGGTATATGACACCCCATAGTGTGAAAAATGGGAAAAATCGTGTTTTATAAGTGAGTTGAGTGCGCCTTAGCCGGGCAATTCTCTCATAAGTGTTTAGGCTAGGGAAGTGATAGAATATAGGCTATCCCATTGTGTTATAGCCCACGGTTTCATATCAAAGGAATAAGAAAAATATAAGAGATGTGATCATGCATATAATGAGTAAGGGCACATGGTAATCTATATTTGTGATCCTGATAATGATAATCATAAGTTGAGTCTTAATTACTTTCGATTACCTGTCAATGATTTGTGTAACCAACTCTCTTAATATGAAAAATTGCTATAAGCATTAGTTTCTCAATTCGCTATTATGCTTGAAAATGTGAATGTATATTCTTAAATGTTTTACCTAATTTGAAGAATTATCTATGTGCCACTTGTGTTATAAACTAATTGACATATATTAAAATAGGTTAGTCGGACCTTAGTTACTAAATGTTGTACTTGCCCTACTATCTTCAATATTACAGGAAATAGTTTAAAAGGTATGGATAGAGGAAATCACTTAGAGGCTTAGGACTGCGATTCTAGTGTAATAGGCATCTTTATTTTGAATATTTATATGTGTATGACAATTTCAATTGCCAAATTAGAAATTCTCATTTGATTCTTACTTGTATTATGCGAATTATAAGTTGTAAGTGTATTTTAGGCCCTAGAGAGTGATTTGATGATATATGTTATTTGTGATAGTGGCAAAATACTAATGCAAGTAAGAGT
Organism: Prosopis cineraria; assembly: GCF_029017545.1. Classification (NCBI taxonomy): domain Eukaryota; kingdom Viridiplantae; phylum Streptophyta; class Magnoliopsida; order Fabales; family Fabaceae; genus Prosopis; species Prosopis cineraria. Next base: position 46,718,717 of record NW_026555333.1, read on the forward strand.
AGAGCATATTGTGATATGATTGTAGAGTACTTGATGAAAATTGTGGTAAACTCCTCTTTGTATATTTTTGAGACTTATGGAATTGAGTAGTGAAAATTTGATCTTTGAGTATTTCATATGATATGGTGTATTGCATGAGTTAATCTCAATGATTTGCATGTAGTCAAATTAGTGTCAGCGGCTATTGTCTTTTGGTAAATGGTTTGGACACTTGATTTTGTGAAAATTGTTGTAAAAGTATGAGTTTTGAAAAGTATGTCCAATTTTTAATTTAGAAAGAATTCGAATCTACAACTAATGCCATTAGTTAGAGTTCAGAAAGAGCTTTTTGTAGATACCTAGTTTGCGTTAATCGGACATCGGATGGAGATTTAGGGCGCGTCGAAAGTTGTCCTTAATTCTGTCAAATTGATAATAGAAATTATTGTCAAAATTCATGTAATTGCACCGCGATGCATGGTACCATGAGCCACGGCATGTGTCACAAAGGCGAACACGTCGCGGCACATGTTCAACAAGCTGCATCATACACATCAAATTTTTTTTAAAATTTTCTTGTTTCAAGTTCTTAAATAAATGCATCCACTTATATAATAATCCCATGTTTTTACATACTTATGAAACTCTGATTTACCTAAATGTATGACTTTGAAAATGAATTTAGTTTTTGTAAACTTGGGATCCTCATTTTGGTAACTATTGAAACTGATATTATGTTAATCATTGAAATCCCAAATTCCTATTTACTTGAGAGTTGGAATAATTATGTGATTAAAAAGAGGAGAATATTATAGCATGTGTAAAACGAGAGAGGTGTTGGGTTCGAGACAAGACAACATTACATCTAAAGATAATTAAAATAGATTGTTGACATGGTAGTAACGTAACTTGAAAGTCCAAGTGGTGATGACATGGCAGATGGTGAGTGATGTATACTTGTGAGGTGACATGATAGTGATTGAGACCCATAAAATTTTTTTAATTATAAAATAACTTACTCACAGAAGTTTATTGATGAATAACAAATATTTTCCGTCACTAAATTAGTGACGGATTTGTTTTGGTCACTAAATTAGTGATGAAAATTAGTGATGGATTTTGTTTATTAGTAATAAATTTGTCCTTTACTAATTTCAATTTTTCTAATAGTATTTTTCAATTTTATTTTTGTTGTAAATTTAATTTTATGACTCATGGTATAGTAATATGTATCTTTCTCTTCATATTTTTACATAGAATAAAATTGAAAAAAAATTATTTCAAAACATATGTTATGAGTTGACAGTTACTTTTTAATTCCGCTGGAATAGATGAAAGGGAATCTACAAATATTTGAGCACATATAACATGGGAATGAAATCCAAGATGAGAAAGTGCAGAATAGAAAGAAATGAGTTTGAATGGAAGGAGATGAATGAAAAGCAGTGGAGTGGGATTAAAAAGAAGAAAATTCAGTAGTGTCGGTGGGGTGAGGGCGAGTGGATGGAATTTGCTGCTAAAATTTTAGTCTGCATGCCTGTTCAGATCAATGGATGGGCTGTTGGTGTTGAAATGTACTCCAAGGGAGAATTTTATTAGCAGGACCACTGATGAGACATTATGTCAAATCAAAACAAAAAGTTTTGAAAATTCGTTGTAAAATTAAAAAATTAAATTAAAATTAAAATTCTTCCTCATGCCATGTACGGAAAAAATTTTATCATACATGATATAAAATATTATAATTTTAAAAATATTAGTCTATTGCATACTATTATAATAGTTTTTTTTTTCATTTGTTAAGCACAATCTTCAACTTATACTATTTTCTTATTTATTTGATATTAGTTACTTATACATTATTTTATTATTTTAAGATGATTATATCATAAAAAAATTAATCATTTAATTATTATAATTTTGATCTAATTGTAAATCAATTCCTTAACTTTGACTCATTATAATTTAATTTATGAAATTTTAATTCGCTTATAAATTAATTTCTGAACTTATTTCTTACAATTTAGCCCTTAAAATTTTAACCTCTTAAATATTGATCCCTATATTTTTTAAAAAATTAATTATCAAGATTTAAAATATTTTAAACTTTTAATATTTATAAAGATTAAAATGGTTTAATAATTTAAAATATTAGTAATAAATTTTAAAATATTTTTAATTTTTATAATTTTATTTTTAAAATATATGGATCAATATTTAAGATGTTGAAGTTTTAAGGACTAAATTGTAAAAGGCAAAGTTTAGGAACTAATTTATAACTGAGTCAAAACGTCAGGGCTGAGTTATAACAAGTTAAAATTTAAGAATTGAGTTATAACTAAGTCAAAACTATAAGGACCAAAAGATTAATTTTTCCTTATATCATTTATTTAAAAAATATAAATGCAATTGTATACTGCTTTGATCTTATTTATAAGTCACTTTCTATATATTCCATCAATATCAAGAAAAATCTTAAAACTTATTAACTCTATCTTAAAATTCAATAAGTTCTCAACTTTACTCCCATTAACTATACATATTTTAATAGTATATTTTCTCTCTCTAACATTCAATAAAGGGTAAAAAAAATTTGTGATAAAAATTTAATTATGTGATTTATAAATAAGACTAAATTTTTTTCTCTTTCTACCTTATAAATAGGACCGGAAGGAGTAACAACTTTGTAGATTCTAATGTACAAAAGAATATACAAAAAAAAAATCTCTCTGTTAATAAATGAAAAAAAGCCATAGCTAAAAAATTTTAATAGTGAGAAAATAAAATGGAACAATTTAAATTTTAATGGGCTTTTAATTTTTTTTTATAAAAAAAAGACATTAGATGTTTAAGAAAATGAAATTTATATCTCACTGATGTAATTTCATTCATGTGACACTATTTTATTGAATTGATTACTGTTTATCTCACATGCACCAAACTATTATTGTATAAAACTTTATGTAATGAAAAAAACATAAAAAAGAAAAAAGAAAAAAAGAAAGGGAAAGGAGAGAGTTATCCAAATGAGGACAATTATACAATAAAAGTGCATGGAGAAGTTAATTCTCTACTTAGTTTGAGAAAAATAGAGGGAGGAAGGAAATATTTTAGTTTGATTTAAAAATATAAGAAAATAGAATTATAACATTTTAATAAAGAGAAAATGAAAGAGAACAAGAAAAAAGAAAAATCAATTTAAAACTTTCAACCATATTTCTTAATTTTTTAACACCAAACTCATCAAAGGATAAACAATACTCCCTCCATTTAAAAATATAAAGCATTTTTAACTAAATTTTAACTTTCAATAAAATAATTAACTACTTTCAAATTAATCATATATTCTTATATTTACCTCTATTAAGTACCCTATAATAAATATAAAGTCATGCATTAATAGAGACACTTTTAAAAAAAGATAATGATTACATTTCGAAATATTAAAAATAATTTATATTTTTAAACATTTAACTCCTTAAAAAATATCTTATATTTTTCAACGGAGGGAGAATATTAAAATGATGCCAAAAAAAAATTAGATGACACTTGTCATTCTTTCTAATTTGTCAACTGTGTGCATATTAAAAAAATATTAATGACAACCTGCAATTCAAAATATATCATCCCTTAAAAATTTAAAATATAATAAATAACTTGTTTTATTTTATAATTTTTTTATTCTAATGCATGTTAAAATTATAAATAATACCTTATTTTATTCTATAATTTTTCACCTCGTTCAATTTAAAATTTAGTTTAAATAATAATGTAAAGAAATATTTAATAATTTAATATTCATCAGAATTAAAAAAGTTAACAATATACTATGGCTCATAATTTATTACTCCATGTATAATGTATTGTTATAAGTCATTTAAAAATGTAAAATAAAAAGATAAATTAAAAATCTAAGAATTTCATAAAATTAAAAAAATAAAGATGTAAAAAACATTTTGTATCTTGCTAATTTTTTAATAAATATATTTTAATAATTTATTATTAAAAATATTTTTAAAAACTATTTGTTTTTTAAAAGAATAAAAATATTAAGACAATCGCTTTTTACTGTTTAGTTACAGTAAAATGAACACAGTAAAGCGATGCCAGCGAGGGTCATGCGTGAGCTCCAGGGGTAACATTGGTAACTCACTGTTCATTCACTGTTCACATGTTGATGCCAAATTTACGTAGATATAGATTATATTTTAAAAAAAAAAATGGCCATAATGTTCTTTATAATTATTAACAAGAAAAGTTTCTTGTTATTACATTAATGTTATTTGTTTTTTTTTTGTCAAAATGTCATTTGTTAATTTTCTCTCAATACTTATTGACGGTAACTTTTATATATTCAATCCTAATAATTTGTTAAAATCTTAACTTATATTATTATTTATTAATATTATTTATTAATTTATCACATCAAAACTTGTTGACAGTATCATCTACATATTTAATCTATGTAGCTTGTCAAAATCTTAATTTACTTTATTAATTTGATAATGCTACTTGTTAAAACTATAAAAAGGCATTGTGTTCGTTTCTCTTTGAAATATATCTTCAACTAAACCCCTTGGTTGAGTCTTCAGAATTCTTTAATTTTGATTTGATATATTATCCCATCACATGTCTTATAATGAAATTCTCCCCTATTGTAATTGCAAGTCTATAATAGTGGTGATTATGTCGGTTTTGCCAGGGGATTCAAATTGTTCGCATCTTTTAATTAGATATTTTATTTTGGGAGAATGACATGTTGGTCTAAAAGGATTAATTAATTTAAAATAAATTTAAGTGTTAAATTACAGGAATTTGTAAATTTATCTTTTAAATTTGCAATTTTATTATAATAAATTTATAATTTATTTTTAAAATTTTAACATGATTGAAGAATAAATAAATTTATTTTTATTGTTAAAATTTACAACACAAATTATAAATTCATTACAATAAAGTTTGACATTTGATATCTAATTTGAATTAAATGAGATCTTTATCATTCTCCCATTTATTTTGGCTTTTTGCAAAAAAAAAATGTTGTAAAGATTAAAATTAGATACAAGTGCAACTGTAACTATAAAAAAATATGCAGTAATCACTTGAAATTAGTTGTGCTTTTTTGTTAGTCATCATGTACTTTTCAAAAGTAACATTTACGCTGTTTTAAACTTGTCATGGATTGAAATAGAATTTTTTTTAATACAATGCTGCAGAAAAATCATGCAAGAGAAACAAAACAAATCAATGCATATCAGAAATCATAGAGTTTCTAATCTTGATGACAAATAATTAAAGAAAGCAGATCAGCGCTCATCCTGCACAGTTGCTCCATCATTCATCCCCGTGGGAAACTATGAACTTTGAAATGGGAGGAGAAGTCATGAGAGTATACCCTCAGTAATTGTTAAATCTTTTAATTTAATTGAAAGCTGACACGCTGATTATGTGCCTGCTTGGATTGAGATCAAAATCCATTATATGAGCCAAAATCATGATTTTGGTAACCCCCATTGTCTCATAATTGATTATTTGTACCAAAACCATGTTTTATAATAAGCTGGGGAAGTAGCTTATTAAATTCAACTTCACTATTACTCCATTTATTGCTTGTCAGAAATTTAACCTCCCACACATACTCCCTCTATTTTTTTCTACAGGAAAAATTATCACTTATAACTTGATTTTTTACATGAGTAAAATTATATTTATCAATAGGCTTTATTATAAACTTTTTAAATTAATCTTCATAATTTATCATTCATAATCATAAAAAATAATTAATGATTGATTGATTAACACAATTAATAAAAGGTATTGTAATTTAATTCTTTTATTTTAAATATAATTAATATAATTAATTAATTTTTTAAAATTGTGTGATATAGTTTTTTTTTTATAAATAAAAACGGAGGGAGTATCCTCTAGCGCGTTTCAATCCTTTTAACTGCGAATCCACTCCAGCTGTGCATCACTCTCCTCCCATGTTCAGTGACCAACCTACCTCTTTGATCTCTTGTGAGTTTCAGTGCTACAAAAATTTTTCAACTTGTCATGGATTGAAATGGAATTTTTTTTAATACAATGCTACAGAAAAATCATGCAAGAGGAACAAAACAAATCAATGCATATCACAAATCTAAGAGTTTTTACGTCTTCATGACAAATGCTTAAATATCATAACATTTAAGTTGCCGTGTAATGTTTGGTAAGAACAGCAGATCAGGGCTCATCCAGCTTTCTATAACATCCATCACCATAATTAAAAGCTTTGAAGGTGTCAAATGACAAATTATCCTTAAATATATATTCAAAAGTGTTTGAAATTCTAAACTTATTTTTGGTTCAATATTTTCTTTTAACTTTTAAAAATTATGCAAGAACAATGCAATTTGACTCTTACTGCTAATAAAAGTTAACTCTAACCATTATTTGATTAGGAAATAACATAAAAGGATTTAAAACATTATAGTGAAGGACAAAAAAAAATGAAAGGACTCCAAAAATTACACACAATGACTCAAAGATACAGAAAGGGACAAAAAAGATTATTGGTCATCTTTTTAATAATTTTTGATGTCCTTTTATATTATTTTCTATTATCTAATGGTGAAAATTAACTTTTATAAATATTAGAAGTCAAATTATATTATTTTTGAAAGTTAAAAAAATATTATATTAAAAATAAATTTAAGATTGATCTATAGCTTATACCCACCTTTAAAATGGGAGGAGAACCCCTGGGATTTGAGAATACCCATTAGGAGTAATTGTTAAATCATTTAATGTAATGGAAAGCTGACATATTGATTATATATAGTTAGAGTGCATTTTTTGATAGTGACACATTGACCTAACTTGAGAAACTGTGCTATCTAAACAAATGAATGTGAATGAAAATCTTAGGCCTTATTTTGTCTGATAGAACAATTTTTGATAGAACCAGAATTAAAATTAAAATTGAATTGACTTTTAAAAGTGTATTTGGTATGATGATGGAGCCTGATATAATTTTAATAAGTATTTATACTTAAAATACAAAAAGATCAAAGTATCATTTTTTTCAAAATTAAAGACATCCTTTGTCCCTTGCCTTCCTCCCTCTTCTTTCCGTTAACACCATGAGTCAATGATGATGTGAACACACAAGCCCATTGACAGACACCATATCATACTTAAGTAATAACCAAAATTAGAGAATACAATACCAAAATAGTTCAAATATATAGAGGAGCAACATCCAAAACCAGAACTTGCTTTAAAAGATCAAATAGATCAAAAGATATTTGTGGAAATAGGGGAAAAGCTCGATGGAGATAGAGAAGCTTTTGTTAATGGAGGTAGAGAAGCTTGTTGGAGGAGCTTCATCCTCCTAAACCTCAATTAAGAATTTTTTAAAACAAGGGGAGAAGGTGAAACTCAGTTGGCGAAGGTGAGATTTGGGGAGGTGAAGGAACCACTTCAAGTTTAGCTTGCTTTGCTAAATCTTTCCCTAACTCACCTCGTTGTTGTAGACGTCCCTATGTTCAACTAAGGCTCGGTCTCAAGTCAACGTTGCTGAGGATTTGGGAGGAGTCTTGGGCAAAGTTTTCACCTCTTAGAGTCAAAGAAGGACAAAGGATCTTCCTTATCGTTCTCGCCATCATAAATGAATGCCAGAGCCAGGGGGTTGTCATCATAGGGTGGCTTAAGGGTTTGGTCTTGGTCAATGCCTGATGGTGTGTGTGAGGAGATCGAAGAGCCAAGTGTTGATGAGGATAATAGTGAAAACAATGGATTTTGTAAACAATAACTTGATTCCATAGAGGTGGTGATGTAATTAGATTTTGGAATTTTTGATAGAATCAAGATTCTCACCTTATGATTCCTAAATACCAAACATGGTTTTAGATGCTTTGCCTCAATTTCCCAAACACAATCATAACATGTAATTCAAAATAAAAAAAATGAAAATAAAAATTTGGAATGAATGAATTTATATGAGAATGAAATGACATATATGTGATTGAGAAATTAAATATCTAAGTGCAGGAGTCAAGAAAAGAATATATGTGTGTGTGTGTGTCAGTTACAAAAAACAGGAAACATTTGAGAAAGACGATGAAGAGTTACAACAAGTACGTTAAAAAGTGGTGAAAACAAAAGAGTTTACTCCTATTAAAGAATGCACAAGTTTTTGTTTTAATTTCTTAATTTTATAAAATATCCCAATTAGTGCCCGGAATAAAATGAAAAATGACATGCCTTTGTAATCAAATATTTTCAAAGGACAAATGATGATATTTTTGAATAATTTTTTTTTTTTCACATTAGAAAGTCCTCAAGCTTTCTATAGCTTCTCAATAGCTTTACGGCAAGAAGGAAGCAAAGCACTTTGCATCATATAAAATGGGATTGAAGTAAGTACAAACAGGGGTGAGCAAAATCGAATCGAAACTGAAAATTAAACTGAATTGAATCAAATTTTGTCTATTTGATTTGGTCTATTCGATTTTTTAGTTCGATTTGGTTTTTTTTAAATATTTCAGTTGATTGGTTCGATTCGGTTAGTAAAATTTAAAATCAAATAGACCGAACTGACCGAATTACATATAATTATTTATTTTAAATATTTTATTTTTTATTTTATATTTAAATAAAGAATAAAAAAATAATATGACTTGAAACCCTAAGTGTTTCGGTCACTCTCATCTCAAGCTCACTCTCAAAGTCCTCAGCTTCACAAGTCACAGCCGCAGCTTGCAGGTCTCCTGAGTCCTGTCCGTTCTGTCTCACAGTCTTAGCTATTATGAGCTGTTGGTTTTTACATATGAGACGCGTTGCTCACACTATTAATTTGATTGTTGTTGATAGGTTGAAAGAAATAGGAACTTCTGTAAAGAAAGTAAAAGGGCTATTCATTTTATGAGGCAATCTCCACTTAGGATGAAAAAAATTCAAAGAGAGTTGTGAAGATGAGAAAATTTCAAGTAAGCAATTGTTGTCTCTAGATGTCTCTACTAGGTGAAACTCCACCTATTTAATGTTAGAGACAGCTTAAAAGTTTGAGGTTGTCTTTAGGAGGTTTGAGGATAAGGACCCTTATTTTAGGATTGATCTTGAAAGTGGGAAGGGAGTGCCTAATGTTGAAGATTAGACAAATGTAAGAAAGATGATAATGTTTCTAAGTCATTTCTATGAGTTGACTTTATGTGTTTCTAGTTCTTCATTTATCACATTCAATGAATTTTTTCATGAAATTTATATGTTATTCCACCTTTTGGAAGAGTGGAGAAAATGTGATGATTTGGAGTTTTCTTCAATGGTTTATAAAATGAAAGAAAAATTTGATAAGTATTGAGGAGATCCTTCAAAAATTAATAAATTGATGTTTGTGACTGCTATTCTTGATCCTCGGTATAAGCTTGAGTGGGTACAATATTCACTTTGTAAGATGTATTTTAGTGAGGTTGAAGGGCAAGTTGGAGGGCAATTGAATGATTTGTTCATTTCTTTATATGATGAATACAAAGAGCATGTCTCCCTTAAAGAAAGTTGAAAAGGAGCAATTATTTAATTGCTATCAATCTGATGAAGATGATGACCCAACTGTGAAAGTTAAAAAAATTCTTGAATATGAAAAGAAAAAATTCTGATTGAAAGGCTTAGTGGAAGAACTAGTATGACAAAGGTTAACAAGTATTTGGCTGAAAAAATTGAGATGGATAAGGAAGATTTTAATATTTTAAATTAGTGGAAGTTGAATGGGCCTAGATTTCCCATTCTCTCTCAATTGGCAAGGGATGTTTTGGCTGTTCCAATTTTCACTGTTGCTTTTGAGTCCACTTTCAACACTGGAAGACGTGTTCTAGATTCATTTAGGAGCTCTTTAACTCCTAAAGTTGCGCAATCTCTTGTTTGTGCTCAAGATTGGCTTCACTACTTGCTTTCGATTATAGTAGAAGAGAAGATAGATGATGCACAAAAGATTGAGAGAGGTAATTTGTTATGTGTTATATTATTTTAAATTTAATGTTGAGTTATTGGTTAAATGATATTAATATTGAATACTTTATTTATGTTTAGATCTTCAAAAAATTGCTATAGAATCAAATGTGGATGTACTGTAACTGTGAGCTTTTGTTCTTAATAACTTGAGGTAATTATTTTATATGTTAGCTTTTTGCTATAAGTTTGATACTAAATTCATTAATAATTCTTGGCTTCTTATATGATTTTTACTAGTGTAATGTAGTTTGCAAGATGCTAGTATGGTGGTGCTCCATTTATGAAGGCTACATGTTTTATTTTGTTTTACTAATCTGAATATTTGATTATTGTAATGGTTTCTATGGATAATGGCATTGTGGCTATTTAAACTTTAAGGCTGACTAGATTATGGCACTATGCTGTTGCTGTTTAATTTTAATATTGTCACTAACTTAGTTCTAATGAATCTATTACTCTTGAGGTAAGAATCTTTCTCCTAATTGTTTCCTTTCCATTGGTTTTGTAATCTTTGTATTTCCATGTGAGCTAAAATATGACTGGTTGTAATTTTGTAATCTTTGCAAGCATTTCACTGGTTGTCTTAATATTTAGAAAATAAGTATCCCTACCCTTATGAGTATTGAATTTTATATAAATACCAAATGCAATGATAGCTAATGATTTATTGAGCTGTACTTTTAATTCTTCGTTTAGCTAGTAAATGTGTTACTGCAATAACAGAAAATATGCATAGTTTATTGCTTTAACAACAAATACGGCTATGACAGTGTGCTAGATTATGGGGCTTTGAGATTATGGGGCTTTGAGTAGATTATAGCACCATTATATGATGATCCAAGGCTGTTTATTTATAGGCTTTATGTCATATAAGTATAATTGAAATGGGCTCCTATTGAAAAAAAATGAATAGGAAAAAAAAAGCTCAATTTTGCAATTTTTTTGTTTTAATATTTTAAAAAAATGGGTCCAATTTCAAGTAGCCCAATATAAAACTAAAAATGAATTAACCAACCAAATCGAATTGTCAAATTTTGGTTCGATCCTTGTTCGGTTTGAATAAGTTTGTTCGGTTTACATTTTTAGTGTGGTTCGGTTGATCGATTTTGCATATTTTGGCACTGAACCAAACTGACTGATGCTCACCCCTAAGTATAGATTTGGCTATGGTAGTTCTCAATATTTTCATAATCAATTGGATCTTGAACTAGAAAGGTTATCGATTCATAGTTTGCATAGTCCAATTGAGTTGGATTAATGATTGAACTGGTGACGTAATAATTAAATAATTTATATATGTATATAATGAATTAAGTATAAGAAATAAATACAATAATCCTACTTAACTTAAAAATAAAATCAAATATTTAAGTTTATTATGACTTAACAAGTTGCATGATGTAACATAATATCAAATGATTAAAAAAATTGATCATTTTTAAAAAAAGTTGATAAAAAAAAAAAATTAATATTTTTTGAATAGTCTGATTTTTAAAAAATGGATTCAATTTTTGGTCTGACCACTGGTCTAAAGCGACCCAACTAGGCCTAACCCCAAAAATGAGTTTTTATGCTGATTAAGCTAAAATTCAGATTGAAGACGGTCCGATCATTTGATTCTATACTATTTCTTAATCATTGGTAATTCTTCAAGCAAGAGATATGGTTTTGCTTTTCCAACCAACTAATTTATGATGCAATCTATCTAGGATGTAATTATAAGTTCTAGCAGTCACTCTTCTTGTAATCAAAGGCACCCCAAGATACCTGTCAAGGGATTCAATATGGTTGAAGCCCTATTTATTGCAAATAGCATTACAAGATGCATCATCAACATTCCTAAAGAAGTAAAGTTGTGTTTTAATTTGGCTTGCTACTTGTACTGAAGAGAGACAAGATTGATACTTGTATTGAGGGCATGCTGATACATACCATAATTAAATTCACTAGCAACTCTATAATACCAACATCTCTCAAAATATCTTGGATAAAATTTCATTATAGCTTGTCAAAAGCTTTCTACAGATACACTTTAAAAAAATTTGGACCATCTTTTTATTTGTGCATGTCATACTTATACAAGGTCATGCTAATTTTCTCTATATCTTTTCAATTTTGGCTAAAGTATACATTTAGTTATGTAACTTTACACAATATTTTATTTTAATCCCTTAACTTATAAAGTATCTTTTTAGTCTTTTAAACCTAACACTGTTAGTTTTATTTTCAAAAATTTCTACATTAAACTTTTAAATATTAACAAGATATTTCAAATGTTGACATATTAAGTATAATTTTTTTTAAAATAATAATGATTGATACAAAAATAATAATTATTTGAAACTAAATGTTAGAGTTAAAGGACTAAAAAAATATTTTATAAAATTAAAAAATTAAATTCAAACTTTATATGAAGTTAAAAGATTAAAAGTATACTTTAACATTTAATTTTATTGGATGTCCTCGGAGTGACTAAATAAATAAAAGACTTTATTTTTAGATTATGTGGTGAATTAACTCGATTGAGAGCATATTTGGATTAATTTTCAACCTCAGTTCGAATGGGCCAAACTGAGGTTAGGGTATAAAAAACTCAAAAAATTGTTTGGATGAGCAAAAATTTTCAACTTATATTGGGGGTGTAAATGAGCATTTTTGGGGAAGCTATCAGACTTGGTTTTTTATCACGTTGGGTGTTGGCGTTGATTTATTAAGAAAGTATTAAATTTTTATGCCTTTTCTCTCTTCTCATCTATCTTCCCTTGAGCTCCAGCTCTGCTTCACCTTCCTTGTGTGCGTGGTCCTTTCTTGCTCCCATGACTTCCCTTGTTTGCATTGCTCACAAGTGGCTACACCTTCGTCTGTTGATCTCCACTGTCTTGTTCTTAGTGACCTTTAGTCGATTTCCAACTCTCTGTCATCCCTTCTTGCATCTAGCATGTCCCTCCTCTAATGTGTGGTCCTCCTTGTCGCCTTTCGATCTCCTTGGCGTAGTTTCTCCACCTCTACCTTCACAAATGTGCTCGCTACCATCTAATTCCTCATTGTAAATCTAACTAGAGATTGTGCTCACCGTTGTTATCATTGTTTGATCTTCCATTGGCCAAACCAATGCTCATGGTGTTTTTGGCACTAATAGGGAAGGTATAAAGCATGGCAAAGCCGAGCTACATGGAGAAGACAAGATAAGCAGAGAAGAGAAGGAAAGTATTGTCGATAGCGAAAGTAGTGTCGATGAAAATGTTGCAGATGAGGTCAATGAAGAAGTTGGTGAGGTAGGGATCGACGTGTTGAGTAGTTTTGCAGAGCAATCCAATATTATAATTATAAATAATACTTGATACTTAATACTTCATTTTGTATATATATATTTTTTCTAAATTTAATTTAAAGAAGATCAAATTAGACCATTTATTAAATTTTAATTATATATAGACTATAATTTATCATTTTTTTTCATGATCTTTTTTAAAATTTTGATTTTTAAACAATTAATTTATTTTAGAAATTTTAAGTCTACCTTCTTTTAAAAAATATAATTTAAAGTTTACAATTTTTTTAAAAATATCAAATTAGTTATAATATAAATAATAAAATTTATACTTATTTTTATCATTATATATTTTAATTGACTTTTAAATCAAATCATTTAAATAATTTTTAATCTGTTCAACTAACCTTTTTTAAAAAAATTTAAATATAAATAATATTAAAGTTATAGATTTTTTTTTTTAACTTTAATTTGCCAGTTTCACTTGAATTTTAACTTTAAATATAAATTTTTTAATCCAAATACATAATAAAGCTAATTGGTCGCTTACGCGTTACGCAGTCATGGGACGTGGGCAAAACCGCAAGAGCGTGCGAAAAAACATCGACGTCAGATTTCTTTTTTTGGCCAAGGTTCGCTTATAATTAATTAATTATCCGTTTTCAGAAAACGAAGCCGCCGTTCAACGTGATCGATGTGGCTTGCTCCCGCTATTCGGCAACCGTCGGCTCAGGTACCGGCGATCCTCACTGCGTCTCCAAATTCAAAGCTTCTTGCCTTTTCTTTCAGTAAAACCAAACCATATTGTGTCAATTTTCCCTCTCGGCTTCGCAAGCTCAAAGTTTCATCGGCGAAGGATCAGCTCCCGGAATCACAGACTGGTTGCCAAGGTCCTACACTGCTTGCCACTACTCAAACAAGAATTTATACGAATATTCTCTCAGTGAGTTTGACTTATAGATGTTTCAAATGAAGGAAAACTTTCTACTCAAGAAAAGGGTGAGGAGAAATCTGATTTGGAATGGTTCCCTGCTTTTCGTCATGTTCTGGTTGCTTCAATATCGAATTTTGCATTTGGATATCATATTGGGTCAGTTTTTTTTTCCTTCCTGCATTTATACGCTCTCTTGTTAATTTGTGGTAGAAGGAAATATTTCGAACTTCCTACAGAAGTGTATTTTAATGAGATCTCAATGACGCCGTATTCAATCGTAGTGCTGAAATGAAGTAGAAATTGAGAAAAAAAAATTCGATTTTAATGGTTCCTGGTGTTTTGATTGAATTCCATGGAAATACTATTACTGCAGTGTGGGCCTATGGTTTAGGAGTCAAGTGAAAACTTATGAATTATTTTATCATAATATTGAGCATTCCCAACTCACAAGGAAATCTCTTTGGTTTTGAAGTGCTATGCGGATCATAGTTCGTGTTGAAACTTACCTTCAATCAAAAGACGGGAGGAGAATCGAACATTGAATGATTACAAGGGAATAGGAAAGAAAATCCTTGATAATGAGCCTTAAATAAACGTGCGATGGCTATTATACCCTTCTTGTCATTGTTCAACTCTATACCTCTCTTTTTACTATTTTTCTAGAGGGGACAAGAAGATCATTTCCATTCACAGCCTCATGTTCTTTTCGTTTTCATACTTAACATTACGTATCAAACATAGCCATTATCAACTATCAAGTGACGACTCGGGAAAAGTTTTTTATTATCTTTCATTTATTGTAATGCTTGATTTACATAGTGATTGCATTTAGGAATGTAGGTTTGGTATAACCTTGAATGTTGAATCATGGGAATCTTAATTCATACTAGAGTAATAGACTTAGTTTAGTAATAGTGCTTTAATTAGGTTATGATTTTGACTTTTAATTTAATTGGTTTGTTTGTGTTGCCTATATAAAGGATACAACCAAAATTATTATTTTACCTCTTACTATTTAATGTGAATATAGAAACTTGAGTATATTTCTCATTCTTTTCCTTTATTTTCCTTCCCATTCTGCATAAACATTCCCTTTATTTTGTAAACTCAAAACCCAGAGTGATGATATTTTGCTTAAAGCAACTTTATGTGCTTACTTGATGAATATTGACTGACAAAAGAAAACCAAATATTTCTATTCTTTTATGTTGAAAATAGATGCACAACTTCATCAGTTACTGAAAAGTTGGTGGTATAAGGGTTTTTAATATTCTGGCCTCTTCAAACTTTTGTAATTGGAATGCATATCTTGCAGAGTCATGAATGGTCCTATTGTCTCCATTGCACGGGAACTTGGTTTTGAGGGAAACTCAATCCTTGAGGGACTTGTGGTTAGCATATTTATTGCTGGTGCTTTTATTGGGAGCATTAGCAGTGGCTCTCTGGTAGATAAACTTGGTTGTTGCCGCACATTTCAGATTGATGCAATACCCTTAATTCTTGGAGCAATATTAAGGTAATATACATCATTTGTGGAATTTATGTTAATAGCGTACTTTTATCCAATGAACATTGAAATTGTTGAAGTCAATGTGACGCTGTACTCATCCCACACTCAGTTGTGCTAATCTAATTATTTTGTGCTTGGCTGAGGGGTGCCAGAATATTGGCAAAGATATATCTTGTAATTTGCTATTTGCGATATGCAAACTCTAGGTGCCAGAAATGTTAATGATGTAGGACCATTGCTTGTCTATCCTTTTATGTTCATTTTCTTATTTTGTATTTTTTTCCTTGAATAGTCAAACCTATATTGCCTTCAGACTGTAAGCACTTCCTTGGAAGGATATATATGACCTTACCTCTTCTAATCTGTGACAGCGCAAATGCACACTCCTTGGATGAGATACTGTGGGGAAGATTTCTTGTTGGTCTAGGTATTGGTGTCAATACAGTTCTTGTTCCGATATATATATCTGAGGTACTTGTTGATCTCAACTTTAGCTTTATACGTTTTATATTTCAAATTTCCTGACTATTATATTTGTACTTCTGTGCCTTACATGGAGTTTATGTTATTTTTTTAAATCTGCAGAGCTTATTCAGTAACTTGAATGGCTAGTTTCATCTCATAATTTTTAATATAGTGCTATCATATTTCAAAGCAAATAGAAAGAAAGTGGAATTACACTGTCATACTTCCAACAGAATTAGTTGGAACATGATAAAATTGCTCAATTTTTTATGTGATATAGGGGAAGGAGATTTCAAAACGGCAATTTTATGTTCTTCTCACTCTTTTTTTCCTTTTTTTTTTTGCCATTTTGGTATGTGCTGTAGGTTGCTCCAACAAATTATAGGGGTGCATTAGGGTCCTTATGTCAAATTGGCACATGTCTTGGCATTATCACTTCACTATCTCTAGGAATCCCTTCTGAAACCGATCCACACTGGTGAGACTCTTTTTGTTTGGACTCTTGCAGGTTCATTGAACTTAAATTTTGTTTTGAGTGAGATCGATTGAAAGGGTTTTTTTCGGAGGAAAAAAACTTTTGAATGTTGGAAAACAAGAATGAATAAAATTTACTAAATTTCCTTAATCCTTAACTTGTCACTTGAAGCTGTCCGTTAATGGAATAAAATATTATTTGAGAGAAATTCAGTCTTATGTGCCTGTTATCGCCTGTAATTATTCTTGACACTTTTTCCTTGTCATATGATGGTATGCAAGGATTCTTGGGTTTATATTTATTTACTTGAAGTATTTTGTATTTGTTTTGTGTGCGTGCATGTGTGTCTCAGTGTGTGTGTTTACTTGAAGAATTCTTGGGTTTAGTTGATAATTGCTTTATTGTATTTTGTTATGAGCACATCTTGGAAATGGCATGATAGATTGTGAAATGATTCCCACATCAAATTTACAAGTAATTATTGTATAGTTCACCAAAGTAGCTTGCTTGGCTTTTACATTCAAAGCATATTTGGTAATTGGTATTGGAGTTTAGTAAATAGATATTAATATGTGATAGCTGTTAGAAGTCAGAGCAGCAGTAGTCTAGCTGTCGTAGTTGTGAGTCAGTTGTGCTGCTGTAATAAATTACTTAGGTATACTTCAGGCTATACAAGCTTGATTGCATTATAAATATGGTAGCCAAAGCTACAATAGGTATGCTATTACCACTATTTTTGAAGAACGGAAGGCTATTTTCCAGATAATACTTTTTGGGAACTAACAAATTGCATTGTTCAGGTGGAGGACTATTCTTTATATTGCAAGCATCCCTGGTCTTTTTGTTGCACTTGGTATGCAGTTTGCTGTTGATAGTCCACGCTGGCTATGCAAGGTAAAATCTTGTTATTTCCCTGCCCAACAATCTGTAAACTTTTCCACTCCTTAGCAGCCTCTATATTTCTGTTCAGGCTGGGAGGGTAGAGGATGCTAAAACAGTTGTGCGTGAACTTTGGGGAGCATCTGAAGTTGAGAAAGCAATTGAAGATTTTCAGTCAGTCAGCAAGAGTGATGGTAGTGACTTGGACAGCAGCTGGTCAGAGATCCTTGAGGAGCCACATTCTAGAGGTCGTGTCAAGGTGGTTTTAGCTGTTACTTTTTGATAGGATTTTATGCATGGAAAACTGGAAAAATATAATCATGTTGAAATAGCGATGCATCTTTTATTAAGTTTTTGAAATTCCCTTGGTTTCATGAAATAGTCCTGAGTTTTGTAAAAGAAGTACAGGTTTTTAAGCATTACATGACGTCTACTAGTGTTTTGTGGAATTGCAGTTTCATTCATTGGAGGTGCCCTTTTTGTACTTCAGCAGTTTTCTGGCATAAATGGAGTTCTCTATTTTTCATCATTGACCTTTCAAGATGTTGGAGTTCGTAGCAGTGCTTTAGCAAGCTTGTTTGTTGGACTCACCAACTTCGCAGGTTTGGCAGTCTGGACAGCATTTTTTTTTTATTCCATCTCAAAATATATTTATTCTTGGAATCATATTTCGGTTTCTGGGAACTTTTTTTTTTTTTTCAGGTGCACTTTGTTCTTTATACTTAATTGATAGGCAAGGGAGACTGAAACTTCTAATTGGAAGCTACTTAGGAATGGTGAGTTAGTATTAATAAAATGTTCATAACTTTTGTTATTAATAAAATGTTCGTAACCTTTGTCTATAATGTGAACAAGTAAGTGCATCCACGCATACACTCATGCAATCCAAGGGAAGGGATTGATGCTATATCTTTGTAAATTTTTTTCTCTGTCCCTACTTTCTCCCTTTCCTGATGTTTGAGACATCTTGACACTGGCTGCAGTTTCATTAAGATACAAGACTTTTTATTTTAACTGATTTATGTTTTTATTACTTACCAAACTAATCTAGATTTCTTTTTCCTGCAGGCAATTTCAATGTTTCTTGCGGTCTATGCTGTTAGCTTTCCATTAGATGAACAACTCAGCAACAACTTATCTATACTAGGAACTGTCATGTGAGCAATTACTTGCTACTAATAAAATTATAGTGAAAATATTATTTACAATGAACAATGTGGTTTTTCTCTTCTCTAGTAATAAAATTTAGGTGACTGTAGTGTATGAATTGCTGTGGCCTTTCCCTCAAGGGACTTCTTCATTGTGGTTGTGGCATTGGGTGTTCAATAGTAAGTATGGTTTAAATCATAGGAGCCCATGGAATTTATGCCTGTGTTCTGATTATATTTATTTTCACAGCCTTTTGGTTTTTTAAGATTGGGGGTGAATCTTGAGATTCTGGGAGGATTTTTTTTTTTTTTTTGGGTGGGGGGCTGATATGTTTAAGGAGGTTTATTCTACATTTCTGTCTTTCTTTTCTTATTTTGGAGACAATGGTTACTATTTTTTTTCTGAGGTGGCAAATAGTACTTCCTCATGCTGATGAACATTACTCTTGTTTTCTTCTTTTTATTCTTGTGCTCATACTTCATATTGTGTGTGTGTGTGTGTGTGTGTTTTTTTTTTTTTTTTTATGAAGGTTCTCTAGTGTGCACATTCCTTATGCAGGCGTATCATTTGGAATTGAATAACCTGCTGTTTGTTATGGTTTGTTATACCGACGAGATTGTGAGGTGGTAATTCATCAGAATAATTAATTACTATCGGCTGTAGGCGTAGTGCTTGTGTCCCTAGAGGATAGCATACAGATGTTCTGGGATAAATAAAATTACACACATACAGACAAACAAAGATGATCTGGGATATTTATTTGATTTTTTCTGAACAGCTGGCGCATGGACGATGTATTTTTCTTATATACAATTATAGGTACATTTTCTCCTTTGCAATTGGAGCTGGTCCGGTAACTGGTATCATCATCCCAGAGCTTAGCAGCACCAGGAAACGTGGAAAGATCATGGGGTTCAGTTTTTCAACCCATTGGGTAGGTGTTATTCTAGTAGAACATTTTATTTCTGCGCGCTTTTTATCTCGTGAATTTGGATCCTCTCAATTGAAGGATCTTGTAAATTTCACAACTGGCCCTGAATGGCTCAGATTGTTCAATTGAACAATTTACAAGACCTCTCAATAGAGGATCCAAGTACGGAGAACTCAACTTTACTAATAAATACCTCCAGGTTTGCAATTTTGTGGTGGGACTATTCTTTCTTGAGTTGGTGGAGAAATTTGGAGTTGCCCCAGTATATGCAAGCTTTGGAGCAGTTTCCCTGCTAGCAGCAGCATTTGCCAACTACTTCGTAGTAGAAACCAAAGGGCGTTCTTTGGAAGAAATTGAACGGTCCCTTTACCCAAAACCTTGAACCAAGTGATATTAAATTGATGTGTTAATCCAGTGGAGAAGAAAGGCCTTTTTCCACCTCCGCAACCTTTGCAGATTCTACCACGAGTCACTGTATATTCCTAATCTTCCGCAGTTCGTCTGTTGTACAAACATTTTCCTTTATAGTATGAATGATGTTCCTTGAACTTGTGTCCATTACTTTTGGTCAAGGAAGGGAAAAAAGAAAAACAACAAAGAAAGAACTCGTGTCTATTATACAGCATTGTGATTGTGATAGAGCCTGTTATTTTTTTAAGACATACCAGAGGAAGTTAAAGGGGATGAATGACTCTAATAGAAATATTTTGATTGGTCCAAATGCTTATCCTTCGGTCCCTAGGCATAAGGAACCGTAACTTGTGATTTTGAGTTATGAGAAGGATCTTTTGGGTAGTATAGGCTACGGTGAAAGCCATGCTGAGAGTTATATTAGTCTTTTGCTTGTGTTGAAGGGGGTTATGTCTTTTGTGAAAGATTTGTGAGGAGAGACTAGCCTGTCGAACGTTAGAAAGAGTAGACCCTCTTATTTTGATGTTTGTAATCTGCAATGCTATTACTATTTTGATCATTCAAGGGAGATAGGATTTTGGTCTAAATTAGGGAAAGTCTTTGTAACTCTAATTTGGTTTCTCTCAGTTTATTAATATGAAAAAAAAACTCAACATTTTTCCCTCATTTATTGCTATTATTGTTCTCATTGCTATTTTTGTTGCGATACTAGTATGACCGCCATTAATTAGTACCATAGCAGTACGATTTTTGGGTAGTTTGAAGAGGAGTTATGGCAGAGGAAGTATAGTATTCTGAGTGAGAAGTACAAGAGTTAAAGGAAATAGTTAGGGCATTGAACAAGGATGTAAATGACATCAAAGAAACCTTGAGGAATATTAGTGAAACTTTGGCACAATTAGAGAAGAAGGTGGCAGGGCCATGTGAGGAAGAACAAGAAGGCACTTATCATGTAGAAACCTTTGAGAATAACCCAATGGGTGAAACAGAAGGGGGCAAGTTTTGGAAATTGGAACTACCTGCCTTCTCAGGTGAGGATCCTCTTGAGTGGCTTTTTAGAGTAGAACGGTATTTTTATGTAAACTTCATAGTTGAACATGAGAAGCTTGAAGTAGCAGTAGTATGTCTTGAAGGCTAAGTATTGAACAAGTATCAATGGCTTGATACACAAATTCTACTGAGTAACTGGTCATAGTTTAAAAGAGAGTTGTTGCGTTAATTTCACTCTGCCCAACTCAGTGATGAGTATGAATGATTATTTACAACCACACAAGAGAAATTAATACTCAAATTTGTGGAAGAATTTGAACTACTATCTGCGCCATTGAAGGAAGCTTCTGAGGATTGCTTGATTGGTGCGTTATGATTTAGACTACAAGTGGAGATTAGAGCTAAGCTAAAGTTAACAAAGACTACTACTCTACGAGAATTAATGGAAATGACAGTATGTATTGAAGAAAGAAATTGGATGCTGGAAGACTATAGAGATGCTAGGTTGACCAAAGTTTAGCGGACCTAGTTCAAACCTAAACTTGATTCGACACAGATCACTTATTTCCCACGCATGACTTATGTGATTGAGGAAGGAAAGAACATGAGTATGGTATCATCTTCTTACACGAACAGTGTGAAAAAAATGATGCAAGAACAGAAGCTTCAAAGATTGGGAGTAGTGCGTATTCAAGAACCATAACAAAGAGAAGAGGAAATTCTCGTCGACTTACTTAGAAATTGCAAGACATCAAGAGCTCAGGCTTTGCTTCAAATGTGGTGACAAATATAGGCCTACCTATCAGTGTAAAAACAAGAACCTTCAAGTGTTGATAATAGAGTTAAGGACCGATAAAGAAGGTGAGAAAGACGATACAACAATTGAAATTGAAGGTAGGTGTCTTGAAATTAATGAGGAAGGTAAGCAAATGGAATTATCTCTTAATACCATGACTAGATTTGGCGATAACCATACCATGAAAGTTAAGGGAAAGCTTGGAGACACACATATAGCCATTCTTATTGACAATGGTGCCATTCAAAATTTTATCATTGAAGATTTGCAGAGTAAGTTGAGTTTACCTTTTGATGAAATCTATGAATGCACTATTACAGTAGAGGATAGGTAAGCCATAAAAGGGAAGAGGCATTGTGAGGATCTTTGTTTAAGCATTCAAGGTCTTAATATAGTTCAAAACTTCTATCCTTTTAAGTTGAGTAGTGTCAATGTGGTGTTGGGAAATGGAGTGGTTGAAGTCTTTGGGTGATGTGAAGGTTAATTGGAGCCAGTTAATAATGAAAATTAGTAATAAGGACAAGAAAGTATGCTTGCAAAGGGACCCCTCTCTTACTCGTGCTCAAACTACATTTAGATCTTTGATTCATTTGGTAGGAAAGAAGGGGGATGGGTTCGTGATTGAATACAGAGGGATGACGAGTAGCAATGAGGATACAACAGTCTTAAGCCCAGAGATTTAGAAGTTTCTTGAAAAATTCCCTATAGTTTGCAAGGTTTTGGAAGGCGTACCCCTACCTCGAGCACAAGACCATGCTATCGTCATTAAGCTAGAGGAGCAATCATCAAATATTAGGCCTTATTGATACTCTCATTTGTAAAAGAATGAAATAGAAAACTTAGTGAAATATATGCCGAAGGTAGGAATTATTCAACCAAGCACTAGTCCTTACTCAAGCCCAATATTTTTAGTTAAGAAAAAAGATGGAAGCTGGAGGTTTTATGTTGACTTAGAGCCTACAATAAAATTATTGTTCCAAACAAGTTTTCTATTTCGGCTATTAATGATTTTGCATAAGGTCAGTACAAGTTTTCGATTTTGCACAGAGGCAAATTTAAATGCAACATGCCTCTTTGTGTTATGCGCTATGGTGGAGGGATATGTACGCCACGGCGCACGGCCAAAAATCTAATTTAATCAGTCCATCTCTACTTATGAAGAATAGAGAGGAAGAAAGGAGAAACACAAAGAACACATTAAAGGCTCTACTAGGGCACAACATTGATTCCTATTAGTGATGTTTTGAGACTCCCAAACACTCAAGGTAAATAGTTTATGCATCTATTTTTCCTTCTCTCCCTCATTTATAGAGATTTAAGTCAGAGTTTAAGTTGGAAGGTTAATTTTTAGTTTATAGGAGCTATAGATCCGAACCCATTGATTAAAATGGGAATATTAAGAGTTGTTTGTTATAGCTAAACCTTATATTACTGATTTTATTAAGAGTTAGTTGGGGTGAGTCATTGTTATGCGAAAATTATCATTAATATGGTTGTTAGGAGAGTTGAGGCTCATTAATGGTGGTTTAAAGATTCAATGGTAGTAATGTGAGTTAATGGGACCTAGTGAACTCATTGGATACGAATAGGTAGTGATTTATAAGATTGAAAGAATAGATATGTGGAGATTGATGTTGATAAACCCCTAAGAGTGGGATTATAATGATATCTTTGTTTTGTGATTGTAGTATGGTTTAATTTAGCACTATTCAAGCTTGTGTAAAGCTTTGAAAGTTAGTATTTTGAAGGGTAAATTTTTGACTTCTTAAAAGTTTAAAGTAACTAGGAAAACCTAATTTTATATAGTTGAATTTTAATTTGTTATTAGTTGAAAATGAGTTAATTTGAATCATGATTTATATTTTGAATTATATATGCAATTTTGGGCAATTAATGAACTTCTGAATGGTTTGATAAATGAAAACCTCTTACATGCCATCTAATTGTGATTTATGAGTTTATCTTGCCATGTTATTATGAGCGAAAATTGTGTTTTGTAACGTGGAGTATTTGGAGTAATTGAGTAAGAGTATGTGAATTATATGACATGATATGTTTGAGTTGAATGCATAATTATGTGAGTTGTGCATAGCATAATTATTGGCAGGAATTCGCCTAAAAAGATGAGTAGTTGGTTAAATTCACATGATATTGGCAGTGACTGTTAGAATTGAGAACTTGCCTTGGCACCAACTATTAGAATCAGGAGGTAGCCAGTGTCCTATATTTAATTTGGGATTGTCTTACTTATTCTATAAGGGATTTGAATCTAACTAGTCTCCATCGATTCATGAGAAGGCTAGATTAGGGGTACAACACCTTATGGTTATTGATATTAGGGAAAATTGGATTACATAAGTAAGTGAGAGTTAAGCTTGGCCCGATAGCTCCTCATAAGTACAAGACTAGGTTAGTTTGTGAAGGACATAGCCACTTGATAGTCACTGATTTCATGTCGAAAGTAACAAGAGGATATAGGGTTGGCATATAATCATGCATATAAATCTAGCCACATGACTGTTAGTATTGTGGTTCGGCATGTGTTAGGGGTACATGGTTGGTAGTTTTGCTATCCTATACTGTGCAGTGTGATTTAAAGTGAATATGTGTTTTTAGAGCTGGTCACATAGTTGTTAGTATTGTGAACTGTGGCCAAGTTTCTCATATGTGTTGTATTTATGTTGGCCTACTTACATTTGTTTATAATTAATATGCAACTATATTAATTAAGTAAAACTTAGTTATTGAGCGGTCATATTCACCTCTCAATTCTCTATTTTTAGGGCCTAACTCAACCGATTCAAGCTGGGAAAAACATACAAATGCTTAGGATTTGTAGAGTAATCTTTTTTGTATGCCTCTCCTTATTGTCTTATGTGTATGAATGTTAATACAATTGTTAATTGGATTCCACATGATTCATTTTCGTACTACTTGAATTATTATAGCATACAACTTATGTATTTTGTGTCTTGGGTTAGTGAGTTTTAGTTGTAAACCCGTGGATAAGACCAAAATACTTGTGCAAGTAAAAACATGTATATTTTGAATGATTTGAAATGAAAATGTTAGTTTTGTGCATGAATTTGTGCAAGTAAAAACATGTATATTTTGAATGATTTGAAATGAAAATGTTGGTTTTGTGCATGAATTTCCTCCCCCTTGTATTTTATAAAATTAGGGTTGAGTAGTGATTTTGAGATTTACATGTTTTTTTATTGCATATAGTGTGTTGCACGGGTTCGTTAGAGTCTATTGAGTGTGATCGGAGGATTGGTGTAGGCTTTTGGCACATGTGGTTGAGTTGGGACACTATGGTTGTAAAACTTTAATGAAAAAGTAGTAAAAATAGGCTTTAGTGTCTAACTTTTTGTAAAAAATGAACTTGAGTATGAGACCTGTGTCATTAGCTAGAGTTAAGAGAAAACTCAGTGTAAACACCAAAACCATCTCAATCAGATGTCGAATGGAGATTTGGGATGCTTTTAAAATTCGCTCTCACTACTATCAAATGACAACAGTTATATCTATCAAATTCGTGCAATACGTCGTGGTGTATGGCATAGAGGCGAGTGAGCCACGACGCATGGATCTTTTTCTGCACAAAACACAATTTTGAGTTCTGAAACTCATTGTTATGGGTCTTTAACATTTTCCAAGCTTTCACATTGTTTTAAAACTTTGACTTGAGCATAATATGTGTTTGTTTGAGATTAAAAATTTTAAATTTAGGGATCCCATTATAAATTATTTGAGAGTTGCTTCTATTTATGCAATTTTACAAACTTAGTAATTTTTTGAGGATTTAGTCCCTTGATTATCTCGATGTTGGAAGTAATTGTGGTTTAGCAAAAGAAAGCTTACATGATTAAGATGTACTTAGCATTGGCATGTTTAGTCTTTCACCATGCCATATTCATACTCTAACTTTTAAGAAACCCCTCACAAATTAAGTGTTCATATATCTTATCTACAATTAGCTACCTTTCATTCAAATAGTCCCTGTAAGGATAATAAAACCTCTCATTATCATTTTCAGTATTGTTTTGAGCAAATTCTAGAAACCCTTTAACCCTATTAATATACTTTAAGTTCATTCGTTTGGCTTTTATCCAACTATGATCCATGTTTAATTTATCTTCCTAAAACACATGGATTATCACTAAATCCGTTAGGATAAGGCCAAACAAGTTTTATATTAAAAAAAAAGGAAAAAAGCATGCTAAGACATTAATTTTCAATTTAAGTTGGAGGGCTAAATGGAAACAAATTTAGCTAACACTTGTGATTTTAAAATTTTTTGACAAAGTCTCCCTTAAATATTGAACTTTCTAATAAATTTATAATTGACAAAAAAAATCAGTCATGCAATTCCTAAAGGCCTTTAGCCTCTTCTACTAGTACTCTAGCCAACAAAGACTCAATTATACTAATGCAAACATAAAGTTTACTACTAATTAAGCTAATAATTCCAAATAAATTTAGCTAACACTCATGATTTTCTTAAAAAAATTTTGACAGAGTCTCCCTTAAATATTAGATTTTTTAAAAATTTGATAACAAAAAATTTACTCATAATCAATACTGTCTTGCCCAACAAATTTCCAAACACCCATAATTTAAATTTATCATACTTCTTTCACTTAATTTGTTAAACACCTTAAATGCATTCTCAAAATCAAATGATAAAACTACACCATAATTATAAATTAACCAACATAAAACTTCCATATCTGTTTCATCTCAGTCTTCCTCAAAGCTAATTTTATCATTTGCACATTGGGTCTATATTGGAGATTGTGCATCATATATATTGTCCTCGTTAGGATTGAATTGAGATCAATGGATTCAAAATTAGCAAGTTTGTAGGAGTATAACTGATAGCTCAACACCATGTGCATGCAAGTTTTTTTTTTTAAACTTAATGGGGGCATCAAGACACCCTGAAGCAGAGCTAGCTTCATGGCTATGGGTATTTGTTCAATTAATTACACATAAACTAAGCAACAAGTTTTCATAATTGTTTAACACCTAAAATCGATCGAAACTCAACAAATGAATCCATGGGAAGCCACTCAACCAGGATCAATCATACACCAAAATGAAAAATTAAATCCAAAATTAAGGAAAACCCAAAATCAATCGTACATGAAAATAAAAAAATTAAAACCACATTTAAAGGGAAGCTAGAATCAATCAAAAACCAACATATAGTAAACCAGAAGATTGAAACTTGAAAATTATAAAAAAAAAACCTAGGATTTTGGGTTGCTCAAGTACAAGTGACGAAATTAAAGAATAATTGAGAGAGTAGGAGAAGCAAGCCACTAAGCTTAGTCTTAGTGAACAAATCAGACAATATGGGTTTGAATTAACGAATGAGGCTCAGTGAAATACAAATGGTTTTGAGAAATGAAATGGGTTTGAATTAGAGAACCAAATTACAGACACGAGCACAAGGAGGGATTCTAGGTTAAATAGCCTACCAAGGTTCTGGGATTAGAATTAGCGAACCGTAAAATGAGATTCAATTAGAGAACCAAAACTATGAGCACGAGCACGAGCACAAGTAGAGATTATGGGTTTTGAAGATTAGAATCAGAGAATCAAACCATAAACGAAACCCAATGAATTGATGATATGAGCACAAGTATGATATAGAGATTCTGGGTTTCTGCACAAAGATGACATCAATGAAAGATTAAATGAAGAAAGGTAAAAAGGAGTGATTTAAATTCACATTTACACTAGTTATTCATAATAAATGGTGTTGATATAAAATTATCTACACTGGTTAAATGTACTAACCGGTGTAGTTATATTGAAAAATAATTTTGTATAGATTAGATAATATATCTATCTTGGTTCCACATATAACCGATTTAGATATCTATGTCTACATCGCTTACACATAGAACTGGGGTAGATATCGTGTTAGATTTTTATTTATTTACAAAAGTGCCATTGCCTCTTATTTCTACATCATGCTCACTTGAACTTGTGTAGATAAGTGGGTGTAAATAGTAGTTCCATATGTCATGATAATAATTTCAATACTGTTTTTTCTCAATTTTTCAAGTGGTTTACTTATATATTAACAAGTATAAAAATTTACAAATGATTAGCTTTATATTCAGAAGTAACTTCGATAAATTTTTAAGTAATTATTGTATATTCATAAGTGCCTTTCACAAGTTACAAAAGTGAATTTTAGTTCCATATTGGTAAACAACTCATTCCCAAATACAGTTCCTATTTTTTTCAACTAAAATTAATAGTCGTCTCAACTTATAATAGTAATTTCAGTTGTGTCTTTTTTTAATTTTAAACTCATGTTTTTTAAATTAACACATTGGAATTCATTTAAAGTAAAAAAAAAAAAAAAGAACAGTACAAGGCCTAATATAAACCTAGATGGAGCAAAGCTCAATCATCAATCATCTCCTAATGTAACAACAAGTGGTGCGTGATCAAAGATGTAAAATCAGCAATCCAAAAAATGAGCTTTCCTAGTAAGAGAATGAGCATAATTAATAATGTCCCTAAAAAAATTAATAAAAATATTCCAATCTCTATAAGAAAGATTATAGGCTTTTGGAATGATATCATGTTTTTAATTCTAAAAAAGAACTATAATTTTTTATTAAAATTTTAATAATTTGATGTTCTTAATTATAATTAATAGTCTTATAGGTCTTTCGATTTTCTAATGAATTGTCTACGCCTTGGTGGTCAAGTCAATTTTAAGTTTAAAATAGGCAATTGCGAAGATTTTTTACCAAAAAAATATGCAAGGGTAATAAGACCTTGTAAAGAAAGGAGAAAAAGAATCAACGGCAAAAGTAAAATGGATTTTATAGAACTGGGGCCAAAGAAGACTAAAAGAAAGGAAGGAATATATTCATCAATAATGGGAAAGGTTTGTTCAGAAAAGGAAGGAAAATTCATCAACAAGTACATAGTTTAATTAGGAATTTCAAGTCCAAATTTTAGAAATACAACAACATTTAGCGATAGAACTTTCACCCAAAAGGATTTGGCCTCAACTCAATTCACGTCAATTGGAATCGTCATCTCTCAAACATCGAGTGATTTACTACAAAATAAAAAAAGAAAGGGAAATTTTGTTTTGGTATATAGTAGCAAAGAAAAAAAATAGTAAGGAGCATTCCTATCATCAGTTTTTCATCCAAAATTATTTTCTTGAAAGATAACTTATAACATAGTTAGCCTTTTTTATTTATATAAAGCAATTTTTTTCATAATTTATGAAAATAGTGATTCACTGTGTTTTTTATATTTATTATCAATGTTGATATTAATGATAAGATATTACTAATTGGTGGTAAACAATGCTTTTCTTTATACATCTTTCATATTTTTATATTGACATTGATATTGATTACTGTTTGACAGGCAACAATACTTTGTAATGTATTTCTTTTGATTTCATTTATAAAATAATTTTTAAAAATAATTTTTAATTTAAAATATATAACACCTCATAATAAATAAATTATTTTTTAATTTTATTTTTTAAATTAACGTGAAGGTATCTAATATAATTTTACTATTATTTAAAATTTAAAATGAAAATAAAAAATTAATTTTTTTATGATATTCGTAAAAAAATTAAAAGTGCTTTGTAGTAAAAATAGTAGGGAGTAACAATTTCTTATTGAAATTTATCGTTTGAAGGATTAGTTGGTGTTAAAAGGTATAACATTTTGGCTTGTAAAAGTAATTTTCACTAAACAGGACACACTTTGCTGGTAAAAAAGTCTGGCTACAATTGCCCCCCCTGACCGTTTGATCGTCGTTTTCGACCGGCAAACGCTGGCGCAGTAGTCGTCTTGTGGATTGTCGTGGTCTTTCGGATTTCTGGATCAAAACTGTGAAGAGGGGGAGGGGGCTTCTGAATGTACAAACAGCCATGGCTTCTGCGGAGTCCAACCATGTAGATCACGTAGTAGAGCTTATGGAGCGCGATCCATCAGCATCTCCTGGCGATGCTGAAGAGGTTTCAGAGCAGATAACCCCTCTGCTTATCCAGGCCGAACTACCCAAGATCAACATCTTCACGGCCTCTTATCCCCGCAAAAAACCTAGAGTAATTTGTCAGCTTTATGCGATTTATTTTCTTTTTATGCAAGTCACTTGCCGTGTGCATTTTTATATTTTCTTACCTCTTTTAGAGATTTTGTTATGTATGTACATCTGAGTTTTCATTAGAAGGGTGTCTCGTGCCTTTGCCATTGTTTTAACTGTTTCGGAGTCTTTCGTCGTTTTGCTAAGAAACGAATGAGCTCATTGCTTTGAAGTCTGGCGAGACGGAGACTCTTGTGATACTAGCCACTGACTCGTGCTCTGTATGATGATTTGTCAAGGTTCAACTGCTAAATAGGGGTGGAAGCTGGGGAAGTGGTGCTTTTAGTACGTGGATCGCATATATCCAAATTCTAAAAGCACTGCCGTGAATATTCTACTATGCTTCAAATTAGATGGGGAATCTTTAGCAATTAAGTAACTGACATTTAACCTTTTTTTTCCCCTCCAATTGGAATCCAAAAAAGGTTTTCTACATGTGCGGAGAATGGAGTTCGGAAAATCTCAATTCTCAAACTTAGTTTATTTTTTCATTAAACCACTTGGAGACAATAAAAATGATATTGATTGGAGATTCGTTTTTCGGACCTTAAAGAAAATTTCAGATTTTTTTGGACCATATTTTGCCTATACTGAAGTCTTGGTGAGTCTGCGGAACAATTGTAAGAAAAGATTATTGATTTTTTTAAAATAATTTTTTTAAAAAAATAGAAATTTGACTGAGTGGAAAATGATGCTCTAAACCTAACCTGTTTAACATATATGTGGGCTTTGGTTGCAGGATGAATTAACAAGGTCACTTGAGTCAGAGACATCATCTATGACTCAATTTATATTGTGGGTATGGAGTGGGTCCAGATACTCTGGATTACTTTGTATGACCCTTTCATCTACCATCTATTTTCTCATGGAAGTTCTTTCCAGTAATTTTTCTGGTATGTTCTTCACTGGTTTGTGCTTTGCATTGCGTGATGCATTAACTTAATGACTGAAATCACTAGAAGGAAACATTCTGGAATTTGGATGCCAATAGCAAGAGGTTTTGATAGCAATAGAAATCTCTGATTACTATGTTGGTTTTACTTTTACCATTATGGTTTTGGAGGAACAAAAGGACAAACTCAGACTTATTTCCTTATTCTTTCCTCTTCAATTATTTATTTGTTCACTTTGGAAGGAATCGATCATTCTTATTCTTCTATGTATGCCCAATATTTGAAACCATCTAATTTTATTTTGAGCCGTACTTTCCTATCTGACATTAGTTTCTACTTTCCCCCCTTCTTTAACAATTGTAATGTTTTATTTATATTTTTGAGATGGTGAAAGAAATAATAAGCATTCTCATGTTGTCATTCTTGAAAATTGTTCTCAAGCTCTCAGCTATCTGTGTTAGTTTTACCTCTCCATATTTTTTAATTTGACAAGTTTCTAACTTTATTTTGAAACTTCTTTTTCAAGATTTACCATTATCTTGATCTTTTTCGTTTTTGTTTTTTGTTTTTCCTCTTCTTAATTGTTGCAATAATAATTTTGATTTGGCAGTTCAGGCTCTACCTTTGTTTGAGGCTGCTTTTACAAGATGTACAATTATCTCGATTCTGTCATATTTGTGGTTGAGGAAGAGTGAACAGCCACTTTTTGGAACTTCCCAAGTTAGAACCATTTTGATTTCAAGGGCCCTTATTGGTTATATGTCTTTGTCAAGTTTCATATATTGGTAAGTTTTATGTGACTCTTTTAACTATATGTTCATTACAGAATTTCATTTGTTGTCAGGAATGCTCATCATATAACTTTTTTTTTTTCTTTTTTCATTAATGTTATAATTATTTAGGAAACTCTTGTTAGTTAAATCTGGATTAAACAATTGTTACAATAGTTTGCATTACAATATCAAAGAGAGATTCCAAAGGGGGATTTGCAATGCATAAGCATGCGATGAATATTTGTCATTAAGGAGTGTTTTAACCAATGCCCACTATTTTTGATACATGGCAAAAACCCAAATAGCCAAAATATTAATCTATTCACACCCATACGTGTTCATATCCTCCTCTATTGATATAAATTGATATTTAGAGCAAATATGCTTACTGCTCGTTATCCTAACTCCCTAATTACCTGTGACACTTTATTCCCATATGACAATTTGTTGTTTGTAATTTGATATAAATGATAGTCTCCTACTCAAGGGTTGGGTTTAAGTGGATCACATTCTAGCCCTTTTGTTCATTTCCTTAGCATATTTGACTTTATGCTAATCTGAGCTTGGAAAATTTTGTTGCTACTTACTACTCGTGGGCTTTTGCTCCCTGAGAACTGCATTTGGTGCAACCTACTGTAATAACAAGAATGTGTTATTTTCAGCATTCAAAGGTTGCCTTTCTCTCAGGCTATTGTATTAAATCTAACGACTCCAGTGTTGGCTTCAATAGTGGCAAGGTTCTTTTGGCATGAGAAGCTGACTGTTGCTGAAATTGTGGGTAAGATTTCATTTTTTTTCTATTATTTACTACTTGCCATTGTATATTTCCGATTTAATCTTTTGATTTGAAAGATGGGGATTTTCTGTGGGAAATCAACCTTTCATTTGTTAAGGGAGGTCTGTTATACTATGTAGGATTAGTATCTCTTTCATGGGTTGTCATTTAACAAAGGCTTGTCTTGCTTCTGTACGTGTTGTGGCCACTCTGTTGTCTTTGACTATTGGTAATCATAATCTTCAAACTTTTTGTTTGTTTGTTTGTTTGTTTGTTTGTTTTTCCCTTTTTAAATTGCAAAGCTTAAAGTTCGAGGGTTTTCACTTCCCCTTATAGTTGGTGTCTTTTGTTTGATCCATCTATATTCATGTAACATTTTCATGCTTGTTTTGCTTCACATTTCTATTATGTGAGTGAGGTTATCTCCCCCTGATTCACCTACTACCAGTTCATCAGTTTAATAGTTCAGACAGCTTTGTTTGACTGTTGAAACAGAACAGGCAGGGGAAACCAAAGTAAAACTGAAAAAACAAAAATATTATTGAACATTTCAACTACACAACAGAAATCCCTATTGCCCTTTACAGTTCTCTTTTAGGGTAGGGGGTTTGGAGGTTATACACTTGACCTAGATGAAGCAGCAGGAAAAAACAAAACAAAAAAAAAAAAAAGAGAAAAAAAACCAACTTGGACCATAACCCCAAACAGGGGACATAAACCTAACCCAAATCAGAATTAAATGTTATTCTGATCTCTAACAACTAATGAGATCTGTAGAGATGCAAATAACTAAACCCTAAAGTCCCTAAAGTCTTCATTTCTCAGTTATTAAACCCTCTTATTCAAATTAAAAAAGCTCGCACTCCAAGTTAAAAAAAATTGATAGAATAGTTATGAACACTTATTTCCATATTCACGACTACAGATAGTGTTTGATAATGAAGGGGAATCTATATTACATTGCAGGTCTTGCTTGCAGTTTCTTTGGTGTGCTCTTCACTTTCCAAGAAATGCTTGCCATGCAAGGTAGAGTGGTTTCCGTTCCATTTATTTTTGCAGCAATTGATTCAAAATTTTATGAACACCTTTATTATCTTAAGTTACATAAAGCTTACATGGTTTAGAACTAAGAATTCACCCTGGCAAGTTTGACTTTATTGGTTGGTTCACTAAAGAAACTCATTGGATTTATTGATTGTGATCTCTTTTAAATGCTTTTTTTTCTCCATATTACCACGCTTGTATTTGTGAAAGTGAGGTATGGACTTCACGAAAAAGGAATGAGCATTTGATAGACTTACGCAATACACTATCCTTTAAATTTATGCAGTTCGCCTCACTACCCCCAAAAAGATGATCTCCTTTAACTCTTTTAATAGTACTCTCCCTTCCCTTAAAGAGATGATTTATTTAAATGGTTCTTTCTTCTATTATGAAAATCTACGCTAACATATCCTAAAATGAACGAACGCCCTACAACTAGATCAATTTTGACCAAAATATTATCATGGATACTATTAATTTGCTTATTAAAGTTTATTTCTTAAAATTTTTGTATAATGCTATTTATGGTGTCTGAAGCAATAAGCTTAATTTGTTTTTAGTGTTATTATATAAATACCATTGCTTTTGTTGATCAAACATGTGTTTGATACCCATGCTACCAAAAGCTAAGCATTAAAAGCCATTTTCTTTTATTTGATTAAATTTCCTTAAAAAATTATATTCTCAATGCATTTTTATTTTAATAATTATTTTTTTAATAAAAAATTGGAAAAGATTGGAATTTTACTGAATCTAAAAAGCGATTATGTAGGTTGTCTCTTTTGAGTTCAGAGGACCACAGTGTAGATCTTCATAATGAGAGCTATGTAGTTGAACTATCTTTCAAGGGAGGGGAAAGTAATTTACCTATATATATTTCTTTTGTTGATAAATTGTGAGCTTCATAGCCTGCATCTGATAGTTTCAGCTAGAACAATAGATATACTGAAACTATTTCTAAGTTTTGTATTTGTACTTTCCAGGGCATTTAGTTAAAACTGAGGAAGGAAGCAACGCAAATTCTTATAGAACTAATCACATATTTGCCATATTACTTGGTCTCCTTTCTTCAATTACTGGTGGAATTACCTACTGCCTTGTAAGGGCTGGAGCAAAAGCCTCCAACGAACCTCTGTAAGTTTATAGAGTTGTTTCCTGGTATTTGTTGGGAACTTGCTTTTTTAATGAAACTCGTAAATATTATGCTATGCTTCATTCATCATGCTAGTTTTTGTGCTTCTGGTTTATTGAAACTATCTGAGATAAACTGTATGAGCCTGCCTTTTGTCGGAATCTTTTGTTTAATATGCATTCTAGGAACCATGTGTGTTGGGAGTGGCACCATCTTGATTTGTTTTCTTCTGTTTTTTTTTTTTTTTTTGGGAAATCCCTAGTTTTCTTCTGCGAACTTTTTTCCCCCTTTGAGGCTGTTCTTTTGCATCTTCATCTGTGAGTGTGAGTGAAGCTTACTGAATCTGTTGGCTTTCAAGCTTCTAAGTTGTCTGCTTGGTTCAATTTATTGATCCTCTATTCTTTCTTTAATGAAATAAATCACAGTTGTTTGCTTGTAAGTTTAATCTTCCATTTATTCTAGTAATTTGGACAGAGATAAGATTAATTTGAATTGAAAACTCTAGTATTAATTTGTTTATATCATTTATGATATAATTTATCTCCTATTTAGGACTCAATTTCCTTTTTAATGAATTGATTTCTTCTTGTTCTTGCTCCTGTGTACTAAAACTTAAAATTCTTCTATCCCACTTATCAGGTTTGACCTGATATGCCTGACTATATTGGTGGTTCTTAGTATGCATGTGAGTTAAAGATTCAGATGCTGTCGGTATCTTATAGGGTGTATGCTGTACTGGTGCTACTAGTTATAAAGCAGTTGCTTAGCATATCTACTTGGTCCAGTGACCCAAATATTCTATGAAGTTAGTAGAGCTTTGGCTAAATAATCAACATGTCTCTCTGGTGTATTTCAGAGAGCTTATGTACTTCTGCTCTAACATGTGTTCATCTGCTTTATTACAGGTTAACTATCTTTTCGTTTGGCTTGTTGGCTAGCCCATTGACAGGGATATGCACATTTATTTTTGAGGTAAATTAACTGTGGATTAAGTTAGTATTCTGTCAATTATTGAGACATGGGCTCATAAAGAAAATTAGCAATGGTGATGATTATCGCTTGATAAGTTTCCTGGCTATGACTACCGAGTATAAAATATGCAAGAGAAAAATGAGAGTATCAAAATTTTATTTATCAGGTTCCAGTGATATCGTGAAACTGCCTGTTTTCCAGTAACCTAAATCGATTGTCCTACTGAGTGTGCTGCCTTATCTTTTATTTTGGCGCTTCATTGTCCCCCGGACCTCCAAAAAGAAAAAGAAAAGGAAAAGAAACCCCCAAATATGAGATATCAAACATTTAGTGCCAACATATATGATAAGAAAACCAGCAATCCTATGTTTGAAACGGAAGGGGCATACTCATACAGCGCTTGTCTTTCTCAATCTTGCCACTCTATTTGCAGTATTCTTTACTTCTCAACAGTCCTTCATTGCAAAGGTCTTCTACAGCCACTTCTGTGCTCCTATTGGCATTATTCTGTTTACGGATCCTATCAATCCTCAGCCAAAAATTTTGGATAATTGTCAAAGGGGATGAAAATTCATCACATTTTTATTATTACCTTTTTCTTTATTGAAAAAGACGAATAGGAGAAGATATCTCCTACAACATAAAAGTACAATGATTAGCCAGTGGTTGTCAATAAATTTTACCTCTTGTTTCCAGTTTTATTGATCAGCAGCTATTTATGCACCTTTGTTACCAAAGTAATAGAGCCATAATTCATGAGATCCTTGAGTTGCATTTTCTAATTCTAGAATCTGTTATCTTTACTCTTTACAACTACTGGCTATTTTCTCAGAGCAAAAACATCGTGTGACTTCGTCTTCTGAGTTTAAGAGAGAGGAAAAAATAGGCAGTTTCTTTCTAACGAGCTTTCTTATTGCCTTTGTCCTGACTAAGGCTACTCATATTGTCTAAGCCAGTACCGGTGGTTATATTATCTATTCTCCTGAATGCTTAGTCATTAGTGCTCACAAGAACAAAAATTTGCTTTTGCAGGATTTTGCGCTTCCAGGATTTCAATCACTTTTACTCGTGCTTGTACTTGGTGTTCTGGCCTTCTTTGCCGAGGTGCTGTTCTAAACTACTTTTTTTAATTATTGTTTGCATTGTATTATAGGCAGTTTTATCAGAGATATTGGTTGTTCCATGCTATAGTTGAAATAAGGCTCTAATATTTTGCTTGATGTGATTAGTCATGCACGTTACTTACATTGCATGTGTCCATTTGTTTTATTTTTTTCTCTGATTTTTTGTAATTTGAGAATAGGGAGATAGTATAGGTGTTTTAAGCCCATGTATTATTAGAGGTTGATGTATTGGGGTCACTTTAAGACCGAAGTGTCCTGCCTGAGCCATATATATTATAGATACAGGGCTTGATCAAGGCCAACAAGGATTGGCTCAATTGGTCAAATTCCTATGAGCCTTTAGCTAATTATATTATTGCCCCTCAGAGAGTGTAATTTAGGAGCGACTACCCGGCTAAAATATTGCTGCAGGTATTTTACAGTGTAATAGAAATCTATATCGATCTATATAATCATGTTTTGCATGAAGGTGATGACAGAAAATCCAATTTGAATTATCTGTGTAATTCAGTGTACTTGTGACATTTTATAGTGCTTCTTATTTACCTTCTTAGTGTTTCAGATTCCTAAATTTCATGACATATAGAAAGCTAAGAAAATTCAAATAGTAAATAAATTAGCAAAATAGAGATGGATTAAAGGAGGACAGATCCGGCAGGGACATCGGGGTTCACATTTTTCTTACGCATTTTATAATGATTTGAATGAGCTAGAGAAAGCGTGAATAAAGATGGGAAGCGGGTAATATATGAACCTGAACGGTAGTTTTGGCCCTTTGTATCACTTGAAATGGTAGTAAGTTCATGTAAGAAATCTATATACGGAGAAGTTTCTGTTTTTATCGCTTCAGTGGGATAGAGCTGTCATTTTGATCTGAAATGATGTTCAACCAGTTCTCTCAAGCTTAATTAGCCTTTTATGTGCTGTAATTGAGGGGGTATCATTTTAAAAATGTGTTGTGCCTGCTTTTCTTTGTCCTTTTGCATTTATAGGAGGATGCCTTATCCTGTGCTTTTATATTTCTGATTCTTTCAAAATACTAAAAACTAGTGTTACAATTGTAAGATAAAAATAGATCTACACTACTGATTGGCCCCTGTTTTCTGCAGGTCATGTTAGCTCGGGGACTGCAACTTGAGAGGACTAGTAAAGCTGCCAATGTTTTGTACTTGGAGGTGCCCTTCGTATTAAAATCACAGTTCTTTCTTTTGATTTTTCTTGTCAGTAAGCTCAATTTCCAAGTTTCCTATGCCTCCCTTTTTTTGAGATCCTAATTTTGAGATGAAAATTAAGGCATTCCTTTCCTCCCCGACCACCTGCGCCAATCGACACAGGATGCATTGCAGGCCTGTGAAAGATCCTTGCCCCCTTTGGCTCATCCCTAAACCAAAATACCGAAGAACTTGCACCACAAATATCTAGCAGCTGGAATGGGTAGAAATGAATGGCTGCTAGGAAAATCACTACTATTAGGATATACTTGTGGCATTTTTTCCTGCATGTACAACAGAATTTTTTCCGCTAGCCTGTTTCTCAAATCCATCTATATTTGTGTGTTCCTGTGTCTAATACTCACTTGTCATGAGATCATCTCATTCTCATTAGTTATTTTCTTCTATCTAGCCATTATGTTCTTGAATCACTAATGACTCGAACTAGAGAACCTGCACTAATTACTGATGCTTTCCGGCCTCTTTTGTGTTTCAGGTAGCATTATCCCAAGTATGGAAGATTTTGGCGTTGTCAAATGTAGCTGCCTCATTTGGTCAGCTTGTGGGATGTTTCCTTATTGTTTTTTCTTTTTGTTGCACCATGTATATTGGACCTGACAAGGAGGACGTGGAATGATGGATTTGAATGATTTATCTATCAGGCTTGTAGCTAATTTTTGACCACCATATTCAACTTGTTTATACAAAGAATGGCTTCACATGGCTTTTCAGCTTTTGCTGCTTCACTATATTTCATCTCGGAATATATCAAAATTACTTGCTTTCAATTATAAACGAATAATTAACAATTGTTATTCCACAAAACATCTGACACATTAAAGCATGGAACTTTTAAGAAGTGCATCCTACTTTTATGTTCAAGATGGAGAAACAGTTAAGAAAAAATGACATATAAAGATCTATAATTTAAATTAATGATACTTGAAGACGTTAAAAATTAAAAATTCATTTAATAGATTATAAAAATAAGATACCAAGTTTTTATTTTTGTGAAGTTATTGGTAGCAATTTTTAGAATTACAATTTAATATGATATATTTTATAATAATGTCACATATATAAATGTAACATTAGTGTAAGTTGATAAAATTTTTGGAAAATATAACTGAGTTCTTGTACTATGTTTAAATTTTATTATAAATCTCTATATTTTTTTATATATTTTAAGTTCTTATATTTTTTTTTAATATTATAGATCCTTTTATAAATAATATTATAGGAATTTAGAATATCAAAAAATAAAAATTTAAGATTTAGAACATTAAAAAAAAAGTGAAAGAATATAAAATTATGTTTTTTTTTTAACTTTTTTAGTGATAAATATTGAGTTGGCAAGTCATGTCATGTTTTGATTAAAATAAAACAGAGAGAGAGAGAGTACCAACTGCTTGATATTATAGAATTTAGCATGTCAGTTGCTCTCCCCCACAAATATTTTAAAGACAAAATATCCATTGGTCCAAAATTTCTATTAACGTTATTATCCATTAGTCAAAGGTGATATTACAACAATCTTAACAATTAAGGGGCGATGTTATTCTAACAAATTCTCAATTAACCCTATTTTTAATATAAATTTGTGTGGCATGTGTTGTGTCATCCCAACAGAATTGATATTTAGGCCTTTGTGTTGTGGCACCATCCCAATAATTATTGAAAATGGGTCGTATCATCACTTGATTTACGACATTGCCATTGGGCCCGAATGTCGAAAAAGCAGGCAGCTAACTGTCTCGCCTGCTCTGTCAGCACATATTCCTTACCTCTTCCTTACACAAGAAAGACAGAACCATCTAATAGAGAAAGAGAAAACAGAACCATCTGACAGGTTTTACATTTATTGTCTTGTTCCCACTTATGTCCCTACTTGTTCGTTTAAACCCTATTTACTCCCTTCCCAGTTCCCAATCTTCCTCTACAATCCAATCTCACGAACTAAAACTAAAAGTTATTAATTATTTTAAATACTCTCTTTTAGTTGAAAAAATATAATTCTTCTTCCATTTAAAAATATAAAATATTTTAATTAAATTTCACCTTTTAATATAATAGTACTTACTTTTAAAATAACATTAAATTTTTATATTTATTTTTATTAAATATCTTACAATAAATATAAAGTCATTATCATAGAGACACTTTAAAAAAAGGTAACGATTACACTTTAAAAAATTAAAGATGTCTTACATTTTTTTAACATACAACTTATCAAAAGATACCTTAAATTTTTTAATGGAAAGAGTAAATTATTCATTTGTCCAAAAAAATATATTTTCACTTCTCATTTCATAAATTACTTTTAATATTTTTATCAAAATTTAAAAAGCCTTGACTTTTATTAATTTTATTTAAAATTTAATAAATTTTTAACTTTATCTTTATTAAATATACTTACTTTAAAAGGTAAAATACTTTAACAATTAATAACATTCTCAATATTATATATGAGGCAAAATGATAAAGATGAACATTATAATCATTGAAGTGCCTTATAAATAGAATTAAAATAATCTTCTCTCTTTCCCTTATTAACATTTAGCTATAATTTAAGCAGTTTAAATGTTTTTATTTTATCAGAGAAGTTTAAATGTTACTATTTTGCATCATTGTTTATTATTATTAAAATATTTTGAATCTAATCAAGTTGATGGAAAAAGAAACCAGATAAATGTATAAAAAGATAATTCCTGTAAAATTAAAGAAATTTCGGCTATTAATTTGAAAAATAATGATAAATATTTAGATAAATGCATAATATTTCTTAAAAAAATTTAAATATCCGTAATTAACATGAAAGAATTCCTCCTATTAATTGCTTACCGAATAATATTTATTTTGAAATTTCATAAACAATTTAAATTTGGCAACATGTTAGATTAACAGCTTCAACTCCATGGTGTCTACATATTCATATACAAGTAGAGAAAACGAAAAAATTTATTATTATATTTTTTTGAGCAAAATTTATTATTATATTTTTCATCTTTTATTACTCGCCATCCTTTTGTAAATTTGCCCTTTTACATCCCTTCTTGCCACCTTTGGATAATAGAAATTTCACTGTTTATCATAAACGTGAGTGAAATTACTCATGGCGATGTCAAAAATATTGGCCTGATTTGTTGAATAAATATTTGCAGTGTTGTATGGTAGTGGAAACATTTGCATTGGAAATGAGGTAAAACATGCCAAATTAACAATAAAGCCTACAAAATTGCAGATAGAGGGCCCATTATGAGACTGAGAATTCTTCGTTCTTCTTATTATTTTTTTTTCTATGATTTAAGAAGTCTAAATCCTCTGTGTGGGCCATATTCTTTCAGTTGTGTTGTGTTTTCTTGACGTTGTCTCTGTTTTGGAGGCTTCATAGTACAAGTGTGTACATCACCCAATGTGGTAAAGATTCTCTGCTTTTCTTTATTTCTTTGCTTTAAAAAATCTAAACAATAAATCATATTATTTGTAATTCATCAATCAAATTGCCATTTACTTTCTCTTATTCATTATATAAGATATTTGATAATAAAAAATATAATAATTTTTTTAAAATATATAAATAGCAGTTTAATTTTTTAAAATATTATAATTTCTCTGATGTCTCTCGAGATTTTTTTATTATTAATAAATTTATTTAAATTATTAAATTATCTTTATTGAAAATAAATGATTCACACTATTTTAATATTCACAAATTTTCTTTTAGATCAGCAACAATGGAACAATAAATCATAACTTCACATATTAAATTTTTTATTTGTCATTGCATTGTTGCTAATATAAAAAAATTATAAATATTTAAACAAAACTTTTAAATCATTTATTTTTAATAAAAAAATTTAATAATTTAAATAAATTCATTAATGACAGAAAAGCCCTAAGAAACATTAGAGAAATTATGACATTTTGAATGATTAAATTATTATTTATATATTTGAGAGAAATTTTATTATCATTTTCCCTTTGATAGTTATTTTATAAAGAATAAGATTTATATACTTGGTTTTATATACTTAACATACTTATATTTAATCAAATCATGACAAGTAAATTTTAATGTGTTAATAAAATTAATAACAAAAATTTATTATAGAGTAATGAGTGAACTTCTTTCAATTAAATTGCCACATATATAAAGGTTAAGTTTACCATTTTTAAATATACTTATCTACGTATTTTAATGATACTAACTGAAATTCACCATTTTGCAAAAATATTACATGAAAATGTGTAGTTAAAAAATTATAAAAACTATACAATATTTTATATTTTAGACCAATTTTTTTACAAAATATTATATATTATGGATATATATATATTATGTCTATATTAAATATGGATGATATTTTTATATATTTCATAAATTTATAAATAACGACTTATCTAAGTTCTAAGTACATTATGTTATTTATTATGACTTCTTTAAAATTAATATAATAAAAGGAAAAATATAATATTTAATTTTTGCATTTTGCTTGAATTTTATTATTAATCTTTATATTTTTTTTGTGTTTTTAGCTACATTTTTATTTCTTATTGTTGTAAGTGTTTTTATGAACAAAGTGTATGAATTTCAGAGAAACCTAAGACAATAAAAATAAACATATAAGGAATTAAAATATTAAAAAATGTTTAAGGATTAAAAGCAAAATAAGAGTAAAGTGCAAGGGCTCAAACCTACATTTTTCTAATAAAAATACTACTTCTTTTGTTTAAAAATGTATATATTTTTAATCTTTTACGGTATAATTATTATTGCATTTTTTAAAGTATTTCTATTGAATAAATTATTTTAAATTTATTTAAAGGTGAAATACTATATTAAATATAAAAAAATATGAAAAGATAAAGCTAATTTAAAAATAACTACTTCATTAAATATGATTCAGTTAAAAATAACTTATATTTTCTCTAATCCACTTTACTGATCACCTTCTATAAGGATGAAGTGGTCCAGTTTATAAATAACTGGACTAACAGTGATATTTTGCTTCAAATAAAATGTCTAAATTATCATTAAAAATAAAAAAATAATATTATATAATTTATTTATTTTTTAAGGATTATATTTAAAATTTTATTAATTTTTATTTTTATATTTTTTATACATTAATATTGATAAAATTATTAAAAATAATTTATAAATAGAATAAAAAAAGTAAATTTTGTAATAATTATTCAAGAAACTGGTCCTACCGTCCTAGGCCAAAATATCAACTCGTGCACTGTACTTTTACTAGAATCCCTATGAAGACCTGAAACTTCAAACTGTGCACTCATCGTCCTACCTCTGAACGCGTGGGCCCCATATCCATAGGGTTCCTTTTTTTATTTTTTTGTATGGGCCTCCTTCATCCACTTTAAGAAATCGAGGGTATTAGTGTAATTCCGTGCCAGATTGGAGGACGAGAGCGTTATGCAGGGTTGCTTGGAAATTTGTTCTAAAAACAATTTTTCGTTTTTCAAAATAAAAAAATAAAAATTTTATTTGAAAATATATTTTAAAAAATAAAAATAAAAATAACTTTTAAATATTTTATAATTATTATTTAAAAAAAAGAGAGGATGAAAAAAATAAATATTTTTTTATTTTTAAAATATATTTTATAAAATATTAATTTTTAAAATAATAAAATAAAAATAATTTCAAACAATCTTGGGACGAGTACTGGTTTCTCCCCTTCCGAACCCTTCCATCACATCATTTATATTTATTTATTTTATTTTTGTTCATGCTTTTTCTCACTTTATATGGGCACTTTACTTTGTGAAGAATTCTTCTTCGACTCCCTCCTTTATTTATTTCACTCTTCCTCTGCTTTTCTGTCTGTGTTCAGCTCTTGAGCTCCTTCTTCGTTCTTCCGCTGCATCTCTGTCACAAGCTTCAACAATGGCGGACATTACCCACCTTCCCATGGAACAGCTTCAGGATCTTGAGTACTGCATAGACTCAAATCCTCCCTGGGGTAGCTTCTTCTTCTACATCTCTCTCATTTGGTTTTATGTTTTCATCATCTTCATGTGAAGATGAGTTGCTTTTCTCATTCATTATCATTCTTCAAATTTTCTACGTCATCTTCGCCATCTTTTAGAGACAGCTTCACAAGCATTTAACTTTGAGCTTAGTCATTTGGAACAAGATAGATAGATATTTGATAGGAATCTTTTCTGTTTTGAAGAACATGTCATTGCTTTTGCGTTTCGCCAACCTCCAATGACTTCGTTTTATCATTGGCTTTATTTTCGAAACAAAAATCCTGGAAGCTTTTGCATATATCGTGTTTCCGATGAGTTTACAAGAGAAATGTGAAATTGTGGGATTTAGTTTGAAAGTGCAAATTTTTATGTTTTTGAGATAGAATGGGACTCGCATTTTTCCGTTAATATTTTTCTCCATTGTTTTCGGCCTTATTTTCTCTTAAAAAAGATTTTTTTTTAAATTCGAAAATCAACGATGCTATAACATGGTTTTTAGGATATTCTCAACGTCCCCATTATTTTCTATCTATACTCTGCATGACAAGGCTAGCAACGATGGCTTAGTTAATGTCATTCTTCTCCGTCTATCGAGGTTACTTCTGGTAATTAAAAATTAATCACCAATGAAATCAAAGAGGCCCCACAATTATTTAATGACTAACACTTTATTTTATTTTTACACTGTTCATAGACGAATATATTCTGGGCTTTGTGAGTTCTTTTGTTATGTTATCAATGGCATCATTCGCAACTAGAAATTTTGAGTTTTCAGATGAGGTGCTGTCATTGGGATCATTTTGAAACTTGGTG
Organism: Prosopis cineraria; assembly: GCF_029017545.1. Taxonomy (NCBI): domain Eukaryota; kingdom Viridiplantae; phylum Streptophyta; class Magnoliopsida; order Fabales; family Fabaceae; genus Prosopis; species Prosopis cineraria. The sequence continues at coordinate 46,763,373 of NW_026555333.1, forward strand.
GAGTCATTGCATTCTAAGTGGCCACAACGCTCATATTTTAGTCTTCACATTTGCTTGTGAAAGGATCTAACAGGACCTAGGAGTGGGATGTTCATGACATAATGTTAGAGGGCAAGGAAAGGGATTAAAACTAGGATATCATCAAGCTTGCCTTTATATCTTATGGGTACCTAAGTGGGCTGGGATGCCCTATCCCAAAAGTTAGCTGTTTAGGTGGGAGAACCAATCCACTTAAATACTCTAGTGAGCATCCCGTATTATTTAATGTGAGATTTGGTATCTCATAGTACTAAATCTCCATCAATTGGTCCCCATAGGTAGCCCTCTTCAGAACTGTTGATAGCTAGGCCTAAGATCTAGCTGTTGAGGTAGGAGAATCAACCCACTTAAATACTCTATTGAGCATTCCATACCACTCAATGTGAGATTTGGTATACCATACTGCCAAGTCTCAATCAATATTTAATATAGTTAGTACAATAGTTGCATGCCATTCAAGAAAATGTTCAAAGTACCAATTGATAATTTCATGAACAGATGGAAAAGCAGGCCCATTAGAGGGATGTAAGAAAATTGCTCAGGTGTAATTAATAGAGCTTCTTTCCAATGCTAGTATTTTATCTACATCAGCTGAGTTTTGCTTGTTTTTTGTCTCACTTGAAGGTCATGAGGTGGTCATCCTAAGAAATGAGTTGGTGCCATTTCAAATGTTAAAAACAAGTCCAATTTCAGTTTGCCTACCAGAGGCATGTAAATGTGTAGTATTTTCAATTGCCTTTTCTGTGGAGTTACTTTAATCTCATTTCAGTTGAGTGGTTATGTGTTATGGATGTGCATGAATAAGTTATTGCCAGCTGTTCTGTTTTCATTGCCTGCTCACAGTGAATGCCAATGTCATGTCTTGCAGCTGAAACTATCCTTTTGGCATTTCAAAATTACATATTGATGCTTGGCACAAGTGTGTTGATCCCTTCAATGATTGTCCCATTTATGGGAGGAAGTGATGTAAGCTAAAATTCTGCTGCCTTCTGTAATTCTTTCTTCCAATCTTTTGTATGCTTATGCTTAGCTTAGACGTCTCATTTTTCCCGATCTACTTAGCAGGATAAAGTATTTGTCGTCCTAATTGTTGGAACACAATAGTTGGTTCTACAATTTGAATTATATTCATGTGTCCATTGGAGCTTGTTATTTTTTTCACTTTTCCTTACTATCTAATTGCATCAATGGTTGTCATTTTTTTCTCTTTGGGGTCACGTTTTGGCCAAGAAATTATTGGCTGGATTGTCAATTAGGTGTGCAAAGCACTTGTAACTTTTGATAGATGATTAGAACTTCTATTGTTAGTGACTTGCTTAACTGTAAAATCAGGGTGATAAGGCACAAGTAATTCAGACTTTACTTTTTGTTGCTGGCATTAACACCCTTCTCCAAGCACTGTTTGGAACAAGATTGCCTGCAGTTGTTGGAGGCTCTTTTGCTTATGTAATTCCAGTTGCTTATATAATTAGTGACTCCTCATTGCAACAGATCAGTGATTCTCATGAAGTAAGTTTGCTCCTTTCATTTCCTAATTATTTGCCTTTGGAAGTGCATTGCCTAAACCTTTTCTGTCTAGGCTCTTGAGAACCATTCAAGGAAATGTTAATGCAATGATGATGCTTCGGTCTTTTCATCAGACTTTTGTTTCAAATCTTGGAAACCTATATTTATCTAGGCATTAAATGTGTGGCATGCGCACAATATGGAAATCCAGGTCAACCAGCCTGGTTGAATTGGTGAACCAGTGTCTTAATTGTTTTAATAAAATGCTTCATTTATGACTGGTTTGATCACTATTCGACCATGATTTTGACCATTAACCATTGAACCAGTACTTTGATTAGTTCAATGACTGGTTTGGTTTTCAGTACCTTAGGTTGTCAATGAAGTGAAAAGTATAAAATCTAATGGTATCAAATTAATACTAGGTAGCCCCTAGATCATGGAGCTGAATTATACCAATGGTGAAATGATTTATTTAAATTCACCACTAAATATGACATAGCCATGACTTTAGCTTTATGAGAAGTACGCTTAAAACAATTTCTTATCTGGTAGGGTATTGAAAGAGATCTTCCCATGTGATTGGTTTGCAGAGATTTATACAAACAATGCGAGCTATACAAGGAGCGCTGATTATCGCCTCAAGTATTCAGATAATCTTAGGTTACAGCCAAGTTTGGGGGCTTTTTTCAAGGTACACAAATTGGAAGTGACAATGCCTGTGAACTTTAAATTATTAAATAAATTAAGCAGCTATTTAGTATGACATGGATCTTCTCTCCAGATTTTTTAGCCCTCTTGGCATGGCACCTGTAGTTGGATTGGTTGGATTAGGACTATTTCAACGTGGATTTCCTCTGGTAGGCATTGATCTGGACAGCTTCAAATGTTATCCATCAAAACAATTTAGAGTAAAAAAGTCAGGCTAAAATCTTTGTGCTTATTGCCACGATCTTTTGTTATACAAGTTTTCAGAAGAATATCTTTTAATTGATACAGAAATTTATGTGATTAACTTATTGCCATTTAAAAGACAATTTATTCTCATTATAATAAGCTGATAAACAATAAATTTCAAGGAACACATCTTACTTCCAACTTCTGGTGTTGCCACCTATTCTTAAGTGATTCATTTTCTTTTGCTGAAGTTTTGACATTTTAAATTTCTATTCTAAAGGACTCCTCTTGTTTGTGTCTTTCTAGATTACTGACTAGTGATATGTCCGCCTATATTTCTTGTTTCTACTACGTGTTCTTAATTTAAACCCTTTACTCACTATGTTTGATATACTTGATGAATATTCGTTATACTACCTTGAATAAGTTATACAATTTATTCTTGAATTTTGCTTTCAGCTAGGGAACTGTGTAGAAATTGGCATACCAATGCTGCTGCTGGTAATTGGATTGTCACAAGTAAGTGCTTTGGTATAACTAGAACCTAGAGCATCAAAATATTATATATTTCCTTTGCACCAACTAATTTGCTCAAATTGCAGTATCTAAAGCACGTGACACCATTTCGCGAGATTCCTATCTTTGAACGCTTTCCAGTGTTGATTTGTGTTACAATTATATGGATCTATTCTGTTATTTTGACTGCCAGTGGAGCTTACCGACATAAACCTAGCTCCACACAACATAGCTGCCGTACAGATAGAGCAAATCTGATATCTACTGCCCCTTGGTACACCTCAATTCCATTTTTAGTTGTCTTATGTGTTTAAATTTTTGCTGGATTTTGAGGTTTCTTTCTAATCCAATAGGTTCATGTTCCCATACCCCCTCCAATGGGGCCCACCTACATTTAATGCTGGCCATGCATTTGCTACAATGTCTGCTGTTATTGTCTCAATGGTGGAGGTATCTATTTTTATTCCTCAAAATTATCTTATTTGCTATTCTTGCTAATGTAGGAATTTGGATTCAATTTTGAAAGAGATAAACTCAATGCGCATGGGACCATACAATGTGGGATCTGCCATTCAAGTACACATGTTTAGCTCTCTTCAAAGTTGAAAGGATCCAAATTCCTAATTTGGCAAGGTTAATGGCATTGTGTTTGGCATAAGAGTCAAATTCAGAACTGTATTGTGTCAACCTGTATTTATGTGACCATGGACTTCTCGAAAGATTTGCCTGAGAATCCATTAAGATTATTAACTTCTTCCCAATGAACGAAGGAAAAGGGTTGGGAGAATGACATTTAAGGCTCTCTCAAGGGAAGTTATTGCTATAAGGGCCTATTAGTTATGCATCAGATGTTGTCTTGTGAAAACATGTATATGTTGTTAAAAGCAGAACCTTAAATTGTATTTTTTGTTAGAGTTTCTTTAGAAATTTAACAATTTAAGGTTCAACTTTTAATAACATATGTGTATTTTCCAATGTAAAATTGATGGCCTTTTATTGCAATGAATTCCCTTGAGAGGGCCTTAAATGTCATTCTCCCAAAAAGGTTTAGTGTTGATTTCAGTAAGTCTTGGAATTTTGGTTCATATTTTGGTGAAATTTTAAATGTCTCAACTGTTAATTTTTTTCTGCAGTCAACTGCAGCTTATACAGCAGCCTCGCGGCTGGCAATTGCCACTCCACCTCCTGCTTATGTGTTAAGTCGAGGCATTGGTTGGCAGGTAAGTTACTCACAAGTCAATTATCGTTATTGCCTAAGTGGATATTCTTCTTAAACATGATCCTAGCTTTTAGGTGGTGAGTATAATAGAAAATGCAACAACACTGTTTCTTGGAACGTTTGTTAATCTTGTCATGCTTTTGAGCAAAGTTTATTACCATCCAAACATCCCTCGTAATCTTGTGAAGAAACTACTGCTGTTTTATCTGCAAGAATGGCTGTAAACTTGTATGATTTATTGTAGTCTTCAAGAAACACTTTCTTAATAATATACTACTCAATAATAGTCCTCAGCACTGCAGGCTTGATTCGTTTGTGCTCTTCTTATTTGCCTTATATGCAAATATTTACATTATACAATGCAAAACTTCCTGTTGTATATGAGCAAAAAGATTTGCGTCCTGTCTATTCCAAGTATGCTGGTCTACTGCAAAGTTCATCCCTGTATATTTATTTGAATTTGGTTACATTGACTTGGATTTCACATGCATTCTCATATGTCATAGAAACAAACGAGTCACAGATAAGAAAGTTGATAAGCCTGAAAGCTGTTCTTGTCTAAATGCACAGGGGATTGGCATCTTGCTCGACGGTCTTTTTGGAACAGGGACTGGTTCTTCAGTTTCTGTGTAAGTCTCATCCACCCTTCCATGGGTTTTAGCAGCAAGCAGCTTCTTGTCTATGCTCTTCATATCGCATCACATTAGCTTGACGTCATTATTATGTGTCTATTTTATAGGGAAAATGTGGGACTCCTTGGACTAACCCGGGTTGGAAGTCGCCGAGTTGTTCAGATTTCTGCTGGTTTTATGATATTCTTCTCTACCTTAGGTTGGTGTATACCTCTGAAACATGAGTCTGCCACTTCCTCATTAATCCATTGAGGATTGCAAGACTCGTTAATCAATGTTGTTTAGCTTTATTATCCCTATCAGCAATAATGAAATGTGAACATTTTACCTCACCTGAGGTTCTTTGGTTTCTTTTTCTGTTCTCTGCAGGAAAGTTTGGAGCTGTGTTTGCATCTATACCCATCCCCATATTCGCCGCACTTTACTGTGTTCTCTTTGGCCTTGTTGGTATGTATTGGCTTAAGCGAGATTTGATCTCAGTACTTTGATTGTTGTCCTATTTTCACAAGAACTTTTCTTGTTTGTTCAGCTTCAGTTGGGTTATCATTTCTTCAGTTCACAAACATGAACTCCATGAGAAACCTTATCATCACTGGGCTCACATTATTCCTTGGAATATCTGTTCCTCAATTTTTTTATGACTATTGGATTTCACGTGGAGGCCTTGTGCATACAAATGCTGGTTGGGTGAGTTTTTTTATTTTCTTTTGAAAGTTTGACGACTAACAAGGCATATGCTCCATCAATTGTGTTATTTGTTCACATTTGTTTCCAAAAGGAAATTATACTTTTGACCTTCTGCTTGTTACCTTCATCAACCATGTTTCACTTCATCCCTTATATGAGTAACCTTTTCTAAATCTTAATGACACTAATGGAGACTTGGTATGTAATATGGAATATCAAGTCCCACATTGAATAGTATGAGATGCTTAATGGAGAATTTAAGTGGGTTGTTTCTCTCACATCAATAACTAGTTTTTGGAGTAGGGTTTCCCATCCCACTTAGGTACCCACCAATTGATATCAAGAGCCTGGTTGTTGGTGGTCTTAGAGAGAGCTACCCAAACTCTAGCATTTTAGATTTGATTTTACATTAGAGCAACAAAAACAATAACAAGTCTTATCCCACTAAGCACTAGATGGGTTTATTGTCATTTTATTCTATAAACAACCAACCAAGTCATTGTGCGAATTATTTTAGGACAAGGAAAAATAAAATTAGTTGACTGTTTGCTGCTAGATTCTCCAATAAAAACATAATAAATTATGAAGAAACTTTGTTCAAAGAAACAGTCATGTAAAACTAACAAAAATTGATTCAATTGGTAAGAATTTGATTCGTAACCTATAAGATTGTGGGATCAAATCTTCTTGTTGATATGACGACCTTATTGCTGAGTGATCTATAAATACCTTTGTAAATGCTCTTAAGAGTAAAAGCTATTGGGACCAACTTACCTAAACTGGTTTCTATCGAAAAGAAAGAAACAATCATGCAAAGTTATATTTATTTCCCCATATCATGCTTATGTCAAAGAACTAGAACTTGATAGTAAATTGTTGTCACCTGGTCTCGTTATAATATTGATACAAAATGTAAGCCTGTACTATTTATAAGCTTATGAAGATCACCTCAACTTCCATGTAATACATGAAGAAGCGTATCCTATTTGTTTATAAAACTCTACAACATATCACAAACACAAAACTGCACCTAAATTACCTCGTTATATTTTGCTTGAGGTTGATATTTGTTGTTGGGGCAGTCTCTTGATATTTGATTCTTGACATGCAGTTCAATGCATTCTTGAATACCATATTCGCATCCCCGGCGATGGTGGGCTTGATCGTGGCAGTGTTCCTTGACAACACCGTGGAGGTCGAAAGGTCGAAGAAAGACCGAGGAATGCCATGGTGGGTGAAGTTCCGAACGTTCAGAGGAGACAACAGAAATGAAGAGTTCTACACTCTGCCATTCAATCTTAACAGGTTCTTCCCTCCGACTTGACATCAATGGACCGTGAGAGGCAGTGTGTAGGTCAGAGAGGTGGGAAGAGTTCATGAGTAATGTAAGCAGATGCAATTTTTTCATTCACCATCAATTCCATTTTTTGGTCTGGCATGGGCTTTTGTAAAGCATTTGGAACCCAAACTTTGTAGATGCAATAAAAAACTATATGAAATGAAGATTCTACGTTAAAAACATCCAAAAAAGGAGAATCAAAGTTCAAACTGCCTATCCCATGATGTTTTCTTTTGTTTTTTTTTTAGCATGAGTAGGCCCATTCTCAGAATTGGGCCCATCACATCATATTCTCATTCATTGTCACCTCCATCATAGTTTGCTTTTGATCCTTTTTATTGAATGTACAATTATGTATTTTTCAATTATGTTGTGCATGATTAATTCATAATAATAAATGTTTTACTAAAGAGACCAACAATGTCCATATCGATAAGGTTCCTGTAATCTTCTTAGGCTATTTAAAACATTTACTATTTATTTAATAATTTTCATCGACTACTAATTATACTGATTCTTTCGAGGCTGCCATAGTGGTATCAACAGCACACTTGTTATATTTAATTTCCTGCTAGATTACTTTTTTTCAATTTCGTTAATTAAATTCGCACATCAACATCGTCCACTTGGTTTGGTTTACAATCTTCGTAAATAATTACTAAGGAAACTGGCACTTAGATAATTAGATTCAGTTCTTTGGCTTTTGCCTTGTCACTTTAAAACGCTTATTATTATAAATTAGTCATGCACAACATACGTGGAAAATAAATAACACAAACTTCATTTTCATGAAAAAAAGTAAAAAAATATATTTAATGCAACTCCCTTTTCAGTTAGTGGAGTATATTATTTACAGCGTATTGTGTCCAATTGTGTTGCTTGCAACAGCCTCAATCCCCTGACCCTTGATGGTGTTTAGTGTTCACACATAAACCTAGTTGTACACTCTTAGGTCACGGATTAGATAAGTCTTACGTCATCAATTTTAAGTTGATGTTTGTCCAAAAAAAAAAAATTCAGTTGATGACTTTTTAAATCATATTTGCGAGACTTAAAAATGAAAAATAAAAATGTATTAAAGTTAAAAACCACAATAAAATTATGCCCTTCAAATAAATAAATTTATGCTTGGCCCAAAAATAAAAAATAAGTAAATGCATGACAATTTTCCCTTTTTGTATTGATTATTAGTTTTTGATATTGATTGGTTGATATGGAAATGAATGGTATATTTTTCTCATGAATTATTAATATATTTTAATTTAATTTAATTTAATTTAATACTTTTTTTTTTGCTATAAATATATTTCTCCTGATTTCCCATCCATATTACATGGCATCTTCTAAAAATACTTTTTGACTCCTAATACAACAAACAAGGCACATGATATGATATTAATTATGTTTTTCAATATTATTCTATTTAAAACCATTAATTATAAGAGAAAGTGTTGTGTAAATTTTAAAATTTTCATTTAAATAAGGGCAAAATTAAAAGTTTTTTTTATTTTAAAAAAGTAATAAATTAATTACCTTTTTATTATTATTCAGGTAAAACAATTGAAGGTAGAGCTAGGAAGCAAGTGAGTCAGGCCATTTTGGGCTCAAGCTTATAAGCTTGATTTTCTTAAATTTAATCATTTTTAAAAGCTTGACTCTTATTTAAAAGGTTTGGAGTCTTAAGTCCTTTTTTTAAAAAAAATTACTTTTTTAAAAATAAAGTTTATCATTGTAATGTTGCAAATTAATTAAAATATTCTAAAAATTAAAATAAATAAAACAAATCTAGATCATCAATTATATCACAATTATAAGTCAATCTTTTGCTTGTTAGTCATTCAAAATAGACATGCATGAATTATATATGGATAGAATAAGAGAATTATCACAATTACAAGAGAAGATAACCAATCTCAAATCATCATTATATCACAATCATAAGTTAAGCTTGTGTTTCCTAATCCCTCAAAATATACATGTATGAATTATATATGGATAGAACAAGAGAAGAGAACCAATTCTAAATCATCAAAACAATCTTATATATAGAAGATAATAGTATTCATCATACAACTACCTACACAACCAATACACTCACAACAATTTACATTCATGGCCATGTCTAGCCGTCGGCTTAAAAAATATTTACGTATACCTTATGTAACTTATCATTATTTTTATTATTAAGCATTAATGTTAATTAAATATTTCCATTGAGAATTTACTTATTGCTTATACCCTACATGAATATTATTGACAATATATCATAATAGTTGCTACTATTGAAAGAAGTTTTTTAAAATTAAAGTCACTTAAATCCTATTATTTAAGACCAATCACATTCCAAAACACCCACTTTGTCCCCATTTATAAGACATAATACTTTTAAATAAAATACACATACAATAAAATTCATTACATACACTTTACAACTTGATTTTTTTAAAAAATAAAATATAAACTTCTAAAAATATCATCATTCAATACTTTATTTATTGAAAGAATATTAAAGAGAGAGAATATAATAGAAAGAATAATATTGCAAAAGCAACATTAATGCAATTTATTTTATCAAGTATTTTATTTTTCAAATATCAAATTTACTCTAGAAATGTATCAGTTTGAGACAAGATAGTAGATTAAAGGGATAGTGATATTATCTATAAAAAGTTAAATGTTAGAAGAATACTTATTATAAATTCAATATTAGATTTTATAGTTCAAAAGGCTAAAAATATAAGATAAGATAATAATGACAATACCATTAATGCCTCATATTTAAAACTCCCAAAACTTCTTCACATTGACTGTATTTACATTTAAATGGAAGTCAAGAGAAACTAAAATTCCACACCTATCCTTGCTAACAAATCAAAAAACCATACCAATAATTATTTCATAGCATCACACCATCATGAAAAACATTTTAAATAACAAAATTCATTGGAAACAAAAAGGGAGATAGAACTTTGGCCACAGATCTTATTTAATTCATGAAACTAATTTGGAAAATGAATTACAAAACATTCATTTTTCCTATTTTTTAATATATTTTGAAAATATGAGGACTGAAGGACTGTTAAGTCTGACTCTGTTTTTATACGGCTATTAGAAGCTTGATTGTATTAAAAATTTTGATTTTTTAAAACTTAAATTTTTATAAAAGTAAATTTAAATGGGTGATCTTTACGCACAACTTATTTTCCTAACTCCTAATTAAAGTATCTTGTAATTACGACGGAAACTGAATAATAAAGTAAATAAATAAGCTAATCGAATAGCGGATGCTCTCAAAGTGCTAAACCACGTGAAGATGATCCAGCGTTTGCTTGTCCTTATTGTGCCATACAGCCACACCAACGGAGCTTCCGTATCTTGCTATAACAAACGGCTAGCTCCCGACTGGGCCCCGCCTGCTTCCATCACGTCGCTGAATGAACCTGTACTCAGAACTTCCGGTGGGTCCCATGCTCAATCATCTTAATCCTTTCAAGTGGTGGGACCCAAATAGAGGACCACCATACGTTAAAGTGGATGCGCCTTTGCCGCATATCTTGTCCTTTTGCTAGTGCTCTCTCTTTTGGTGGGCCATTGTGCCGTCCCTGCAACAGTTCATCCACCAAAAAAGTCAGAATATTAATTAGGTCATCCTCTACAATTGTCAAATTTATTAAAAACTGGACCGTCGTTAAACCAAAGAGATTTAAAAATCAATAGTTTAACTTTAATATTTTTTTTAGAAGTAAGTTTAACTTTAATTGAATCTGAATCAACTCACTCATGATTAAAATGATATGCTTTAATTAGAATATATAAATTTGTTCATATATAATCACGAAAGGAATAATATGTAAATTAAAAAGACATTAATTCTGAAACTTTCATATTTAGACCATACATAATCAAACAAATCAGAGTTTTTTTTTTTAACCAACCAAACAAATCAGAGTTACTAAAGTAAAAATTTGACATACTGTTATTTTTTGTTTAACTTAAAATAATGTCATTTCAGGGTCAACAAGGGTTGGGGAAAAAAAAAAATAATAACCCAATCAATGTATTCAAACTCTTGATCAGACTGCTCAGTGGAAACTTGTTCACTGATCTAACCACTATCTGTGTGCTTCTTATTCCTATTTTTTATATCCCAACTCCGCCGTTTCGTATAAATTAGTGAGTGCAATAATAATAATAATAATAATAATAATAATAAATAAATAAATAAAAGTTTATCATTATATTATACTCCATCTATGTCAAATTATAAGACACTTCTTAATAAAATTTCACATATTAATAAAGTTTATTAAATACATTATATAACTTTACTTTTTCAAGACAAAAATATAAACTTTCAGAAATATCATTTATTTAATATTTTATTAATAAAAAAATTAAAAAGAGAGAATTATGAGAAGTGTAATATTAAAAAAGTATTATTAATGAAACTTTATTTTTATCATAATGTCTTGTATTTTGAAAAACTAAATCTTCTCTAAAAGTATTTTATAATTTGAGATAAAGAGAGTGTTATAAATTTAAATATAAGTATAATTATATTTGAGAGAATGATAAATAAACATCAACCTGATAAATAAATAATAAAAGAGAATCACAAAATGAGATAATTATTTTGAAGTTCATAGACTTGTCTGATATTAAATTTTTTTCATGAAATGTTAATACATCATCCATGATATGATTTCTCAGACAATAACTCCCTATATATATATATATATATATATATATTGGATCTGGTTAGACGTGTAAATTATGTTTAAATAATTGGTCTTTTTAGATTTGAAAGCGAGTTGGCAACGAAGGAAAAAAAAATCTGAAAACAATTGTACTAAAAAATTAAATGCAATTATAGACTTGCATCATGCAAGCATGTTCCTTTTCTTTTTTTTGTCTTTTTCACTTTGGTCTCAGGCCAACTGAATAATTGATACCATACAAAGACCTTGCTTTCTATATTAATTTTCTGCACATGGATGAGCATGATGGTTAGTTTGGTTAGATATATGAATGTTGTTCATTTTTTTTTTTCCATTTGATTTTAGATCTGACATTAAAAAAGTAAATGCAAGTTTCAGGCTTGAATATGCCTCAACGACACATTATTGCTTCAAGAGAATCTCAAGCCGGTGAATTTAAGAATTGACAATATCGGAGACTAAAATTTGCCACTTTTAGTATTGATTTTTTTTTTTGGTGAAGATATTGAATTTATTTACTATTTACTTTCAAGGCTTGGATATTTTGATATACTACCCATGGTAAATTTATTAATTTACGTTAAACCATTCGTTGAAATTTGATTAGTACTCCTACATCTTTTATACTTTAAATTCATGAAAATTAGTAGTAATTTTCTCATTACTTATAAAAGATAATATTATTTAAGGCATGATCCGATAATAAATATAGACAAGTGGTATTTTTCTTTCACAAATCACAACATATAAATGCACCATATAGTAGTTTCTGTTGTATATTAAATTAAGTTAAATTAAAATAATAATTTTAGTTTAGTTTAATATATTTTGACTCTCTAAAGAGTAAAGAGCCCTACTTTGTTTTCCCCATAGAAGCCTTACTTCTATTTTTTGGGGTTACACTAAAGAGCCTTGCTTTGTTGGAAAGTGCCCCCGTTAGTGTGGAACAAGACAAAATAGTTTTTAAACAATGGGACAAAAAGGACATAAACGAACTTTGCATTAGAATTCACAAATGGTTGCGTACTTCTTTCCTTTTATTTCTTGTTTCCTTTGGGATGGGGTTTAGATTTCTTTGCTATAATTCTTTCCTTTTTAGAGCAAAGAAAAGTTTCTGCTTCTTTGTCTTCTTATTTTTTTAGTTTTTTTAAGGATAAAAATACAATTTTAATCATGAACTATTTTTTGATAACTACTAGATAGTTTATATTATGAGACGGTACAAAATAAATCATCAGTTATAAAAAATAGAACATTTGATACCTTACATTTATTTTCAATAAATGACCGTTTCTTCAAAATTGTGGGGCCATGTTCATTAAACCCCTCCCTCCCCCCCCCCCTCTCTCTCTCTCTCTCTCTCTCTCTCTCTCTCTCTCTCTCTCTCATATATATTCCATCATCTCCCTTATAAATGGCTCATCATTCCTTCTCACTTGTAAGATACTTACCATAGGTTCTTGCTCTCTCAATTGAAACAAGATTAGTCCCAGGAACAGGAGGTGGTGCTTTTGTAGCAGGAATGATCGGAAACTCCCCTAAGTAGAAATCTTGAGTTGAAGCTACAGAGAAGAGATCACAACAATGGAGGAGGATGGTCTAGCTGAAAACTAGTTAAGCAAAGAGATTTAATTTTTTTCAAGGGACAGCAGATCTCATCTGTAGAGGCAACTCACTCATAAAACAAGTCATGGATTTTTTACTTTAAGGTTCTTGATCTGATGCACATATCAACCAATTCTTCATGTTCTTGGTAGGGGGCATGGGCTACTTGGCTTGCAACTCTCTTTCCCATCTTTTGGCCAACCATAACTACAATGAGGCAAAGGAAGAGGATCTAGGATTAAGCAGCGACAAGTGAAGGAATAGAGTCAATTTAGCATGAGGGATTGCGTTTATCCTCTAGAGGACGAGTGCGTGGATGGACTTGCTATTAATAGTGGCTATTGATGGCAGAATCGTGGCAATCAGTTAAACAAGGCGGTGATGAAAACATGGGGGAGGTAGTGTGTTAAATAGTCAAATGAATTTCGAGTGGCACTACGACAAGAAAGACTTTTAATAAGGGTTATGTTGGATTTTTAACATCAGTTATTAAAAAAAAGTTGAAAAAAAAGAAAAATAAAAAGTAGATTTTTAATGTTGGTTATTTAACTGATGTTAAAAATTACTTTTCATATAGATTTTATACCTATCCGACATGAAAAGTCCATAAAAAATAAATTTATGTTTTTTTTTTAAAAAAAATCAACTTTTAACAATAGTTGTTAGATAATCATTGTTAAAAGTCATTAACAACAATTATCATCAACCGTTGTTAAAATATTTATAACCATGGTTATTATAGATAACTGTTGTTAAAAGTCATTTTCAATAATAGTTTCCAAATAACCGTGGTTAAAAGTCTATTTTTTAAAAAAAAAATTCTTGTTTTTTTATACATCCAGAATTTAAAACTTTTAAATTGTATAGATCATACAGCAAGTATAAACAGCGAGCCAGCAGAACCCTAATCACTACACAAGAAGTTATAACTACACTATATATTTGTTCAACTAATAAAAAACTAGACTTTTTTTCCAACCTCTTCACTTTGAAAAGTATTCTTATAGAAGTTGTCGAGCCAAAATATCTCGAATGCTGATAATCTCTTCTTCATTATAAGGCTCCTATTATTAAAAATCTAAATGATAATATTAATTAGAATAATAATTTAAGGAATTAAATAAAAAAATTTGAAATAAAATAATAAAACCAAATATCTCATGTAGTCTTTTAGTACTTCCAACTTGAATTATCTCATACATGTAACGGATAATATAATGTCCTCATTCTGTGCTTCATGGTTGCCTAAGCCCTAAAATAAATAAAAATTTAAAATTAAACCAAAACATGTGAGAGATAATTAAATGTGAAAATTAAAGGTTCATACTTACATTAGGGTAAATCCATTCTATCGGTGATTTTTGCTTTCATTCTCCAAACATAAATATATAATATGTCTCAAGTGCACTATTATCATTTGTAAATAAAAAAATATTACAAAAGTATAAATATATCTAGAAGTTAAATTTTATATAGATAAAAATTGACTTATTGAAAATCCATGTTAAATCCTTACTTGATTTTCTGCCCAAAGAACAAAATCAGTAAACTACACTTTGATTCTAGCACAAAACACAAAGTGACCAATGGTAGTTATAACATATAAAAATTTAAATAGGTATTAGTTAACATGAATATATATACAAACACAAACACATGCCCAAATAAAAAATACTTGTCCATCAATAATTAGCGCTAGATAACATGACAATTTCATATCTGACATATGATTCATCACATATGTCATCCTCCTATGTACTATATTGTGAGCTTTCTACACAGCTTTCAAGCGCAAAAACCTAAATGTGCTTTGTTTTCGTATTGCACAATAAATATTATAGAAGCACCTATCATTAAAATGAAATCAAAATGTTAGTAATATGAACATAAAATAAAATAAATGAAAAAAGTAGATAGGAAAATTACAAGATTTCCAATTTAGCTCATGATATGTCCAGCTCCTTTAAATTTAGGAACTCCTTGAGATCCCTCTTGTTGAATCTAAAATCATATCCCATTTCCATAGCCATAAGCCTACGAACCCTAATGGCATTTTAATAATAATGCCTTCTTTCATATGTTTATAAATTTTACGCAATTGTGCTAGGCAAGGAAATTTAACAACATTTTTAGGTTCCTATTAAAATATAAAATGAAATAGTTATATAATAAATTAATTAACTCAAAGAAAATGACATAATAATAACTTTTTTTTTTTACCTCTAGTGATATTATATCTATTTTTGACACAAGATTTTTAGGCTATAGAATGAAAGAACCTTTGCTTGGCCTATTGTGTAAACTCAAAAGTAGGAAATGACAATTGTACATTATTCTCACCCTTTTGAACACATGTAATTGTCACCCTAACTTGGTCACTTTAATTTTCAGATGATGAATTGTAGGTCCAAGCTTTTATATTTGATCTTCAACAATAACACATTTTTTTAGAATCTTTAAATAAAGATAACAAGAAGTTCATTCATTGTCATACAGTACGGTAGGGTCAGGATTAACTAGTGCCAATATCATTGTCCTCGATAGATTATTGCTACCTTTTGTGCTTGGTATAATGGGAAAAGTCTATATAAAATACATATCCATGTTAAATTAAATTAAATTAAATACAAATGTATATTAAATTAAATAATTCAAACCTAGGGTGTCCTGATCAATTCCCAAAACTATCATGCTAGTGACCATAGATTTCATCTCTTCACAAAGCTAGGCCATCATGTCTTCTCAAAATGATTCATGAAACTCTTGCTCGACCTCTTGTCGAACCTCAGCTTGAATCTCTTGTCGAACCTCTTCCTGAACCTCAGCTTGAGTATCATCCTTAATCATGGCCACCAATTGATAGATCTCATCTTTGGACATACTTCTTGGAGATCTTCATGGAGCCGATCTAAAGTATTGTTTGAGACTAACTCCTCCATTGACCTTTCTGACTTAACCAGGATGTTCTAGCTTTCTAATTACAGCTGATAGAATATCCATCCTTCTATTTAGAGTAAAGGAACCTTAGGAAGCTTGCTCTTTTAGTGAATCCTACAACATATGAGCCAAGTGATTACTTAATTTTCAAAGACAATTAGAAAAAGAAATAAAATATTTAACTAGTTATGATCTTTTCAACAATTGCATTAGCCTCTAAAGTGATATACTCCTCTTTCCTGATCCTCCCAGCCTTCCATTTTCTTTAACGAGTTGGGCGTGATGGGGGTTGAACAACAATGGTAAGATTTAATTTTGCTGCTCCCTCTATTTTCTTCTGATCTTCTTCAATCAACTTATGCTCAACTTTTTTATATCCCCCACGAGACATGTAATGAGAATAGATATTCTGTGATTATATTACTTTATTTATGGCGCTTAATTTTTGTGCAAATGAAAAAAAATTAAATTATTGAAGTCATAAAACATTATATGGAAATTAAATGAAAACTTATTACTTGAAATTCATGATCGTTTCGAGATGCCACAAATTGTTTCCAAGTGTCTTGATTAAGAAAATTATACTTTTGACACAGATCTTGACTCACCTTCTTCCCATTTGTAGGGATGTAATCTCTAGTTAGTTTTGACTTGAAATATTTCCATTACTCAGCAACATTCTATAACCAATGCCTCTTCATCTCAGAGGTAGTAGAAACATCATAAGTTAATTGCAAAGTAATTAAGTTTTAAATAAGTTAAAAATTTAAAAGAATACTATACAAAGAGTAGTAATAAAGTTTGTAGTACTTACTAGAACTTCCTTCCCAAATTTAATCTTTAATAGCTTGTGTTACTTGTCTCCAATCTATATAAAATAAAGTTGATAAATTGATCTCCCTCAGCATTGAGTAGAACTAAGTTTGGACTAAATTCAATATATAACCTCTCTATAATCCCATGACGTATGACCAACTTTCTCAATTTTGTAGGGCCTTTACCCTTTTTCTCACCAAGTGAATTAATAGTATTATCACTTCCTTCAAAACCTTCTATATTCCTAATGGAAGCAACAAGGTGAGATAGATTGATCAAAAATATAAAAATATAAGTAAGAAAAGCAAGAGCAAATATATAAGCTAAAATAATAAAATTATTACTTTATTCATTCTCCCAAATTCCTTTGCAATGATAATCTGTAATAGTATATTGATGTGGATTTGTTGTGAAAGGTGGGGTTTTGTCAAGATCAAAACTAGGGTCATCATCACCATTTGCTTCAACAGTCTATCTTGTGCCTTGAAGAACAATAGACCATTGCTTATTTGTTGGATTAGTCACATAGAACACCTATTTTGCTTGTTTTGCTAAAATGAAGAGCTCATCAATGTGACCCACTCTATCAAGATTCACTAAGGTAAATCCATCAATCTCTTCTATTTGTATGTCCCTCTTATGAGCACACTTACATTTGTAAATAATAATTTTGAATTTGGTGCAGTTAATCTCCTAAATCTCTTTAATAATTCTATAATAAGATATGGGTGCCCATTTCAAATTTTTATCTTTTGAACTAGAAAAGTGCTGAGCTTCAACCACCACTGTCACTCTGCTATTTTGCATAGTACTTTTTTCATCTTAGGCTTTCATATAGAATGAACACATATTTATGTCAAACCCTCCCCAATATACAACCTTAAAATGAGGCCCCTCAACTAACCCTTTTATTGTATCAATCACATTGGTCTTGTTGCAAACCTTTTCTTTGAACCATTTAATGAATGTCTTGTTGTGTTCATTCGCTAGCTACATATCTTTCTTTTTTTAGGTTTTTATCCTTCAACATTTTTTGTAGGCAGCTAAGTAATATTGGATTTCTTTCTTGTTATTCAAGATATAAAGATGAGTTTGTTAACACCTCTTCATGCACATACTCTTCACTTAGACCCCTCATGTTCCCTTACCTGTGAGACTAGTCCCCTTATAGCGAGATTAGAAACTCCAACAGCCTTTATCAGGATCAATGACTTTACTGCAAATAAAATTGAAGAAACTACACAGCCTTATAATTGTATGCCTCACATCATCTTTAATACGCCTCAAATAGCAACTACTAACAATTGTTGCATTAATAAATAGCAATCATCATACTTCAAGCCTATTAGCTTCAAGTTTTTTATTGACACAAGATTTCTCATATTAGAAGAATGTCCTTAAGATACTTTAATACTATATAAACACTCACAAAAGCTTGATTTTTCTTTTTTTGAAAGTGTATAGGCTGCAAGGGGTAGATAAGTCCTTTTTCCCTCTTCTCGTCATGCAAATAATCACTCTCTATTTCCCACCTCAAACAAATCTAGTCTAATATTTATCACATCATTAACCTTTCCATTAATGTGCAAAGATGTGGCCACAAGACTATCACAAAAAATTTTCTCCACATGCATCACATCAAGAAAATGCCAATATGGAAGATCAAAGAAGATAAACCTCTTTTCCACAAATTCTTCTCACTTGCAGTCTTCCAATTCTTACCAAAGATTACATTAATCTTCTCTACATATTGGTAAACTTGGTCCCCAATTAATGCCTTGGGAACAAATTCATACTCTTGTGAGCCATTCAAAGCTTTTTT
Organism: Prosopis cineraria; assembly: GCF_029017545.1. Lineage (NCBI taxonomy): Eukaryota > Viridiplantae > Streptophyta > Magnoliopsida > Fabales > Fabaceae > Prosopis > Prosopis cineraria. The sequence continues at coordinate 46,782,106 of NW_026555333.1, forward strand.
TTTTCTATGTGATAAGGGTGGTACCAATCAAGAAATCTCATATGACTAAGGTAGACTATCTTCTTTTCATGTTTTAAATGTTAAGTGTGTGCCTTCTTCACAAATAGTACATGCTTTATGCCTCTTAACATTGTACTAGGACAAGTTCCCATATGCAAGAAAGTCATTTATCATGTAAACAAATCATGACATGTAGCTTAAAAGATTGTTGTTGTTAAATATCAAATACATTAACGCCCTCCTCTCACATCATCTTCAAGTCCTCAATTAAGGGTGCCAAGTATACATCATTATTGTTTTAGGGTTGATTTAGTCCAAAGATCATTATGATTAACATTATATACTTGCTTTTCATACACAACCAAGAAAGTAGATTATAAATCACCAGAAGAATTGGCCATGTAGTATATGTACTACTAAGATTACTAAAAGGGTTAATTTCATTCGTACAAAGTCTAAGTCCAATATTTATGGGCTCACTACCAAAATCAAGAAACTTTGAATCTATCATTTTTCATTAAGGAGAATCAATTGGATGTTGAAGTTTACCATCACATATTCTTTCATCAAAATGCCATCTTAAATTTTTTGCTTCTGTGGTATTAGAAAACAAACGTACAAATTGTGGTATTATTAGAAGATACCGCAAAACCTTAATGGTGAGCCACCTTTAGTGATCTTATTACTATCACTATAGATGTCCTTTTTTACTTTATTTCATGATGCTCCACATTTTGAACATTTTTGTAGCTCTTCATACTCTTTTCTATATGACACACATTCATTAAGACAATCGTGTATTTTTATAGGGAGAATTATATTGAATTCTTACACAAAGAAATTAATTATTATAAGGTTCATTAACAACTGAACTAAGGCCATTGAATGAATTGTTAATGACCTTAGTTTAGTTGTTAATGAACCTTGTAATAATTAATTTTTTTGTGTGGGACTTAGATATAATTCTCCCTTTTTTATATTGCATACCCATCAAGCACAAGATTTTCTAAGCCTCATAATGATGGTTGAGAAGTATATTACCATTGAGAAACATATCTACTAACAATTCAAGCAACCAAGTAAGACTTGTATTGTTCCACCCATATCTTGCCTTCAAGTTGACCAATCTCAACACACCAATCAAATGTATATATTTTTTATACCCCAGATATAAAGGCTTCTTTGCATCACTTTGCAAGCTCTCACATGCATTTGCTTGTGTAAAGAACTCTATTTCAATATCATGAATCATATTCTCTATTTGATCATCCCAAACATTCTCACTTACTTCTTCCTCTTGAAACATGGAACTCAATCCTTCAATTTCACCATGCCATATCCATTTCCTATACCTCAAATTTATTCCATCACAAAGCAAATGTTCTCTTATTTTATTAATACCCAGTCGACTCTCATTTAAACATTTAACACAGAGACAAAAATACCATCCATTTTTACTAAGAGCATTTTTTTAGTGAATTCAAGAAAATATTCCACCTCATTCTCATATTCTTCACTTGTTCTCCTAACATTCATCTAATTACGGTCCATTATTTAACTACCTAATTAATCAACATAAGCAATATTATATTTAAAACTTTCCTAAGTTAATTAAAAAAATTTTGATAGAATTTCATCCTTAAAATAGGACCTCTCAAATTTTCAACAAAAATAAAATTCAACTCAAATCTCAACAACAGTAAAGTTCAAATCAAACTCACAAGCCATTACTATATTATAAATTATAAATCTAAGCTTTGTGAAGATTAGAAAAATAAAAAAATTGGCAAAGTTTTCCCTTAAAATAAGATCTCCTAAAATTTCAACAATAATTAAGTTTAACTTAAATCTCAAGCAATTTGAAAACTTAAATAATTCTAAAAAAATTAATCATATAACAATTTATTTAAACAGGTACAAATTCCATTATACCATCTAACAACATTTATGGGATAAAAATCATTATAACAAATTCAATTCACCTAAACAAGTACAAATTTCATTCCTCTATCCAAAAATATTCATCATTAAAAAATTAATCCCTCTATCCAAAATCATTTTAACATAAGAAAACAATTATATTAATTATAAAAAACGGGAGAATGACAAAGAAGTCTCAAAATGATCAATTAATTCAAGCTAGATTTCAAGTGCCAAGCTCTAGAAATTTGCAAGTCTATCTCTTAATTTTACAATTGCATTGTGATAAATTTGTAACTTGTTTTTCATATTTTAACATAGTTGAAGAATAAAAAATTTATTTTTCCTATTAAAATTTTGAATGCAAGTTACAAATTCGATACAACAGAGTTACAAAATTGAAAGATTGAATTGCAAATTTCTAAAATTTAACACTTGAGACCTAACTTAAATTAATTAATTATTTTGGGACCATTCTGTCATTCTTCCTAAAAAAATAAAAACAACAAAAAATCATATATATAAACATATAACCAGCCAATAAAATTTTCATAAAGCAAAGAAAAATAGAAAAAAATTGTAATACTTACTTGGAATCTACGAACATGAAAATACAACCCAAATGACCGACCTAAAGCAACAACCAATAATGGAGGAAAAGGAAGAAGGAAGCACACCCATTGAAATGGAAGATTAACTGGCAATAGAAGACAATCGAAGAAGGAATAAAGAAAATGGAAGCCATAAATAAAAGATTAAACTTCACTCACAAAGAGAAATGAAGCAAATGTAACTCAAAAGTACCAAAATATCATATAAATGGAAACAAAGAAGGTAGTGTAGAGCAAATTGATGGTGACATTCGCAGCTTCGATAGTGACAGTGGCAACTTTGACGACGCTCATCTTTGGCTTCAACAGTGATAGATTGCTTCTTCAACTTCAGAGGGTTTGATGACAGAGAAGAGAAAGTTGAAAATTAAAATTTGGAAAAAATAGAGCAGTTGGAATGCATGCACGATGAGGTTAAAAAGAAGGGATACAATGTTGATTATTAAATGACTGATGTCGTATCCTTTTTTGACATCAGTTACTTAAGTAGCCAATGTTGAAAGGTATGAATTTTTTTTATTTTTTATCATGTAACATGTTGAAAACCATGTTTCCATATCACTTACTTACATATTTGATATTAGTTATTTATTGACCGATGGCAAATGTCTTGCCAACGACAATTTGAATTTTTATATATGTATATTTTTGCTATCACTTTATTTATAACAATGATTGTGTATAAAACTGACATTAAAAGGAAACTTCAAAAGCATAATTTCTAGTAGCATGGCAAACTACATGAGTTGATATTAGTATCATCAAAGTCTTCTTTAAAGCTATTAAAAAAGTTAGCATCGATGGGCTTGTTATTAGCAATAATAACCCCCCACCAAAAATGTCGAGCGAATCATTGTCATTGACATTCATAGCCATTATCAATCCTTGCTCATCCATCCCTTTAAACAAGTCCATTGGCATCAGTCTTATTAGATGACTTTCTTGCCTATTCTCAAAGACGACTCTACATTCGAACATGCCTATTAGTTGCACTTCCATTGATTGAAATGAAGAAGCTTGAGAGAGAGAGAGAGAGAGCATTAAATCAATGGTCAAATGAAGATAGGTGGGCCCACATAGATGTCCATTAGTGAAAAATAAACGAGAGGTGGCAGATGCTTTATTTTTATATAGTTGATGATTTATTTGCATCACCTCATAGTATAGGCTACTCAATAATCTTTAGAAAATAGTTTATAGCAAAATTTACACATTTATCCTTTTTTTACGTTGATGATTATGGAAAAATTGTGCAAGGAGACACTAAAATTAAGTCTTGTTAGAATTTAAAAAGTTTTCGGACCTTAAAGGTGGAATACCAAAAGTAGTAATATCATAAGAGTTATGAAACTCCTAATAAACTAGCTCATTTGTGCATTTATTAACATTCTTGAAAGCAACAATTCAATTCTACATAAAGAGGTCTTTGATTTTTGGGCCCTAAAGTATATTTTTCTTACAATATTTTTCTTTAAGAAGTTCTGGGTACCCTATATTAATAAGTAGGGTATTTTTCCCTTAAATCATTTTTCAAAGGAGAAAAAATTTTCTCTATTAGTGATCCATTAACTCTAGCATGTCATTTATTAACATTCTTGAAAGCATAGTTAAAAGTAACAATTCAGTTCTACATAAAGAGATTTTTGATTTTAGGGTTAAAGTGCATTTTTCTTACTATACGTTCTTTTGAAGAGCTTTGGACACTCTATATTAATAAGTGGAGCATTTTTTTCCTTAAATAATTTTCCAAAGGAGAAAAATTCTCTCCATTAGTTATCCGTTAACCCCAGCATGTTCTTTAGTATAATTTGTCTTTAAACTCTTTTTTTAGGAGTATTGGGCACTATAAAATTTTGTTAAAATAAAATTTAATAAATATTATTAAAATATTTAATATTTATTAAGAACATGATCTTTTAAGAAAATTAATATTGATCAAGTTTCTTAAATTGTTTAGGTCATTCTTTAAAATTTTTTAGTTAACTAACGATCAAATTAATGTATATTTGAACCGAAGTGTCACTTATTCTTAGTTGATATTGTCATATAATGCAATATTTTTTAATTTTAAAATTGAAAAAATAAGTTATAAATTCAACAAGACAATATTAATTTGATCCATATATTTGGAGTTTCATTCCCTCCTTTTTCATACAAAGTTGCAAAATATCACAATATTAAATTTAGATGGTGTAATATTTTAGAGAGTGATCGTTAGTTGATCAAGAAAATTATAGGAAATGGCCTAAAATATTTAAAAGAATTAATTATTATTAATTTTTTATAAGGTCATTTTTTGTAATTTATTTAAAAAATATTATTGTTATTTTTATTATGGTTAAAGTACATTTTTTCCATTGTACTTTCTTTTAAGGTGCGTTGGATGCCTTATGCTAATAAGTGCGGCATTTTCCCCCTTAAACCATTTTTTAGAGGAGAAAAAAATCCCCCTTTGTTAACAAATCATTAATAGATCACTAATGGAAGAGAATTTTTGCTCATCTAAAAAATAGTTTAAGGGTTTTAAAGTAGTTGAGTAAAGGGTTGTAAATTCATTAATGCAAGTATTAATAATTATGGATATGATTAATTATAAATTAATCACCTATCCATACCATTCAAACTTGAGAAGAGCTTTGAAAATAATTGTATTGAGGGGTAAATTTTTTACATTTTAAAGATTCAAGGTAATTGGAAGAAATCTTACTTGTACTTTTATGTGTTAGTTAGTTATGTTGCTCTCTGAACTTTTTTTTTTAAAAATATGTGAATTGTTTTAGTACAAATGTGGTATAATATATTTGAAAATCATATATTGAGCATGATTTATGAGTTTATTGAAAGCTATTTGTTTGAGTGAACATGCATAAATGGAGTAATTAATGGGATATAAATGCATTATAATAGAGCTTGTGCATTGTTTCATACGATTAATGGGTAACAAGATATAATTGAAAATTTGGTAAGTTATGTAGAGACACGTGTCAAATTGTGATGAGAAAACATGAGATTGTGAAAAGTGATGATTGTGGTGTGATGAAAATGATAATGATAAATTGCATACTAATCATGATGCTTGAGAATATGTATGCTATGAGTTAAACATTTGTACATTGTATGATCATCTGAGGTAAGAGTTCGCCTAGAAAAAGGAGTAAAGTAATTAAATCCATGTGGTTTGGTCCTATAAAATTATTTTAATATAATTATAATTATTTTTAATATAATTGTAGTTATAATGTAAAGCTTGAGTTTTGAGTTGAATGCAGCATTTTCTCACTTTCTTTTCTAACATTGTAGGTAATGTTTTCAATTTTATGTCTCTCAATTTAAATTTATATATTGCATTATTATACTTACTAATTACTTTATATATGTGTATATAATTTATTTTTGACAAATGTATTAAGTATAATTGATGCTGGAGGAGATGATTGAATGAAGATTGATTGAAGTTTGTTGTTAACTTGTTGTAATGTAATTTAGACGTGTTATGGAAGTTTGTTGAATGTTGTTATGAATTTGAATGCTTTGGATTGTAAGTGAAATGTTTTTATGTTCTTGTTGGAGATTATTATAGATTTATTATGGTTAGCTTTAAATGTTTTGTGATAAATTTTAATGATTATAAGTATTTTTGTTTTCTTAATTGAATTTATTAAGTTGAAAAGAATTGTTGCCTCTCATAAAGGAAAGAGGGGGAAAAGATGTAACAAACTATCAAGACCAACCTCCCAGCCCTATAGGTCAAGGCTAGGTCATATTCAACTTCAAGTTAATCTTAAATTAGACTAGACTACAAGTTGTAACCCAATTCTTTGATGAAAGAGACCAAATGTCGAGTTAAACCAAAATCCTATCATATCCATCCTTCGTGTAGCCATAACCTTTATTTAGTTACATATGCATGTTAAGTTATTAATATGCTTTACACATTAGATTATTTGAGAGTCAATTTGTGTTTTAAAACTTAAAAGACCCCATGATGATTTAAAAAATATATATATAAGAGATTAAATTAATAAAAATTAAATTTGAAGGATTAAATTGATAACTAAGGGAAAATTGAGGAACTAAAAATTTTATTATCCCAAAAAATTAATTCTCTAAACAAGAGATGTTTTATTGTGAAATGCACTTGGGAATTTATTGTAATAACTAAAGGCTAAAAAAAGTATAAATTTTCAATTTTCTTACTCAAACTAGCATCAACCTTACTCTCTTTATTAAAAAATATAAAATATTTTTAATTGAATCTCACCCTCCAGTAAAGTGATTATCTACTTTCAAACTAACCTTATCTTTTTATATTTATTCCTATTAAATACTTTATAATAAATATAAAGTCATTATCAATAGGGAAATTTTTTTTAAAAAAGCAATGATTACACCTTGAAAAATTAAAAATAAAAATACCTTATAGTTTTTAACATTCAACTCCTCAAAAAATACCTTATATTTTTAAACAGAGGGTGTATATGATAAGAAAGTCGTACATTCTTAAGTAAATGAAAACTTTATAATGGCTCAATAATATGTAATATTTTATCAATCAAGAGAGAAATTATTTCTCATTCACTTTATCTATTTTTTTGTTTAATTTTTTTTTTCATAACTTCAGGTCGGACATGCATTATTTAGTATTAATAGAAAACATGATTGCTCAAGAGATACCTGGTTGCACTCTCAGGTTTTATAGGATACTGGTTGGTTGAATATTACAAAAAAAAAAAAAGAAGATATAATTAATGCATGGAATAAAAAGTTTTCATGTCATGGGATTGTGTCACTTGAGTGGCATGCAGTGTTGATATGCTAAGATTTTATAAGTAAAGAAAATATCTAGCAAGGGAAAAAGTGAAGAAAAAGAATAAACGAACCAAACAATTTACAAAGTAGTATATAAATAACTAGAGATATTTTCAATAAATTAAAATCAATACTTAATAAACATGATTAAACAGTGCTAGATATTATTATTATATATATATATATATATAGATTCAGATAGGAGAACATAGGAATAAGAATAAGGAGTTAGTGACAAAAACAAGCAAAGAAAAAGCATGATTCCTTGTTTATCAATTAAAAAAAAAAAAAACATGATTCCTTTCCAACTTCATTGTAGTGATCCATCTTTGTCTTCTGCCCAAAGAAAAAAAAAAAATCTATGTCTGTCGGCACAAGGGTATATATGATTATGAATCCCGTCGTGCTGGAGATTTCACACATAACAAAAGCTGGATTGTGGTGTATTTTCCGATACATGGCCTGTGGAATTGCTTGTCACTAGTTTTATAATATACTTTAATTTAATTTAATTTAATTTAACCTTGATAACAAAATATGATTGATATTCATATTCATATTGATTTTGATTAACTAAGTTATTATGAGTATGTATCTCAAGTATTTAAATCTTAAATGCTAAAATATATTATTTATTTATCAAAATTATTTAAGGATGTAGGAATAAAGTGAGGTTCCAATATTATCCAGATTTATCCGGATATTAATTGATATAATTTAAAAAAAAATGGGGGAGAGTTTAGGAAAAATTACTCTCGGATCAATTTTGTGAATCTAAATACAAAAAATCAATTTTATGAAATTACAAAATTATATTAAAATTTTATTTTAATTATTAATATTGTCAATTACAAAATTACCATTGTTAATTATTGCTTGTTAGTTGTGAACAAAATAACTCCATTTATAACGATAGTTTTTTTTTTTTTACCATCCATTTATAACTATAGTTATTAACAATTATCCCGCATTGTATGATAACTTTAATATAGCAAATTAACAGCTTAGAAAATAATATGAGATTTTATAATATTTTTATTACTTTATGAAACCGTTTTTATTTAAATTTAAAATAAATTTATATATGTAAAAATTTTTTCAACTAAATTAAGAATATATATATATATATCTTTTAGAGATTATTTATTATAGGGTAAATTAATTATTTGAGCTGTATAATTTTGACTCAATTATAACAAGCTTTGATTTATTGTAATTAGGTCTTTAGAATTTTGGTTCGATTTTAACTCAATCTTAAACTTTGACTCTTGCAATTTAATCTTTATAATTTTTTTAGTTAAAAAATTATTATAATTTTAACTATTTAAAATATTAGCCTTTATATTGTAAAAAAGATAAAATTATGTTAAAATTTAGGCTAACTTTAAAATTTACTAAATCTTTTTAATTCTTATAAAAAAATTATAAAGATTAAAATTTTAAACTAGTTTTAATTTTTATAATTTTATTTTTAAAATATAAAAATTAATATTTTAATTAATTAAAATTATAGAGACTGAGTTGTAAGAATTAAAATTCAAAATTAAGTTATAAATAAGGATCAAGTAACAATTAATTAAAAAGAAATTAATTATAATTGGATTAAAATTATAAAGATCAAGATTGATTTTCCATTTATTATATACTAAATTTTTCTTAATAATGATATTAACATATTAAAATATACTTATCTCAATTTAATTAGATAAAAATAAATTAAATTTATAAAATGAAGTATCCCATTTAAACTCTTCATGTGGGACCAAGGGCAATTTCCCCCAAGAGAACGGATAGACATGGAAATAGAAATAGGTGGAGGGACCCACACGAAGACAAACCAGAGTCCAGAACCACCCCCCCGGCCAACCGATCCTCGCAACTTACAACCAAACTAATCACCTCGCCCGCATTATCATGTTTCCCAGCTTTTCCCTTCTCTCTCCTTTTATTTCCCCTCCTCTTCCTGTTTCTCTCTTCCCTGTTCTCCTTCTACATCTCTCTCTGTGTGAAGGGACAATTACGATTTATGACCCTGGGTAGCGTGGCGGGAATATCCCATGATGAATCATGCCCCCAATTTACCCTTTTACCCTCACCCATCCAGTAACATCCATTATAGATTTTCAAATTACGATTCTCACACGCCTTCTTCTCTTACGGCTCATTGACATTGACTCAAATCCAGACAAACAGCTCTCTCCTTGACACGCCTTCCGAGCTAAGCAATTGAATTCTTATCGCCGACGCTGGATTAATTGTCACATTGAATTGCTCTTGTTTTGGCCTGACCTTGCATTTATGTGATTCTGGGTCTCATTGTTTCGGTATATGTGTCTTTTCCTCTAGTCCCTTTTAATTCATTGATTACAATTAAGCCTCCCTTCTTCCTTCTCCTTGGTTCAGTGTACCCACCCACACGCCTCTTACCTTTTGCCATGTTTTGATTTTGTTATGACTTTCCTCGGTGATTACTACGGCCTATATACTCCGTTTTCATGGAATTCCCTTCTCGTAGGTGCTTTTTTCCCCCGTCTTCTATCCTTCTGTTTTATTTACAGCTTTCTGTAAATGTCTTGGTTAGCTGATTGGATGTGTTGTTTTCCCCTCTCTTTTTTTTGCCTTGCCTCCTCCTCTTTTTTAACTTCTGGGAACTAAAGCTGACATTATTGGCGGGTTTGAACGAATTTTGGGTCTCAATAGCATAAAGCGCGGTCTTGATGGGGAAAGGTGACGATGGGCGATGCATCTTTCCTCTTAGGAGTTTGCAAATTGGGTAAGGTTGATGAAGTTGATTGATTATATCATATCGTGCTACTAGCAATTGCTGGTAGATTAAAATGTCATATCGTATGCTGATTATGATTAGTACAACCTGAAAGGAGGAAAAATATTCATTCTCCTGATCTTCTTTGATTAGCAATATTTGTCAGCTTATAGTTCTTATCGTAAGTTTGTCTTCCTTTGAGCTGCATAGAGGCGGTTCGATTGGTCTTTTATAACATATGCATTTGAACAACATGATTTGCAAGTTGACAATTGACTGGGGGAGGTTTCTGGTTTCTCAAGGGGAATAAGGATGATGTTCTCTACTTCGCTTCCATGTTCGCGTAATCCCTGTTTTTGTTTTTTTATCGGGCAAGTTTGTCATCCCGGTTTATATTCTTTTCAGATCTTCGACTTTATTGTCATATTGTTCATTTATTATCAAATCAGAAAAGAAAACTGTTGGAAATGCAGCTGATTTTTCTTTCAACTTACAGTAATTAAATGATTTGCCACATCGGATTGATAAAAATTCCTTTTAGATTTACTAAAAAGTTTGATAAGGAAATCACGAGTCATCGTGATTTTGTTTACATATTGATGACGTTTGGTTTTAAGACATTTGTCTTGAATGATCCAGTGCATCTTTTAGGATTTTTTTTCTTTTTTCCCGCAGAGACTTGCAGTCATACCTCTCAGACCTTAGTCTTTTCCTTGCCAATGATAGTAAAAAATTATATATTTTGGTTGACAACCGACCATGGTTGAGAGACTTGGGTCCTCGGAGCGCTCACTTGTGGCAGCTGATGGTTACCAAGGTTGGTAAAAAACCATAATTTATTGAAGCCACTTTTGTCTGGCATTTATCCTGGAATATGAAGTTAATAATTTTTATTTGATTTCAGTCAAGGTTGTCTCCTTTTGCAAACACAAAAGCTCGAAGACAGAGAAACCAGGGAGAGGATGTTTGTTCTGGACCAAGCACAAGTAAACCAAAGAGCTTTCTAAGATGGTTCTCACTGATTGATGTGGTGATGTCATCAAGAAAGAGAGTTTTGCTGCCCGTTAAAAAACTAAGAAATTCTTTGCAGTGGAGCAGTGAATTACATAGGACCTTGCATGGCTTTATTGTATTTGAAGTTGAATGGGCCTGTGTCCGTGGTATGAGTTACTTGAATGAGCTTCAGGTACTGCATCTCTTGCATGCTCCTCATTCTATTTGTAGTTGTCTACTCTATACTATAGTCTATCACTCTCACACCTTTTTTTCTTTTTGGTTTTGCAGACTGACACCTCATTGGCTATAGAAACTAAATATATGAAAAGATGGGAATTTGACAGCATTGCTCAAGCCGCAAGCTGTATGTCTTCATGGTTTTCAGGAACACGGTCTGAACAGCTGCTTTTGAAAGAGTATTTGGATTCTGCCACAGGTGGTAACATGGATTCTCATATTTTTATGGAGTTTAATTTCACAAATATGGAAAAAATGCAATCTAATTATCCATCTGGTTATATATAAAGTTCATATGTAATGAAAGAGCTAGGATTTTGATATGTGGCACCAATTTGGCAAGACATAAGTTAGTATCTGTCAATAGGAGGCTATTTATTGTTTTGTTTTGTCACGGCCGTGGATGAAATTTTTCTAATTAGTTGAAGCCAACAATTTGGCATTGGAAAAAAGCTTAAAGGAGACATTGTGTTCTTTTTCAAACTCAAGTTTGACTAATTCAATTTTAAACTATGCTTCAATTCTGGTAGAGGTACTCCTGGCCATCATTGAATAACTTCCTGCAGTTGCAGCGTCACAATGAATTCCACAATTTTCTTCAGATTCAACAACTCTGGCATCTCTCTCTCTTTTGGCTTTTTATGCCCCTCCCCCATCTCATTGATCTATTACTCTTAAACAGATCCCCTCTTGAACAGATCCTTCTCTAACAAATTTTTTTTTTGGCAAAAAAAGTCTCCCCCCTCAATTGTCTCTTCAATTTTATTATACCATACACCCATACATAACGCATGTAATGATGCTTGCATATCTCTATTCCTTTGTTCTCTCTCTTCCACTCTAAGTATCTGTTTGTCTGTATATGTAGTTGCTTCACATTATTTGTGTAATCCTAGATTGCGCTACATTTCATTTCATCACTTGATGGTATCAAAAGGTTGCCAGGTTTCTTTAATTTCTAGACAAAAAGAATGTTTCTAAATGTTTCTTCATCTGCATTATTTTTAGGGGAACTCTTTTATGATGCTAGTGAAGATCTTTCTGGGAGTATACCTATTGACAGTGAGGATAAAATGTGCAATGGTATGCTGAATGTGAAGGATGGTTCTGTTGACAGTCGGGGTAGCCAGTTTGGTGTATATTGTGAGAATCAGGAACAGATGGAAGACATGCTGCACACGCCTCCACCATCTGGACCTTACAAAAGGAGAAAAGTAATGAAGTCCCTTGGTACTGGAGCTGGAGTTCATAGCTACTCCAAGGAAATGCCTGGGGGAATTGATGACGATAGAATATATAGTGGGACCTCATGCGGTGTTTCTGAGATTGTAGTGGAAAACACTCAGTATAAGGATGTTCTAATACTGTTTAGGTTTGATGACCATGACCTTCCATTTAAATTAAGGGAAGTTATAGTACCTGATCTGCGGTTGCTTACATTGTTAGAGGCTGGCCTTCCATCTTGGGTCATCTTCTTACAATCTTACCCAGGATTCTGTAATCTATATCGGCCATGGATGTGCCCACTGGCAAGAATTTTATATGCACTTATCTCGGTTGTCACTGTCATAATAGGATTTTATGATTTATATAAAAATGTCCCTGTTCTTAAGGCAACTGCATCTCGTATATGTGGGCCGCTTTTTGATTGGATAGAAACTTGGGAGATGGTTTCAAGGATAAAGTACTTAGGAACAATGTTGTTTCTGCATAACATTCAAAAGGCTGTTAAGTGGTGTCTTGCCTTCACACGTACCACAAGATCCTTTTTCTCTGTTCTTATTCAACCTCTTGCGGAACCATTGGTGGAGTTCTTTGGATTTCTTCTTCCAAGCTGGAATTTGTTATATAATTTAGCAGAAAACATGGGTTCTGTTGTTTGGATTGGAATTGAGACTTCCTACAATTTTGTTGAGGATCTACTGGAGCTTTTACTTTGGCCATTGTGGTCTATCATCACTCTTTTTTGGAGCATTGGTAGGTTACCATTTTTTCTTCAGAGCTTGTCATTTTGTATTTTATTCTGATATTTTATTCATAGACAAGTCTTTTGCTAATTGCTTGCATAATTATGTTTGATTGGACTGCAGCCACTTCCATCGTATATCCTATCTTTTGGACTCTTTGGGAAATCATATATGCTCCAGTTCGGCTTGTCCTTGCAATCTTGAGTTTTGTGGCTTTCATATGTACAACCATATATAATATTCTTGGAGAGACATGGCAGTTTGTTTCTGGCTTTTTTGTGGTGGCATCATCATCTGAGGCAACACTTAGCACCTACAAAGTTTCCATGTGGCGCTCTCTTTGGAATGACCTTTTTTCTCAGGTTGCACAATCGTATGTTAATGAACTTGTGTATTTGTCTGGTTTAATAAGACAACTATCCTAATTGTTATTTTTTAAAACAATGTTTCTAGATTTTCCGTGCTGTCAGGAGTATACTGAATGGATTTGTTGCCTTCTTCATGGCCTGCAACAGGCATCGACTAAGGTATTCCTTTTGCCTGTTTTCCTTTTTTTCCCATTTGATATGTATAGAACAAAACTATATCACTGTGAGTAAATGTTTGCTGTTTGATGCTTCACTCTCTGATTTATGCCTTTATTCAAGACTATTTTCCCTGTGGAAATTTCCAAGGCATTATTGATAATTTAGATCATATGATAGGTCTTCCACTCAGGCATTAAGGATAGACAGTGCTGTGTAACTATCAGCATCGTAATAATGGTACTTTCAAGTAGTTAAGTTTCTTTGCCAAAAGCACTTCATGATTTTTCATCAGAAGCAGAATGGTGAATGTCAGTACTGCTCAAGAGCATCATTCGTTGCTCTTGGTGGTGGTCCAGTGGTCAGATAATGGTTGTATGTCTTAGTTGTGGTGATTATTATTAATTTTAAAATCTTCAGTATTTAAGGCACATTTCATTATTAAAGGTGATAGTTACTTGTTACGATGTCTATAAAAGGTCAGCAGCCCCATCTTTTGAGACTCCTGCTTCCCAAACTTTCCATTGTTGGCTGGACTAAGGATTGTGGATCCTAATGGCCAATGGGTGTGGGTTTCTTTTCCTTTCTGCACAAGGGGAATTTTTGGAAGCCTGAAAGGGAACTTCGTTAGTTTTTCCTTTCTCTTCTTCCTCTTCCTGCATCAGTCTTAGGAAGTTAACGCATTTTGTTGATATTTAATCCAGAGAATTCGTTTGTTCTCGTTAGTCACCTTGATTCCTAGTTTAGAATCTCAATCAAGTAATATCTACTTCAAATCCAAATAATCATTCCTAGTTTATAATTGTTTTGTGGATGCCAATCCAGCATTATTATCTGGCTCTAACCTTAATTTGATGTATCATATGCAGCATTTATAATCACCTACAGGAGTTTATCCGAAGACTATATTGTCAGAGACAGAGATCACAACAGGCAGATTTAAGAGAAGGTAGAACAAGATACAATCTGTTCAAAAACTAATTATTGTCTGAATAATTTTATGGTTTTAGCTCACAAGTCCATATGAATCAAGATAGCATTTAAACACTAGAAAGACTAGCTTTCAATTTATGTAGATTTCATGGCGAGGATGGGTGAAACATATTCCAGCTTATCTATTGAAAAATAGAACTGAGGTCACCTTTTTTCCTCGATTGCAAAATGTCAGATGCTAGAGCACTATATATCCAAAGTTTGGTTGTTGATAGGGTACAATGACATTGCAATCCTGTAGCTAACCCCACCCATTAAAATAAGACTTGTCGACATTGTTGAAACATCCAAATGCTGCTCCTTGGTCACAGCATTTCTCAGTTAATAGGTTTATGCTAGACAAACCAAATAAGAATTGTGCATTGATGCTTTCTGACTTGGACATAAATAATTGATAGCATCCAGTCGGTACTTTTCTTTGTTCTGTGGTATGAGAATAAGCCTGCGAAACCTAAGCTTATTTCTGGCAATTTCCAGGTAGAGGAAAAGAGAAACTGCATACTGGATGAGGCCCAACGGATTAGAGATTTTTACTGTTTATTGCATTGCAACATAACTATGACAAACTTGACATTGAACGGAGAACAGACAGAGCTCTGTGGTTTGTAAGATTGCTGATGCTGCAAACACAATACCAATTGCCTATAGGATTCTTTAGATTCGTTTCTGCTTTGAACAAATTTTGCTTGAATGTTTACTATAGGATTAAGGCCTGTTGTTGTTTCCCTTTCTGAGCTAGCTTTAATTTGTAAGTTAACCTCTGTTCGTTGACTTTTTTATGGTCGAAGTTATCAGATGTATATATTTATGTATAGCCAACCTGTACATTCTCTTCAGTTGGCCGAAAAAAGAAATGTAAATACTCTTGAAGTTGTCTATAGTCATTGATTTCTTCGAATGTATACATGCATTTGAGCTTTCTATTGGATTTTTTTTTTTTTTTCATTCCCCACATTTAAATTTGATATTCTATTTGGGAGACACTGTCTGAATTCAGGAGCAGAGGCTTTTTCTGTCTACAAGGAATTTGCATATAGACTGAAACTTCATATATTTCATCCCAAGTCATTTATATCAGGACTGATAACATGTTTTCATACAAGTCCTGGAGTATCTTCTTCATTGCTTATACCTAAAGTAGCTCTCATATATTTATCCTAAGTTCACGAAATTCAAGGTGAATGCCGGTGAACATATTTTATTGATATTATATGAGATTTTTTTTTTTTAACCATCAATAGTATATGAGATTCAGTTATTACAACTCAATCATGACTAAACTTGGTTATTCAAATCTTAACAATTATTTGAGCATGGAAACATTTGAAGAGTGGATTGTTAGAATTAATTAACAAGTTTATATCCAAGATTAAAATTACCATTGAAATTTTAATTTAAGTTTGGTAAGTTAAATTTTAAATTTAAATAACAAACATATTGATTTTTCACCACAAAAACAAGGCATATCAATTTTAGGGGAAATGGTATTTAAGGGCGCTCTAAAACATTAATTACAATTAAGAATCACAGATTTTTTGAAATTCTAAAAAAAATTATAGTCCATCATTGGAATTAAAATTCGAGGAAATTGCTAAAACGGAGCAAGTGGTAACTTAATTCACTTGAAGAATTTTGGTTCTTTTGTAGCATCAAAAGAGAAAAAGAAAAAAGAATTTCGGTTCTTTCGTACAAGTAACTTCATCGTCTAGTCGTTCTTACCAATTTTTCTTTAAAATTTTTTGAATTAATTTTTTTAGCATTTAATTTTGACTTTTTAGTTCTAATCTTTAATATTTTCTTTTTATTTTGCCTAATAGAAATAGCAATTCATTGAGCAGGAAATTGTATCACCAGTCCAAGAGGAGGTCTCAACACCCAATTGGCACCATCTCTTTGAGGAAATTAAAGATATTGAAGTGATGAGCACAAAAAATATCAAAGGTGAGAACGGGAAGGTAAAAACAAATGAATACTGATAAAACCAACTAAAATTTTTAATTGCCACTAAAAAGCAGGATTCTTTTTTAAAATTTCAAAACATCAAGTTCCTTCTTTATAATTAATATTCTTATAAGATCATTAATTGTCGTTTGTGCCACAATCTTTCTCCAATTAATCAAAAATTCACATTTCAAGCAAAAGGGGCTTTTTTACCACAAAACTATATCAAAAAAATATTCACTATCAAAATGCTATACATTCAAAATTGTTTACCACAATACTATAAATCAATAACTCAACATGTATCAAATCAATTTCTATCCAGCCCCCACACAAGGAGATACCAAAAAGGTGGGGGGGGGGAATCACAGAGAGTAGTTCAGTAGCTTGACGCAGGCTGAGTTATTAGTTAATAATATTCTGGCAAATAATTTTGAATGTATAGCATTTTGGTAATAAAAATTTTTGAAAAAATATAATTTTTGATCTTTATACTTTTAGTATGTTTTGATATTAATTCTTAGACTTTTATTTCATTATTTCAAGTCTTTTAAGTTTTATCAATCTATAACATTAGTCTTTATATTTTTAAATATGACTCTAAGAACTTGATAGAGACTAATATGTACATAAACTCTGTTATTTTTGTACTGACGTGTTAAAGTTATGATGATTTGTATATAAAATGAGTGGAAGACAAAAAAAAAAACAGGATGCTTGAATGTGCAACGGATGAAGACTCATAAGACAAAAACACAGTTAGGGCAAATAGGCAAAAAGATTAATAGTCATTTTGCTCATATAATATATAACTCATCATAATTTCATAAACTCACCAACAAAATTAAATAGAATTACATGCACATCAACAGATTTAACTTTGCTAGCAATGATAAAAACTAACATTGCATATATATGAAACTTAGGAGACTTAGAGACTAATACTAAAACATGTTAGAAATATAAGGACTAATAGTTATATTTTTCCAATATTTTTTTATATAGTATTGTGGTCAAAAAGGCAGCAAAGGGATAATGGAACCACACAACAATCGATAATTTTCATTGAAATAAGGTAATTAATTTTAAAATAAGCATCATTGCAGTGAATTGTGACACCCACAATCATCAATATCATCCAAGAAAACAGGAAACACTTCGGAGACGAAATTATTGATTGCTAAAGGCTCAAAACACTGAAGACTGTAAATTTCATAAGAAGTGAAAGATAAAATCTTTCCGGTAAAACAAAGGATAAATCCTTCAGGTTAAAAAGAAAAAAGATACATCACAGAAGGTGCAGAGAGAGCACTGCAAATTTTTCAATCCCAGAATGCAAATGTAAAGGTTACATAAACAAGGCATTAATTCATATAATTAACATCAACATGAAGAAACCCACCAATTTGGTGCGACATTGCATCAATCTCATCACCATCCTCCATTTCAAGCTGAAGAAACATTTTCACAAAAACAGAAATGATTATTACGCACAGAAATAATTAAATTACAATTTTGTTGAGATTTTATTTTAATTTCTTAACTTCATTCATTCCACTATATTTTATTTCAAGATATACTTCCCACATTTCCCTTAATTTTAATTATTTCGGTTTGGTCGCTCATCTTTAATTCATTTGCTTTTGTAATTTGATTTTGATTTTATCATATGAAAAAAATATTCAAATGGTTTCCCTCTACCATTGTTTAATTCGATTGCTTAGTAAAAAAGTTATATACAACTTGGGTAAAATAAAATGAAATCATTAATTAGACTAAAGCAAATTTGACAAAAATGAAATCATAATATAAAAGTGAAACCTAATGTGAAGTTAAACAACCAAATTAAAATCAAATAAATTAGAGGACAAAAATGAAACGTAAGGTTAGAATTATAAATAGTAAATTAAAACCAAATGAAATTAAGGGGTGCAAATGACATTAAAGTTTAATATTTAAGGTTAAATAGTAATTTGATCTCTAAACTATAAATCCAAAAGTATCTAGAATTTTAAATTCATTGTTTTATGCAATGTTCTCAATGAAATGTATTCATTAACATCATTTTTTGTCATTTTCTAGCCAACCAATGATCAAAGTTCATTTTTATTATCAATAGGGACTACATTGCATTATTTTCAAAAAAATCAAGAGAAACGTTATAAAAAAATAAGTTCAGAATTTTAAACTCTACTACACCAATAATTTAAGGGTCAAATTGCCCTTTAACTTTTTATTTTTAGAGAGGCCTTAGAATGTGCTGATTACTTAACTAGTTATACTCATATTACTTATGAAAGCTTTCGTATCTTGATCAACCACCCTTTTGTTGTTACAAGGTGGTGGATGATCATAGATTAAGTATTGCTCAACCTTAACTAGGAAAGATTAGTGGATTAAATTGAAATCAAACAAAATTAAAAGACCAAAGTGAAATATCATGAGAAAAAGTGGAGGGAGAACCTCGTGTGGAGTTTGCTCTCCCTTGATGATTTGACCATCAAATAAGAAAACAATTGCATTAAAGTCCACAGATTGTCGTTCACAATATGCATTCATCAGCTTCTTCAGTTGAGTGCTCCTTTTAATCTTAAAGAATACTTCGTCCCCATCCTACAATGAACCAAAATTTTCCTTAGCCCATGAGCTCATTCAAAGACATGCTAATCTAACTAAATTTCATTGTAATGCATTTAATAAACCGCAAGCTACATACAATAGCATCAAAATGAAAAACATCACTGAATTGTACAAAGAAAAACTGGGATACTTAAGTTTGAACTCTACTCTCTAGGATACTAAAGTTTGATGATTCACTAGGCAAATGATATTTAAGAGAAATGTTGCTGTGTCACAGAATCTTGTAATGCTTTTTGTTTGACCTTTTGATATCTTGAGATGGGGTATATTGTCTTGTACAAAGAAAAATGAAATGCTAACAACATGTAAAAATGGCAGCAGCTTAAACTCATATAGAAATCCGGATTAACCTGCCCAGTTAAACAGTCAACCGGCTTAATAAAATGCTTTATTTATAACCAGATCTTTAACCTTGAACCAATGCCAGTACGCATCCAGTTTTCAATACCTTGGTTTCAAGTTTGAATTTTTGTGAATGTTAATAACAATATATCTAAAGAAAACCAGCACGAAAGAGGGAAAACCAAAAGACAAAAGGCCATGCAAACACAAACGAAGTATATAACACAATAACAGCTGAAATTTGAATTCCTATTTTGTTCGTGTAGATTAACTAAAATGAAAATAACAAGTAATGGAAACATTAAAGAAAAAAAACACCAAAAACACAGATATGAAAGCAGAATGTAAAAAGACTCAAACTTTAAACGAACTTAAGCCTGCTTATGAGTGAAAACTTTATGAAAAGAAGCGAAACAGAGAAACAGCGAGAAGAGAAGCGAATAGAAAAATACAGCAATAAATAAAAAGGTCAAAAAAGGAAGAAAGAAAGAAAGAAAGAGACCTGAGCTTTCACTTTCAGATTGATGTGAGCGAACTGATCATTAGGCTTCTTTTCCTCCAGTTGCTGAGTATTCGGAGTCTCAGACATTGCTTTCGGCTTCCTGTCTTTTGTCTCGTGAACTCAAATTAGGGTTCCGTTTCGTTTTTATCTGACCAGAGACTCCTGATTTCATGCTAGATACATGCTCCGGAATTCGAAATGGCCTCCGGCCGTTAATGCACTCAACGATGACGAGGAAGACGAACAGTGCGGTTGATCGTGTCACAAATTGATTGGGCCTTTATAAATATATTTTTTATTTGAAAACACATACACATAAATTTTAATGCCGCACTATGGTCATATTTTGTTATAAACTTTTTTATTTTTTTTTTATATTTTAAGTCTTTGTATTTTTTATTTGTCTTAATCTTAAGCCTCAATATAAGAATTTAAAGTTATATTTTAAAAAAATAATAAAATTAATTTAAAATACATAAATAATAATTTAATATCTTAAAATATCATATTTTTTTGAAATTTATAAGAACTTTTTTATTATTAGTAAATTTATATAAATTATTAAATTATTCTTATTGAAAATAAATGAATCATAATTTTTTTTTATATTCACAACAATGTAAAAGTAAATAAAAAAATTAACAGCAAAGTTGTGATTTACTGTTACATTATTACAAATATAAAAAAAAGTTATGAATAAAAGAAAAAAAATTATGAATCATTTATTTTCAATGAGAGCAATTTAATAATTTAAATAAATTTATTAATAATAAAAAAAGTTTTCAAAACTTTAAAAAATTATAATATTTTAAATGATCAAGTTATCATTTATATATTTTAAAGAAATTTTATTATCATTTTTTCTTTTATTTTAAATGTTATTGATTAATTAATTAACTTGAAATGCTAGCCAGGCTTAATAGTCCATTTAAACCTGTTTTTATTAAAATTTGAGCTGAAAAAATTGAAAACTTTTAATGCAATTAGATTTTTATGCCTAATCTTATTATGATGTATAAAAATAGGCTCGAATTCAAGCAATCCTACAAGCCCATAAAAGAAAATTATATTAGAAAACATAAAGAATGAGGAAATATTAATATTTTGTAATTTATTTTGTTAGTTTATGAATTAAAATAAAGTTTGTAGTTATGAATTTTATCCACAGTTTGTTGTTTTGGTAACTTTGTTATTTAAAATGTTTTCGTGATAGTGTGATACTTTGAAATAACCATTAGTTCAATTCTTTGATTTGTTAAGCAAGTTTGTGTGTGTATCTCTAGTGATTAAGATGTAAAATTTTGATTTATGATTGTGATATAATTCAATATATAGATTTTTTATTTATCTTACTTTTTAGAAAATTTCAATTAATTTGTAATTTTATAATGTTGAATTTTATTTTTAAAAATTATTTTAAAAAAAAAAAAGCTTACAGACCTAATCTTAAACCCTTTAAATAAAGGCCAGATTTTAAAAAGTGATAAAAAATTAAGAAAATAGAACCTATGGACATGAACCCATAAGAGTAAGGTCCAGACAGGCCAAGCTCACCCATTTCCTATCTCTAGTTGTATATACTCTCTCCATTTTTAGTTGTAAGCAAATTTTAATCAATTTATATAATTAAAAAAATTAGTTAAATATAATATATATATATATATATATATCTTAAACTAAAAAATTAGACTAAATTATTTTTTTTACAATTAATAAGTTTGTCTCGTAAAAATAAATTTTAATTTTGTGATAAGTTTTTAAATTTTATTTATAAAAAATAATAAATTTTATGATAGTTTCTTTTATAATAAAAAAACTAAGGCAGTATTGACAAATGAATGATCTAGTATATTAATAATTTTACTTGAAAAAAAAAGAGTATCAATTAACTTTTATTATTTGGCCAAAAAAATAGTAACTTTTATTAAAATTAACATTGTTTACATTTTTTTCCCTCAAAACATCTTATATTTCGAATTAGGGAGAGTATAATAGTTAGCTGAGATAATTAACTTTTTTGGCTCGTGGAACTCACATTTCAATAAAAATTAGATCCTACGGAGTCATATCGACATATCATGTAACTAATTGAATAGAAAAAGGAATAAAAAGATAAAAATACTCATAAAATAGCTCACCAGAAGCTGATATTTTAAAGTGAGGAAAAGAATATAAATAACCATACCATTATATGAGTGGGTGCAAAAGTAATTAAACCATTAATTTTGATCGTTAAATATTGATTGTATATGCCACATGTCAGTCTTTGTTGATATTAACTAATAAAATGACAAAATTACTCATGAAGTTATCGATCAAGAACAAAAATATCCATAACTTTATCAGAATTAGCGCAAAAGTGACCAATCCATCAAATTTTTTAAATGTTAATTGTTTAGTTGACACCTAAGTAAAAGTTGACTATTTTTTTGTTGATATAAACAAAAAATATTCCTAAATAAATTTTTACAGAAATTGATTGATCATTATATGAGTGTTCATAATATTACTTTTATAGGTGCAATAATGACTAATCCATCAAAATTCATACCACACGGTTGATCGCTCTCATACAGTTGCTTGTTTCAACATAATTCTTTATATCGCCACGTATCCCAACCCTTTCCTCCCCTCCCTCTCTACTTATTTTTTTTATCTGTAAAACTTGAAATTCAATATAATAAGATAAGTTATGCATAATTGAAGATTGAGACTAAGCACACCTCCTACATTGCCTTATCTTAAGAACATTGTCATGACCTTAAACAATTTTATTTATAATATGTTCAAAATTTTTAAATGATTTTTGCCATTGCTGTAAAAAAAACAAGCAATTTAATTTGATATTCAGTTAAAATGATATTTTTCGGTCAAAATGACATTTTCTTACATGTTATTTATAAAATGACTGATCAACCTCTAACGAATTTCATCTAGGAATATTTTTTATCCATATTAGCAAAAAAAAAATTATCAGATTCTGCTTAGGTGTCAGCTAAACTGTTGACATTTAAGAAATTTGATGAATTGATCATTTTTGTACTAACTCTAATAATGTTATGGGTATTTTTACTTCGGGTCAATGACTTTGTGGATATTTTTTTTTCCTTAATTAGCTTATGTCAGCAAAAATTGATATATGGCATGTACAGTGAGCATTTAACGATCAAGGTTAATGGCGTTAGGTTAAAGTTAATGATTTAATCACTTTTACACCCACTCATACAACGTTATGAATATTTATATTCTTTTTCTCACTTTAGAATATTGAATGCACCTGATTGATCACTTTATGAGTATTTTTACTCTTTAATCCTAAAAAAGTTTCTATACATCTTTTCTAAAACAGTTACTCCTCGGTTTTATATTTTTACACGATCCTTTTAATGGGATCCTATTGATTATAGAAAGTTTTTGAAATTAATCAAATATCTTTTTGTTGAAAAAAATTTTTGGTCAATTTTTTTTAATTTTTTTCTTTGGGCTAAAAGTGAAATTTAAAAGTATATTTAATATATATAAAATTATGATATTTTTATTTAATTAATTTGCTAAAATATCTCTGTCAAAAAAAAATGATTTCCTCTCTGCATCCATTTTCTACACCCAAACCTCTAGCCACCCTAACATTCGAATACCTACTCACTCATGATACAGAATCTTTGAATGTAGATGAAATACAGTAGAGAAGATGAAGACGAAGCTGGAGAAGTTGAAGATGAAGACGAAGCTAATAGCAATCGCAAAGAGGAAGTGCTAGATTTCTATTCGGTATATCTGAAGGTTTGACGAGTGCCGTCACATTCTCGCCGTCGCCACGGTCCTCACCATTGTCATTGTTACCTCCCCAGCGCCCCCCATAGTGTCTGATCTCTCAGACGGTGATGGTGTCAGAGATGATGTTGAAGACCAGTTCAGTCAAAAATGGTAGTGCGGTGGGGATGTCAAAGAGCATGGTTGTGAAAATAGGAGAGGCAAATGTGTCTAAAAATTTTATTAATAAGAGCATAATTATTTGAAAAAAATATAATTTCATGTAGCCTATCTCATTTTCATGGATCTGCTTATGAAAACCAATTCAACTTTTTTTTTTTTTTTTATGGAATTCAACCCCTAAGCGAGGAAGCATAGGATAACATAAAAAACTTTTATTAGTTTCCACCATCTTGGACAAATCAAAATACTCTCTCCAATTCTATTCATAAAATAGCAAGACATATTTTTTCTTAATTTTATTTATAAATCATATCATTAATTTTTTATTATAAATTTTTCATCTTGCTATTTATTCAATGCTATAAAAAATATATATTATTAAAATATATATATTTAATATTGATAAGTTTTAGATATTTTTAAACTAAGTTAATGAGCTTGAGAGCCTGTTTGGTAAGACACTTTTTAAAAACTAAAAATTATTCAGAGTATATAAAAAATGAGATGAAAGTGCTTTTATAAATATTCTTTGAGAAAGTCGTTAAACCTAAATTTGTTCAGAGAATATAAAGGTTGTTTTTTGGTATAATGCAACTGTTTCAATTTTTGAAAATACAATCTACTTATATTTACTAACGTGATATTACATATATTTTTATTTTACTTTCATTTTATATTTAATAAAAAGTAAAAATTATTAACAATTTTTGTCAAATATTGTAATAAAAATAAAATCTCAAGATACACTGAATACCATATCTTTAATATTTTTATAAAATTATTTATTCAAAAGTTAAAAAATAACAGTCGAAGAGGTTTTCTGGAAATGGTTTCTTATTTTCGTAATAGTCAAATTATTAAAATTTCTCATGTAAATGTTTTTATTTTGCAATCTTGATTAAAATTTTTGGCTCCGCCCCTGACTATACCAACAAATAAAGACCTATTTAAAAACTTATTATAAAAATAGTTTTCTGTTCTTCAAATCAAAAGAACAAAAAAATTTATTTTTGGTAATGTATTTTCAAAAAATATTTTAAAAAAATAAAAAATAAAATATTATTCTAAAAAACAAAAAAATAAAAATAACTTTTAAGTGATCTGTGATTAT
The DNA here is from genome assembly GCF_029017545.1 of Prosopis cineraria. Lineage (NCBI taxonomy): Eukaryota > Viridiplantae > Streptophyta > Magnoliopsida > Fabales > Fabaceae > Prosopis > Prosopis cineraria. The sequence continues at coordinate 46,807,399 of NW_026555333.1, forward strand.
TGTTCTGGAAAATAAGGAAGAATGAGACAAACACTTATTTTTATTATTTTTTTATTTTTAAAATATATTTTACAGAATATTAATTTTTAAAATAATAAAATAAAAACAGTTTCAAACAGTTTTTAAAGTTCTGAGACGTCTTTAAAAAAATAAAAAAATACATACGATTTGTTGATTAAATTTTTCCTCAGTAATGTACAAAAGAACAATAGCAGTGATATGATATATAAACGGCGATTCCAAAACATGAGCATGTGAGATTCTGAACGTTCTTAATAATAACAACAAAGAAGTCGTCCTTCCGTCAAATTATAATCACTCTTCAATTTTCATTTCCACTTTCCCCCTTCCAGTTAATCACCCTCCCTCTCGCTAACGTTCCAATTTCCACGTAATCCCCCTTTTTCTGCTCCTCGAATCACTATTCTCCTCCATCATTAACACGTGGCGCCAATCCCCGCTTACAGATCATATGATTATGGTGCGCCTGATGAGTACCCCATCACTCCGATTTCACTGTTTCCCCAACGTAAACTTCACTGTGCTTAAAACGGTCGAGTTGTGTGGGGCCACGTGACGACAGGTCGCTATTGGGTGGGGACCAATTAATCCCCTGTGGTGAGTCCCCGTACTCTCTCCTTCTTCCTCTTCGCCTCTTCACTGACACAAAAACCCTAAAACACTAAACACCACCTCCATTACCATTAGTTCATCATCCTCCCCAACTTGCGTTAATTGTGTGGTCCCCATCATTAATTCATTATCTCCCCTCTGGTTGCTGTCGCTGCCACAAATGTGGGTCCCTCTCCCCCCTTCCCCTCAATACCTCCGCAAATAAAAGGAGCACTTCTTTCGCATTTCCTCACCCACACACACACCCACTCCACTAATCCCAGACAGAAATTACAGCGCGAAAGTTTCCACATTCTCTCGTCTTCAACCCCCACGTGCTCTGTTCCTCCCGCCAGAACCATAGCATGCAGCCCCTCATTGTATTCACCATCTTCTTCCTCATTTCGTTTCTCTCTTTCGCAGGTAATGCCTGGTCGAAACTTCTCAAGTCCGCATTGTGCTTCAGGGAGTCTCGTTCTTTTTCTGTGGTTGTTGTTTGTTTTAACAATGCTAAGTAGGTTTTGGGTGTATTTTTTTCTTGCAGATGCTGGTTCAATAGGAGTGAACTATGGCCGTGTGGCGAACAATCTTCCGTCGGCGGCGAAGGTGGTTCAGCTGATGAAATCTCAGGGAATAGAGCGCACGAAGGTTTACGACACCGACCCTGCCGTTCTGAAAGCATTGTCCGGTTCTGGTATCAAGGTCACTGTAGATCTGCCCAACGAGCAACTCTTTCAGGCAGCTAAAAAGCCCTCATTTGCTTACTCATGGGTCCAGAGAAACGTCGCCGCTTACTATCCTCATACACAGATCGAAGCCATTGCCGTGGGGAACGAAGTCTTCGTGGATCCACATCACACCACCAAGTTTCTCGTACCCGCCATGAAAAATATTCAGCAAGCTCTCGTCAAGTACAATCTTCACTCGGATATCAAGGTTTCTTCCCCCATTGCCCTCAGTGCCCTGGGAAACTCGTACCCTGCTTCAGCCGGGTCGTTCCGACCCGAACTCATCGAACCTGTTTTCAAGCCCCTATTGGCTTTTCTGCGCCAAACAGGGTCGTATCTGATGGTTAACGTGTACCCTTTTTTCGCTTACGAGTCTAACGCTGACGTTATCTCTTTAGACTACGCGTTGTTCAGGGACAACCCGGGTGTTGAGGATCCGGGTAACGGGTTGAGGTACTACAATCTCTTCGACGCTCAAATCGACGCCGTTTTCGCCGCTCTCAATGCTCTCAAATACGACGACCTTAAGGTGGTGGTCACCGAAACGGGATGGCCCTCCGAGGGAGACACGAATGAGGTGGGTGCCAGCATAGAGAACGCCGCTGCTTACAACGGCAATCTCGTTCGTAAGATCCTCACTGGCGGTGGGACCCCACTGAGACCCAAAGCAGATCTCACCGTGTATTTGTTCGCGATGTTCAACGAGAACCAGAAACCAGGCCCCACATCGGAGAGGAACTTTGGGTTGTTCTACCCCAACGAGAAGAAGGTTTACGATATTCCATTAACCGTGGAAGGCCTCCGGCACTACCACGGGCAACCGTCATCTTCGTCGTCCCCGATTCCGGCCAGCGGTGGTCAACCACAAGTGTCGCCGTCTCCCGTCAACGGCAGAGGAGGGGTGTCGAAGAGTACTGTGGCGACCTCGTGGTGCGTGGCAAATCCGGATGCCGGGAAAGAGAAATTACAGGCGGCTCTAGATTACGCTTGTGGTGAGGGAGGTGCTGATTGCCGTCAGATTCAGCCAGGTGCCACGTGTTTCGCTCCTAACACGCTCGAGGCACATGCGTCGTACGCTTTCAACAGTTACTATCAGATGAAGGCACGCGCAGGTGGTAGCTGCTACTTTGGAGGCACGGCGTACGTGGTCACGCAACAGCCTAGTAAGTGCCCTATCGAAACCCTATTTTTATTTTTAACCCTTGTGTGGTAGTAGTATATCTCAGTAGATTCTGATCCCGGCTTAGAGTTAGATAAGTGGAACACACGTAGATGCTAACGGGAGCCGGAGGGAGAGTGACAACATAGGGGTGTAATACCCCACTAACATGGTTAAGTCCACGACAGGTCCGCAGAACCGTCAAAAAGGCACGTGATAGGGTTGACAGCGAAGGGAATCTTTTGCTATTGATGTGGGGAAGGCTTTATTGGGTGGAGTGTAAATATTTAGGGGGCACGATCATTAGGTTCGTACTACCTTGGTAGATGAAGGCGGTTTTTTACCTCCTCCACTATTCATTTTTACTTACCGAGGGTAATTTTTTTTTTTTTGGTTTTTTTTGGGTGTTGGCACGCTGAGCGCTGAGGGTAAATTTAATATAGTGCATTAAGGAAATACTGAAGGGTAAATCGAATGCTGAAGAAGAGAGGGAATATTAAAATAGAAAAAAATGGAACTGGTGAGATTTGGTGAGCAGCAGACAGTGGCGAGAGAGTCAAAAAGATTGAGCTGTCTGTCACTCTGGGACTGTCATTCACATGGGATTCCAAAATGACCTTTGGGGAAAGAGAAGACATACTTGATGTCCGAGTTGCTTTTAAAATTTGTTTATAAATATATTATTTTGATATGGTAAGAAATGTGAAATTATATGGGTGTGTGCAGGATATGGTGCTTGTGAGTTTCCAGCATGATAATGTGGTGAAGAGGATCGAAGAGAACTGACAGTATAATGTAATATATTTGTTGTTGCACATTTGGGCTGATTTTGATTGTGCAGTGTAAAAAGTGAAGAAAAAATGGGGGTCTGATGAATTTTTTGGAGTTTGGGAATGTATCAATAATGATATTTGGGAGTAGGTTGTAGTCCATTAACTTGGAGGCCCTCATGCCATGTTAACTTGGAATTAAACTTCGTACTAATATGTTCACTTGGTTGTTCAATCTTAGTTATGTCATGTTTATGCGTTGTATCTACGTTTCTCCTCAACCAACCATAGATATTTTAATTTAATTGGCTATCTTCCATGTTAAATGCTCCCTCCACACCATAATACATGGCATTGATATCTGCCTTGTGAGTGAGATTTTAGTCTTTTAAAATTTTTTACTTGTTTTTAATTATAGTTATGAAATATATTTTATAAGTGTTTTAATAATGATAATTAAAATTTTAATACATTATATTTTCAAAAATAATAATGAAGTTGGACATAATTAAAAATTAATTATAAAAATTATTTAATCTCTTAAAAATTTGACATTATATTTGATGAAGTGAGTGTTGAAGAACGAAATTGTATAATTCTTCATCTGGGTCAAAATATTGATTTATCTATGATTATTTAAAAAAATATTAGTTGAAATATTGATATTTAAAAAAAAATCACTTTTTTAATTACATTTAATTATATCGGTGTCATGATAGTATTAGATAATTAAAAGAGTAACAAATGCAATAGAGTTATAGTTAAAAAAATAATTTTATAAGTTATTCAATTTTTTATATTTTAAATCAAATAAATTTTTTAAAAATGTGTTATATTATTTGGAGTGTAGGTAAGTCTAGCATAATCTGCTTGCAAGTACACATCCATGCCCAAGAAGAAGAATGATTGAAATATAATATGATGATTATCAAATTATTTGAGCATCACGGATGTTGACTATTGGAGGTGAAAACAGAAATAAAACATCACCTTTACTCTTTGCAGAATTGTTTTCTACATATTTTATTGTAATTAAAAAAATTTATAATTTATTAATTTTATTTAAAAATTTAATAATCTTTTAACTTTATTTTTGTTTAATAAAATATATCTTTCCTAACAAACATTTAATATGAATAAAAAAAAATTTGTAACAAAAAATTGTGACACAATACTCCTTGAATTCTATTTATAAAATTTTTTTTAAATCTTATTAATTTTATTTAAAATGTAATAAATTTTTAACTTTAACTCTATTAAATATATATTTTAAAAATAAAATATTTTAATATTTAATAACTTTTACAGCATTTAATAAAAATAAAATAGTAAAGATGAACTTAAAAATTATAAAAATAATTTATAAATAATACCAAAATAAATATCTTTTCTATAAATAGGTTTAAAGAAATATGCTCAATAATAATACCACCAATATTAAAAAAAAATACAAAGTTGTAATAGTGTAATTCATGCGCAAGTAGAGTGTGGAAAAGAATGTTGGCGAAATATAGAATCCAATAAAAAACATAGGACAAAAAAGGTAGTGAAAAGTGGGGTCACGCTATCAATAATAAGAGTCCGAATTTGTTCAACAAATGTAATAACGCACCTCATACCATGCCCCCCACCTTTTGATTCATCCCCTTTCTACTTTGAATCATGAAAGTAAATATTCCATCCCAAATCTCACCTTTCATTTATAACATGCATGTCCTACCCATATCATCAACTTGTTCTTATTTTAATAATTGACCCACATTCTTCTTGTTTCTAAGAGTAAATGGGCAAAATTGTTTAGAAGTTTTTAAAAAAAAAACAATAGGTATCTTTACTTTTGAGTTAGAGTAATGTTGCTTTAAATCTTTTAAAAAGAATACAATGCCACTCCGATATTAATTTTGACTATTGAATAATTGAGTTTGACTAGTAGATGTAATGTGGCAAATTTTTTATATTGATGTGGCGAGGTAAGTGAGACAAGTTGATAAAAAAGGCTATATTTTCTTTCGTCAACCTTCTCCTTCATTTTTGTCGATCTTTCTCCTCCATTACCTCACCGCTGATCAAACAATTAAAAAAAATACATGTAGTTATCCTCTTCTTCCTCCTATTTTCCTTCCTCATGGGAGGAAATTTTTCAAAAACTAAAAGCAAAAAATATTAAATCTAAAACAAATCATTAGGTACCTTTGTTCTTATTTTAATAATTGACCCACATTCTTCTTATTTTTAAGGGTAAATGGGCAAAATTGTTTCAGAAGTTTTTTAAACGAAACATTAGGTACCTTTGATTCATCCCCTTTCTACCTTGAATCATGAAAGTAAATATTCCATCCCAAATCTCACCTTTCATTTATAACATGCATGTCCTACTCATATCATCAACTTGTTCTTATTTTAATAATTGACCCACATTCTTCTTGTTTCTAAGAGTAAATGGGCAAAATTGTTTCAGAAGTTTTTTAAAAGAAACATTAGATATCTTTGCTTTTAAGTTGGAGTAATATTGCCTCAAATCTTTTAAAAAAAATACAATGCCACTCTGATATTAATTTTAACTATTGAATAATTGAGTTTGACTAGTAGATGTGATGTGGCAAATTTTTTATATTGAGGTGGTGAGGTAAGTGAGACAAGTTGATAAAAAAAGTTATATTCTCTTTCGTCAACCTCCTCCTCCATTTTTATCGATCTTTTCTCCTCCATTACCTCACCGCTGATCAAACAATTAAAAAAATACCTGTAGTTATCCTCTTCTTCCTCCTATTTTCCTTCCTCATGGGAGGAAATTTTTCAAAAACTAAAAGCAAAAAATATGAAATCTAAAACAAATCACAAATTGCATATTAGTCACAAAGTGATCTAGAATAGGGTTGGAAAACCATATACAGGACAATATGACTAAGTCAATCCTACAAGATTGATAGTAGGGATCTAATCCAATTAAATTATCAATTAGTGTGTTAAAAAAGAAAACGAAAAATGCATGCACAAGATGGCAAAACATAGAAAATGTAATTCAATGCTTACTTCTTGAAGAACCTTGCTTTTTTTGCAACTTATCAACACTCTTAATCGTGAAATACTCAATAGTCCATAAACATAGATAGAGTCATGGAGAGGGGGGGGGGAAGGCAGTACATCATCTCCTCAAGCAGACAAAACAAGAAAGTAAGAGTAAAATAGAGCCCAAAATCATCAAAATTCGCATAAGCACAATCAATGTTCGCTACAAGAAAAAAAAAACAATTAATGTTGGTTATAATGGCACTAGCATAATTTTGTGGACAACAATTCATAGGACATTCATTTACCCGACATGGCAAGTTATAGTTTTTAAAAATTAAAAAAAAAAATTAAAGCATTTCTACGTCAGTTTTTTACACAACTGACGTGGAAATCAGATTCCACATCAGTTACTGGTGTGGAATCTTCTTCAAAATGTTGTTCGATGCCCCCTTTCCTTGTTTTAGTGTTTTGATTGGCCATTTCTCATGTTGCTTCCTCTTTTCTCAAACTTCACTGTGCTGTCATCTGAAACCACCAACGCCTCTTTGGAGTTTGTCGTTGCCTTCAACGTTGCCATCCAGCGTCCGCCACCGTTCACTGCTCGCCTTCTTCATTGAGGGTATAGGCAAGTGTTCCTCTTCTCTCTCCTCCTTCTTTCTTATTCCTTCTTCCTCCTCCAGTGTTAGTTAATGCTTTTTTGTAATTTTTCTTCTTCCTTCTTTCAATAATGTAGTGGCAGAATTCTTCTTCTCTCTTCCTCTTCCATTGTTGCGGCTTTTAGGTTTTCAAAGTTCTCCATTTCCTTCCTTGTTTCAAGTAAGTTTCATTGTTTTTTTTTTATTAATTTCTCATTTATTTCTGAAATTTATAGTAGATAGGAAGTTGTTTTATATTTCAAGTTTTCATATTTATTGTTGCATATTTTTTTAATTAAATTATTGAGAATAGAAAAATTATTATATTTCTAATTCTAATGCTATGATTGTTGCTGTTTGAATTTTGATATTGTACATTTTGTGATTGTTGATATTTTGAAATGTTATAATTTTAGGGGAAATTATGCCAAATTTTTGTTTCTAATTTTTACAAATAGAAAAGATAAATATGATTATTGTCGAGTGAATTTTTTTTATAATTGTTGAGATTTTGGGATCACATATTTTATGGGAAGACTTTGCCAATTTTTTTTATAATTTTTGTGATTTACAAATTGAAAAATAATATACTTCAACTAAGGAAAATAATATACTAAAGACAATGCATGAGAATTTAATTTCTTTTGAATTGTTATATGTTTATAAATTGCTTAAATTACTTTTTTATAATGCTTGAGTGATAAGTTCAAGTTCATTGTTGTTGAAAATTGTTAATCTATCAATATGACGGATTATATGTTGATTAATTATGTAGTGAAATAATAAATTATAGTTGGATGAATGCTATGAGAGTAAGTGAAAAATATGAAAATGGAGTGAAATATTTTCTTCAATTTGCTAAATGGAATGTTCTTAGTAAAAATGAATTCTATTTTTGTCCACATGTAAAACGTTTAAATGGGAGTTGACTAACTATTGATAAAATAAGACATCATTTGTTTTGTGATGGGATAAATTTGAGGCATATAAAATTGATATGACATGGTGAAACTAAAGGGATGAGCTCACTATCCTTAAAGAAAGAAGTAGGTGCAAATACTTGAGATAGAATAGAGGATATAATTAATGATGTTGGAAGTATTGAAAGATTACATGAGATATTTGGTTTTTGTTATTTTACTTTAAATTTTTGTATTTAATTTCTTAAGGTGATTAATTTTATTATTTAGATTTTTAATAATATGGAGCCCTATGATAAGGAGGAGATTAATGACCTTTGAGATATTTTGACTTAACATTTTCTCCAAGATTACTTTTTAAAGTAAAGAGGTTGAATAAAATTTTATAATTTTTTAATAGTTGAACAATTATATATGTAAATTAATATATTAGTTATACGAAGAAAATATTATCTTAGTTGATTTTATAAATATTCATTTAGTATGGTTCTGACTTGTTGCATGGTCATTCACTCTGTTGCCTAGCCATTTATGCTTGCTCTATAATTTAATGCAATTTACAGGTTTAAGTTTAGAATATATGAAAAAGAAAATATTTTTTTTTTAAAATAAAAGTTTTAATAATAGTTATATAAAAAACTAATATTAAAAAAACTTTTAACATCAATTTTAACTAAATAATTGTTGTAAAAAGTCAACCTTCACGTCGGCGTAAAAAGTCTTTCCACTTCGTTTTTTTTTCTACTTCCCTTGAATTAATTTATGTAAAAATTTAAAATAATTGCTTTCTACGATCTCTCTTTCATAGATCCTATTTTACCTCTACATTCAAAATCTAGACATTCTCTCTCTTCCTTCATCCTCCTCTCCCATTCTCGATTCTTCACCGCAATTGAGAGAGAGAGAGAGAGAGAAACCTAGTTCGAAGCCATAATCATCTTGTAGGATTTGAAGCCCCTATTCTTGATTCTTCATTGCCAACTCCAACACTGACAACAAGGAGTAGGACGTGGTTAGATCGTTTTCCTCAACCTCCAAAAACCCAGTTCGACAATTTAGCTCATCTTTGATGTCTTTTTGCCACGTGTGTCCAACTTATCTCATCTAACTTGCCACCTGTAAATTTTTTTCGGTCAAACTAAGTGATTTAATGGTCAAAATGAATGGTGCTTAATGATAAGATGACATTGCACCATTTTTTAAAAGTTTCAAGTGACGTTGCCCCAAGTAAATCTGAAGGTACCTAATGGTTCTTTCCAAAAGCTTTCAAATCATTTTACCCTTTAATCCTAATTTTTTTAAATATAGTAAATGCTACAGTTTAGAATTTGTATTAATTTCAATTATCAACTAAATTTTATTTTATACTCCCTCTATTTCTTTTTATGAGGTCATTTCATCCTTATTGTTTCTTGATTTAAGACCGTTTTCACAATTCAATGAAATATTTATAACTTATTTTCAAAAATTTCCTTGGCTCTTTGACTATTAAGTTAAATAATGGCTTTGATTTGATTAATAATAATTTTAGAAAGCTGTATATATTTTATTTTTTTTTACATTTTTTGTTATATATTTTTTATTTAAAATAGAAATTTTATAGCATCAAAATTACAGTGATGGTCAAGTTTTATATATTCCTGCTTTATACTTAGCTCCTTCCATCCTGCTCATTTCATCACTTTTGAAAAGGAAATTTATTTATTATCAGTTTTGAACCTTTTTATGTATTTATTTATTTATTTTTCAAATGGGTTCTTAAACATAATTTTCTCAAGAAAAGGAATCGGCAAACCTAGATTAAAAAAAAAAGGGGGCGACAAAAAGACAGAGAATTGCAAAAAGTAACCACAAAACTCTACAACAAGCACAAGCCATTCTTTCATGTCCGAAGGCCAGTTTTACAACCTAAAAGGGCACCCTCCCCTTTTTCTTTTTATTATTTGTTTAATAAATATAACCAATTAATTTTTCTTACCAAAAAATACAATAAATTAATTGATTTCTCGCTTTTCACTTTAGTTGAAACCATTGATAATAATATCGTCTTGTGGCCAACATATAAATGTAGAAAACTTAAACACATATTTTTAATTTGAGTCTATATAAATGTAGAAAACATTTTAGAAGTTGTCCTTAGTCAAAGTAGACAATACAATCAAATAAATATTTAAAAAAAGTGTCGTACTGTAACCCACAGAGATCATATTATAATTGGTATAATATACGACTTCCACATATAATCTGAACTTTTCATCATTTTGTGCCATCTTGTGAAATCCATCGCAATCATGTATGGGAGGTAACAGATTTATTTCGACTACTTTTTTTTATTCACACTTTTCTTTTTTGAATCAACTTTAATGTACTCACACCAGGAAGAACTCAATGAACGCTTTCATATGATCACTATTTCAACGATCACACATACAAACAAGCTCTTTAAGAATATATCACTCATCGATATTTATTAAACAACTTAAAAAGTGAGGACTTGTGACTGAGACGCTTGCGTAATAGCTGGTATCCTTGTCTTCTAAAAGACCTTTCACTTTCTAACTCACATTTATTAATCAAACTAAAGCCTAGTTATTACGTAATGCATATACTTATTTCTTTTTTAATAAAAATTCCAATAATATGATAAATATATAGTACTCTAGGTGTGTGTATGGATTAAAAAATTCCACAACTAAGGTTAGAAATCAACTTATGTTAACAAATTAAGGTTAGGAGAAATGTCTATAATTGTAATGTGATTTATGTTTAAAAACATTTTTTTATAAGTCAATTGATCAAATTGAAATTTATTTAAATAATTTGATTCAGAAACCAGTTAAATGTATAATGACAAAAATTGACATGATTTTAGTTTTATATATTTTTGTGATTGATTTGATATTTTTAAAAAAAATATTAAACATAAATTACAATTTTAAAAAAGTAGATTAGAAATATAAAATATATAGTTATAGTACTTTTATGAATGTCAATATATTTGTCTAAGTATAAAATTTTGTTCTAACCTTGTTGGTCAAAAAAATATAGTAAACTAAATTATGAATCATGCGATTCTATTGTAATTTATTGTAATTCATATATAGTAAATGTGATTTGTATTGAGCCGGTTATTTATTCTGTTATTACATCCCAATGTACAATTTTTTATCATCTGGAAATCGTTTTAAGTTGTTCACCTATTTGAAAATTAATAGATTTTTTTATTAAAAAAAATCCAATATATTAATTGCAAAAGAAGAGAAAAGGCATGTGGCGTGTTTAGTTTGAAGAGTGGAAGAACGAAAAAGTTGTGGTGAAAAATGATGGAAGGAGACATTTGGCAAACACTGAATGAAAGTTGAAGGATAAATGTTTAGAAGTAAGAAAAGAAAGCAACTTGAGAAGATAATAAAGAGAGACAAAATAAGATGATGAAAAGTGAAAACGCTCATTCTTGTTGAACGTTCAGCGTAATAAATTTACTATAAAGCAAAAATAAGTAATGAATATCTTACAAGCTCTCTCTCTCTCTCTGCTTTTTTGTTTTTTTTGTTTTTGGGGGAAGTATCCACAACCACAACATCCATACCGCGTTACCGTGCGCATCCTGTACTTGTATATTTACTTCTTGGAAGTATGGTTACAGTATAGTATTTATATTGATAATGATATCATCACTGCATTTAAGATTTTTGACCTGACGTGTTTCCGATGTTGATTTTGCACCACCGGCAAACCACATTTTGTTGATGCTTACAACAAAATTGTATTTTGACGCCATATGAATGTGGTTCTAATAAACACGCCATTTATCTAAACCTCCATTTCTGCTAACAGAAGAGGACATCATTTGCAGAGTCTCACGTTTTTGGTTTACGGTTACCTGAAGTGACCAGGATAGGCTGCTAAAGACCTGGGCAACTTCTGGTTCCTATTGGTGGTGAAGATATCCAACATCTTCTGATAACCAAAACTAAATCATCTCAACAAATGGAGGTCCCAGGATGATTTTGTTTATTTACTGAGAAAATAAAACTGTTTCTTTTTCCCCAAAGAAAATAAAACTGTGGAATCAAATATTTTTAAATTGTTTTAATATTAGTTCCTTTTTTTCAATCTAATCCTTTTAATTTTATCTGTATGCAGCATTAGTCTTCATCATCGATGAAAAAGTTATTAATCTGTTTTGCCTTAACCATCACATTTTTCGCCTATCAGACATTTAAGAATTCTAATTAATATCCTACTTGTTTACTTTTGTCTTATTAGCAACCATTAAGTTCTTATGACCATATTTAAAAAAAATAAAAACTAACGTTGCTTAAACAACAAATTTAAGAGACAAAGCGATAGAAAAATATAAAGACCAATATCAAAACATGCTAAAAATATAAGAATTAATAGTTATATTTTCTCTTATTTATGAATTGAAACTCCATTTAACGCTGTGTTGTTCCCTTTGTGAGTTGCGTATTGTTATAGATATTGGAAATATATATATATATATATATATTTTAAATTTTCATAAGCTCATTTGCAACATAACAGAAGGGATCCACTTTCATTGATGGAGATTTAAGTCCCTTTAAGTGATAAGACTAAAGAGGGGACACAAAGGAAAATATGGGAGTCTACCTCTGTCACCGAGTTCCATATATCCCTTCCTTCTCCCCCAACCACCAACCACCCTCCCCCCACCCCCAAAAAAAAAAAAAAAAAAAAACACACACACACACACACACACCCCCAACTTCACTTAAATTGAGGTTCCAATTATTTGCGGCTTCCTAGTGCTCACTTCATTGTAGCCAATCAGAACGGGCGCCAAATAAGAACACCTGAGCAACTCCTATATCCAAAGAAACTCAGCAAGTATAAACATTTTAGATATATGTTTCCATATATACATCACAAACCAAAAGGGTGTTTCATATCAGAAAAGCAAGCTTCCCCAAGCAGCCATGAATGCAAAGCCGCCATATGGAGCAAACCTAGCATATTTTCTGTCTTCATATAATGCAGTAACATAACACCTGAAAATGTTCAACATATACTTTAAATATCTTCAATGACACATTCTAGGTGAACTGCAATATTTATTTACTTTTCTTCCTTAAAACTCTTAGCAGAAAACTTGGCAAGTAATTACATCAAACGATTACACGGTCGTCCTATTTGTGGAGCACTGGATAAATAAACCAATGAAATCCTATCAGCAGCTGCATACAAAGCTTCAAATTCAGATATTATTTTTTTGGTGAGACTGAATTATAGTTTCATAGCTGTTCGATATGAAAGATATCTTTGCCGACTTCAAATTACCTTCTACTAAAATGAAATGAGAATTTGTGTTAGTGGTTAGATTATAATAAACTTAGTTGAAATTATCCTTCAGATGATATCAGAGCCTTCCTAGATATGGATCCCAGATTTTGATCTTTGTCAGGACCATTGTCTCAAGTAAAATTAAATTTTGGCACTATGTTAGGTGCGCTTATGTTTTGTTCACATTTCAAGCCAAAGGGCTTTATTTTTTCGGTATGTATTTGTTAAGATTGATAAAGTCATTCGTAGGCCAATAATCACAATAGTTTTGGTGTTGAAATGATCCTTTACATGTGGCTAATAACTCAATAACCAAGTACAACACATAACAAATTTAAGAACTAGCTTGTAATTTGTTCCCAATGTAAGATCTCAAACATAATTATTTAGTCATTCATAATAGATATAATCCATGTCATAGAGTCTTGGTTTCGACACTTTGACTTCACATCATGTGATTCCCCCTCCCTGCCTCCCTCTCTCTGAATTATACTACATTAAAAAAAAAAAAAACGCTTATCACACAAGCAAAAATACGTCTACTGAACAAAGTCAGGTTAAGCCACGTTCCGTGAGTTCTCAAGAAATCCCATTGTTTCATTCCAAGATTCAAGGAGCTCCACACCTTGCAACGCAAATTATTTCAATCATCCGACCCTAGTCACTAATTTTATGTTCTTCTAAGCATTTGTCTCTGTTACACTAAAGCATGCCTGAAGTCCTTTATAACTTCATATTTTACTTAAACTAGAAATGTTATATTGCATAACACTGCGTTTATTTGTTTCCTTCCTTCAGAATTTAAGACAAATGATTATAGATGCACTCATTGCCAAGGCAAATGAAATGAGGTCACGCCTCCTTTAAGGTGCCTCACAATTGAGCATAAGCTTTTTGTTCTTTTTGTTTTTTTGTTTTTTTCAGCAAACAATTGAGAATAAGCTTGCGGCAGCAAATATTTAAGGGTATCAGGTTTTTCTGAACTAACTGTCAATAAAGCATCATGCCAATGAATAGATTTGGCCAATGATTATTCTATTAGACGCTCTGGCTGTCGCTGATTATTAAAGGAGGTGAAATATTTCAAGAGGCCTAGTTCACCAGATCTATAATTTAACCTGGTATACTGAATGCGTGTGTACTGTGTAGTTTCTTTCCCATTGCCTACACTAGGCAAACTGCAGGTTCTACTTGAATGTGCCATTTAACAAGGCAGTCCCAGGCATTCCTACTGACATAATCCGGAGTTTTATAATCATAACAGATTGCATCATTGTACACAATAACTTCTTGAATTCATACACTCATCTTTGCACTCCAACTCTCTTCACATTTCCTTACTTCATCCCACCATGGAGTGTTCCTATTATTATTAACTCAATCTTAACTCAATATCGATTCAAGAGACTAAATCTATATAACATCATATAACTATCTAAACTCCAGAACAAAAACGAAGCATTTCTTCGATTGTCTCAAGATAAGGAAATAAAAACACGTTCTTTGTTTGCCATCTTTTGCACAAGAATATGAACTCAGCACCCAGAAAAGGGTAATAAAGTTGACCTCTGGAAACTTGTTCTTAAAATCAAGCTCTAAACAACGAATCATTTCTAATAATGCTTTGGATTTAAAAGAAGAACAACATTTATTCATTAAAAGAATCAGCTCGGGATACAGAACATAATGCAAATACACTGGTAAATCAAAAGACAGCACTTACGATCCAGAGAATGCGAGAATTCCAGCTGTTAGAAGGCCTCCGAACTACTCAAACAGAAATATTGCATCGATAACCATAATGACTTTCAGACGGAAAAATGAAAAACGACTTAAACTAAATAACAAGAAGAAGAAGAAGAAGAAACAACAGCAACAATTTGGGAACTCACAACATTGGGATGTTTAGCAACAGGAGCAGCAACTAAGGCCACAGTGTGAACCAAATGGTAAAGCGATGCAGTATTCCAGACCTTTACAACGTTCCCAGCGCCGAAAAAAAGAAAAAAAGAAAAAAAAGAAAGAAAGAAACAATCAAATGAAGCTTTATGGTAAAACAGAAATCAGACGCGATAGAGCAATCAGAAAACGGAAACAGACATTTTTAAAATCAGGGTTTTCGGGCTTGAGGTAATGGGCACCATATGTACCAAATCCAAGTGCTGATACTCCTGTTTCAGTGACGCAACGAGTGAGATATAGAGAACCCTAAGTTTTCTCGCACAAAATTTGCAAATTAGAACAACAGATGCAACAAAAATGGATCTAAAGAAAAAAGGAACAAAAGTTCTGTGGAACCAAGGCAGAGAATACCGGAAATCGCAGCAATTTTATGCCATACTTGAGGATCCATTTCAACTACGCTTCCCTGGCCTCCTCCTCAAAGTTCAACAGCTACAGAGACGAAGTGGTGCCGGAGGCGGAGTGCCTTCAGCTCACGGTTGATTCAAGGATATAACGGACATTCACAAACTCACACAAACCAAAAATAAAAATAAAAATCAGCATAAAGCAAAAAGATAAAATTTAATATCAGAATATTTTTAAAACATAAGAAACCGATTTTTTTTTAAATCATCGATCTATTAAAGAAATTAAAATTCTATCATATAATATGTGAGCTTTTATTATTATTATTATTATTATTATTATTATTATTTCGACCAATAGAGTTCTAAATTTTTACTTCAAATACATGGCAAGAAACATAAACCCTTCTAGTAACTAAAGAAGCCACTGCAAAAGAAGACCATGAAATTAGTGGAGATATATAATCAAATATAAATAAATACGCCAGCTATCTTGAGAAGAAGCGATAACTTGCTCAAGAAATTAATAGACTACGAAAGTGGAGGAGGGCGATAACATAAAACGCCAATACTTGCGTGTGTGTGTGTGTGTGTGTGTGATTTTTTGTTAATTAGTACATTACATTAATGAACAGAATATCCATGTTCTCATAAGCTTTCTCCGGTTATCATAGCCAACCCCAAGATTTGCGCGTGTTATCCTTGCACGGGCACCATGATTTAATTATGATTGTGATTTAAACAAGGGATTAAACAACTAATTATTAAATACAGTGATCCTTGAAACATGCATGCATCAAGCTAAATAAACAAACACACTAGTGCTAAAAAGTAAAATTAGGCTTCTCCTTGTCTAGTTTTTTGTAGTTTCAGCTGCTCATTGATCAATCTAAGAGCTTTGAGAAGCAACAACATTAACAGGGAATTCATGAATATAGTCAGCCCAAGCATTTTTCAAATAAGTTGCATCAACAGTGTCCAATGCAACCCAGATTCTGTCGCTTTTTTTTTATTCTTCCTTTGCTAGCTTCACAATAAGCCAAATCGTACCACACAGAACTCGAAGATGTGTTTCTAAACCGATACAGTGTCATCCTCGAAGGTTCCATGTCCCAATCTTGAAGCTCAGGATTCTCCTGCATTGTGTCCAACACTGCCCTTCCTCCAGCATGGATACAAAAGTGAACAAAAGCCAACTTGGAAGTTTGGAACATAAGCTTTTATCGTCTTCAATCTCAGAACCTTCCTTTCCCACAAAAGGACCAGTGGAGCCAGAGATGTGATGTGAGACTTGAGGACTTGACCTGCAACGTTCATGAGGTCTTTTGAGATTGCAAAACCAATGTGTTGCTGATCATCTTCTTGTTGATGGACACACAATTGTAGCTTCTGTCATCGAAAGCTGGAAGGGTACGAAGTGTGTGGATGATTTGGTACTTTGAACGATGAGGATCTGAAGGATGGTTGGAGAGAAGAGAAGCAGAGCCATCCATGCGAAGGAGATCACAATTGACGAGGGGCATAGAGGGGCTGTTGCCAAGGTATAAGGTTGAGACTCCATGCACTTTCAGTATTCAGCACCATGGCACACGAGTTTGGATGTAACTGATGTTATCCCATGACAATAACGAGAAGCGTATAATTTAGCGTACGCGCGTGTGAGGGGGAGAGAGACTTTTCTCGTTAAACTATCATTAGAGCATGTATAAGCAGCACATGAGTTACTCCCGTATTAATAAAAATTTATTATTCAATTAAATTCATATAAAATATAATAATTTTTTAATTTTATTTTTAATAATATCATAATTAATATTGTGATAAGAAAAACATGCAATTAATAATCTATTTTATTTTTCAAGATAAAAATAAAATTGTTTAATTACTAAAAAATATTATTGCCACCTCTATATTTAAAGACAAAATAAACTTATAAAAAATACCTTATATAGAAGGACGGAGAGAGTATTATTAAAAATTTAGGGTAAATATAATTTTGGATTTATATACTTTGCTATCGTTTTGTTATAGGTTCTTGCACTTTTTTATATTCTAGATCCTTATATTTTTATTTTTTGGTGTTTTAGGTCATTCTATGAGCGGAAAAAAGTATAAGGACTCAAAATTATATTTTTTTAAAAAATTTATTAACAAAAATATAAACAATTTCACATTACTTATGTGACTGGTGTGTATTTTTTCTATTTTAAATTATAAGATATTTTTAAATAAAATCAAACATACCAATAAAACTTATTAAACATACTTTATAATTTTTTAAATAAAAATATAAAATTTTTAAAAATTCCTTTCATTTAATGTTGTAAGTATTATTATAAAAATATTATTAATGAAATTTTATTTTTAACCAAGTTTGTTATATTTTGTGATATTAAATTTTTTATAAAAATATTTTATAATTTGAGATGGATAGAGCATTATACAAATGATACTAATGAAATATACTCATAGTCTAATACTACATTATTCATACCAACTCACCTAAACTAATTAATCGAAGATACATCACACGGCCCACAAGCAATTAAGTGGAATATCGGCAACACTTCCATTCTTTTTTGAGCATTGCATTTAAAATATTGAGATCATACTAATGCAATACAACAGCATATATATGACAGAATTTAATTTGATTACAAAATGTATTAAATTAAAAAATAGAATTTAGTGAGAAAAAATAATAAATTAAAGAATAATTTAAAATACCATAAACTCAATTCTACCCTTTAACTTTAAATATTCCTTTTATCTTTATCCTAACATTAAAAATACTAAATGTTCATTAATTATTAATGTTCATTAATCATCAGTGAGTCCCATTATTTTTAAATATTTTTTATTAGGTTAAGGGTCATTTTTATTTCTCAACTTCTATTCAAATGCTCTTTTTTGCCCCTCAACTTCAAATATTTTATAAAAAAATTAAAAAACATAATGTAGAATTTATTAATGATGAGAAAACGACAAAGTAATGACAGAATAAACTTTAAAATTGATGGATAGAATTGACCTATAATTAAGTTTATGACATTTATGACTTTTTGTGTATTGTTCATAGATAAAAATGACTCTTAATCTTTAAAAATTTCATAATCAATTTTTTAAACTAAATAAGTACACTTTTTTTCTTTAATTTATATGTCTACCATTAATATTCTATTATCCATGTTACCGAATTTTAACAATAGTATTTTATTTTTAAATAATAAGAACCAAATAAATGAATAAATAAATAATATAAATTTAAGTAACTAAATTAATAAAAATTAAATTTAAATTATCAAGCTAATAAATAACTAAGATAATCTTGATTGACTAAAAGTTATACTTCCTCTGTTTAAAGATATAAGGCCTTTTTAATTAAAACTCATCTCTAATAAAATAATTAATTATTTTTAAATTAATTCTATCATTGTATATTTATCCGTATTAAATATTCTATAATAAATATAAAGTCATTCACCAATAAAAATATTTAAAAAATAAAAATGATTATATATTAAAAAATTAAAAATATTTTATATTTTAAAATGTTTAATTTTTTAAATAATATTTTATATTTTTATACGAAGGGAATATTAACTATCCACTATATCTTAGACCTTTCACTACCCGTTTCAGATACTGTTGCTTCTTCTCTCATGTACGCAAAATTATTTGAAATGACATCTCCTGTTTGAGACTTTTGTCACATGATGTGATATACTGAATTAAAAACTTTCTGTCTATTTTTTTTTTAAATTGCTTTTGAGTTTTGATTTGACTAGTAAGGGTCTTCAAAAACCCTTTCGATAAAGCGTGACGCATCCAAGATGTCGAGTGCACATGAACTTTGTAAGTGACACAAAACTAAATGGAAAAAACAAATCAAAAGTAATATAATTTTGAAGCGAATTTTTTTTGTGTTCTTGAATTAAAATATTAAAAATTGTATAATTTTATTTAATAATAATTAAAAAATAAATATATTTAATATTGTATGAAATTTTTACTTTAATCCATTTCTATTTTTTCTTTTCTTTTTACCAAAAGAGATCCATTTCTGATACCAGAAAAAATACCAAATGGAGAAAGAGTCTTAGGTAACATTTGATGGTTGTTGCAACTTACTATGTCCAAAGGGAATATGCATGAGATGAGACAACTAAACAAAACGCAAGAAATTAAAGATAACACAAAAAATGGAAATTGCAAAAAGAATGATAAAAATAAAGTGTGAATGAGATTGTTGCTGAAATTTTAATTTCAAATATCTTCTTAAAAAGTATTATTCCATAGCAAAATATCCCTTCAAGCTCTGTCTAGTATTATAAGGCATTTTTCCCCCAAAAATATCATGTTCAAAAATTTTGAATCTTTAAAGTATAATTAATAATATTTTTATAAAAATATCATTAATTAGGAGATGTAATCAATATGTTTTTTTATTTGATACATTCTATTAAATAAGAGTAAATATAAAAAAAGTATATAATTTTAGAAATAATTAACTATTACTCTTATTTATAAGTCATTTATAGCATGTTTTAACAGAACTAGAAAAATTTTTAAACCTCATTAATTTTATTTTAAAATTTAATAATTTTTTACCTCTATCTTTTTTAATAATTTTTCTAATAATTAATAAGGATAGAAAGGTAAAGATAGATATAAAAAATAATAAAATACCCTATCAATATGATTAAAATTATTTTTTTATAAATATAATCAAAAGAGTAATTGATGGTGTAATTACATTAAAAATTCTTGAGAATACATTAAACGAAAGGTGTAATTAATTAATTTGTCGCCATCGGTAATGTTATTAGTAAACCTAATACTTCGGTGTCGGTGGCCCGTTGCTGTTGGAAATTCAATGTGATTTAAATGCGTTCAACAATCAACTAATATTGTTTAATTGTAACACTGTTGCGATATTTTTCTCAAAAGCAAGATACTTCATCTGTCATAAATTATAAGATAATTTAAAAAAAAGATTATATATATATATATTAATAAAACATAATAATAACACTTTACTAACTATTTTAAAATAAAACCATAACGTTTAAAAATGCTACAACACAATTAATTATTACATTAGAATATCATTTCATTTCTACTTTCACTTGAAGGCAGTATTAAAAAAATATAATTAATAAAATATTATTTTTTAAAATTATTTTATATTTTGAGACACAAAATTCTTTCAACTTTATTTTATAATTTGAGATGGAAGGAGTAATAATTAGACATATTTTTTCATGTATATTACACAAATTTAAAAATGAAATGCATTATTATATGTAATTTACCGAAGTTATTTTCACAACAGTGAAGCACAGAATGCGTTGTGGTTTCTGATTTTCATCCTAATTTCATTTTGCAAATTTCAGTTTTTTCTGACTTAAGTTTCACAACTTTCAATCCAAACACACACAATAGACTCAGAAAGAAACGGGCTTTAGAACATGGACTGGGCTCAGCAATAATATTGGGCCACTTTCCATGCTTAACTCTAATTTCGATTATTTTGTATTCATACATCACTTTATTCAGACGGATCAACTTAAAATTACATGGAAGTCTAAAGTTAAGAGTCCAACCAAAGTCAATCACATCACATGCACACACTTCCATAATATGATTGAGCAAACAACGGGGTTAAACTATACTAAGTGACCCTTAGTATATGTATATATTATTCTTTACCGGAAGAATGATGTTTTCATACTCTTTAAGAACATTATTTATAGCAAAGAATGCTGAAATTTTGAAATTTCAAAAAGGAATTATAATCCTTAACGGAAATTTTTTTAGTTAATTTTTCAGTATTTATCTTCAATATTTTAAATACTCATCTTTCACATTTTTTGTATTCAGGTTTTTTTCTTAATCTTTCAGTGGTTATCTTAGATGTTTTTTATATTTATCTTCCATGTTTTCAGTTTTGAAAAATACTTATCTTTAATTTCTTTCAAAACTGAAACCTTGGAACATGAATATTGAAAATATCTAAGGTAATTGCTAAAAAAATAAAATTAAAAACTGAGTAATGAAAATGTGAAAGATGAATATTGAAAATGTAGAAGATGGGTATTGAAAAAATTCAATAAAAAAAATTCGAATCCCAACAATGGAGCATGATCTTTTTTCAAAATTTCATAATTTTAAAATCTTTAATTGTAGTTGACATCCTTAGAAGTTCCTTAAATGTTATTTTCCCTTCTTATAATATTTTAGCAGCTCAATATAAGAGCTAGTTTTGAGAGGCAATGTAAACAAGATATTCATGAATCTCATTCATAAAAAGGTGGTTGTTCAATGAATCCGCATCAGCATTGTCCAATGCAACCCACACTACACTGTTACTCTTGAATCTTGACCCAGATGCCAATTGCCAGATTCTGTCACCTTTCTTGATCCTTCCTTTGGGAACATAGCCAATAATTCATACCACAGAGAGCTCGAAGATGTATTCCCAAATCTATATAATGTCATCCTTGAAGGTTCCACGTCCAAATCTTGAGCTCAAGATTCTTCTGCATTGTATCTATCACAGCCCTCCCTCCAGCGTGAATGCAAAATTGCTCAAAAGCTACCTTGAAGTTCGGAACATGAGCTTCAATCTTGAACCCCAAAACCTTTCTTCCAACAAAAGCTTCAAGAAACTTGACTTTTTCCGAGACAGGAAGGACCAGAGGGGCGAGAGATATGATGTGAGACTTGAGGACTTGACCTGCAATGTTCATGAGGTCTTTTGAGATTGCAGTTCCAGTTTGTTGCTGCTCATCATCATCATCTTCTTGTCGAAGGACATCGTTGTGGCTTTTGTCATCGGAAACTGTGTGGGTACGAAGAGTGTGGATGATTTGGTACTTCGAACGGCGACGATCTGAAGGATGGTTGGAGAGAAGAGAAGCAGAACTACCCAAGCAAAAGAGACAGCTAGCAAGAAGCATTGAGGTGTGGTTGCCCATGAACAGGCTTGAGGTTAGATTTTCGGTGCTATGTGACTCTATTGTCATAATAATGAAGGCGGCATATGAACGTTATTATGTCACTTATTAAAACCGAGACAACAACAATATTAAATTTAACAAAAAAATTCATCATTTGATTCTCATATTGTTGACTCGATTTGTAATTGAGTTCTGAAACTTTAATTTGACATAATCTAATTCTTATAATTTGACTTAGTTATAAATTTAATCATTGAGTTTTAACTTAATTCATGTAGTTTTAATCATTTAAAATATTAGTCCATAAATTTTAATGATAACTTTATTCATAATTTTATTTTTTAAAATATAGAGACTAAAATATTAAATAGAAAAAACTATAGGAATATAGTTGTAAGAATCAAAGTTTAAGAACTAAATTTTAACTGAGTTAAAATTATAAAAATTGAGCTTTAGTGAGTCAAAATTTAAGAATTAAATTTTATATAAAGTAAAAATTATAGGTATATCAAATAGTTAATTTTTCCTCGACTTTATAAAAAGGAGAATACTTGGAAGAGGCGTTTGGCAAAATCAATAGCAAGAACCCCGGCATTACACCCCATGCCACTAAGATTGTATCACACTTTGTCATCTCTGAGCTTTTATTTTTTTTTCCTCATTAATAAGGCTAGCCAAGGTTAAGAGGCTAAATGTCTCAAATTAGTTTCGATGGGACAAACTCCTACCATGATCATAAGAAAATAAATTTGCACATTCTACAAGTTCCTCATACATGAAAATCAATTCCCTACAAGAATTATGTGCCATTTTGGCCAAGTGATCAGCACAAGATAACGTCTCACGTGGAGTATAAGATAGCTTATAATCTTTGTGACAGAACAGCAACTCTTGAACTTCAAAAATATCATGAAAAAGGATGATCATTACTCACTCCTCTAAATATGAGGTTGATAACAGTTAGAGAATCTAAATGAATTGTTGCCTGATCAATGTTTAAATTCAGACATAACCCCACCCCATACTTAATGACTTTCAATTTAGCAACAACCACTGGAAATCTTCCCAAGTTGTAAGTAAAACCACCTAACCATTTACCTTCCAAATTACGCTCTAATCCTCGACAAGCAGCATTGTTCCAGTGGTTAACAGAGGTGTCAACATCTACTCGAACCATTCCCTATGATAGTGCAATCCACTAATGTCCTTGGTTCTCAATCACTAAGGAAAAGTGGCAAGTAGAATGTACTAGATGCCGTTCTTCCATCAGATATCTTCTACAAGCTTGGATATTGTCATTTAGATTGTGGAAGCTCCCGTCAAAGATATCTGAGCATCTGTGTACCTAGAGTAACCAACATAGGCCGCCAAAAATTTAATCCAGGGCCAGCTTTGAAAAAAACCACCTCCTAACTGTTGTGTAGTGTTCCACTCAATCCATTTCTGCAAACTACAAGAAAAGAAAAGGTTATAATAAACAGGATTAATAATTTCCTTTCAAGTATTTTTGGCTCTCGAGTAGTCTCTCAAGATATGAATAATGTTTTCCTCACTTTCACACTCAAAAGGGAAATTTGCATCAGTAGTATGTAGAATCTGCCAAAAGAAGTATTTCGCTTTTTTTCGATACAGGCCACCTCCATAAACTTTTCCACATAGGATTAGTAGTAGTGGTCTCATTTCCAACAAGGCAGTTATAGGCGGCATGAATAGAGAATCTACCATCATATCTAGTTTGCCACCAGAAAAAATCATTTTATTGCAAGTTTTGGAGACGCATACTAGAGATTTTGTTGACAATTTCAAATCAGAAATATCTGATAGATTATTCCTATTCCAAGTACCAAAGGAGGAAAAGAAATCGCAAACTTTGTTTTGGGGATTGATAGGAATTTCAAGATTGGAAACATAATTTATCAGAGGATGTTCTAAGGGAGCCCACAAATCCCACTAAAAGCTAGTACCAGCACCACTATTAATCCTTTTTCTAACTCCTTGAGTGAAGTTATCCCAAACCTTAACAATGCTATTCCAAACATGAGAAGCAGATCTCTTCTTGACAACCACCGAAATCTCCCCCATTCCACATTTATATTTAGCCTTAAGACATGTAACCTAAAGACTCTCAGGTTTGGTAAGTAGACCCCAGCAAAGTTTCATTATAAAAGTAATATTTTGTATTTGAAGATCTTTTATGCCAAGACCACCTGAGGTCTTATGAAGTTTAACTTTGTTCCAAGATATCAAATGCAATTTCTTATGATCTTCTCTATTTGTCCAAAGAAATCTTCTGCTAGATTTTCCAATTTTAGATAAAATACCTTTAGGAAGGAGCAAGGTTTGCGTTAGGTATGAGGGAAGGTAAGAAATAATAGACTTGATCAGCAACATTCTTCCCGTTATGCTAAGAAAAGAACTCTTCCAAGAGGACAACCTTTGCTGCACTTTTCGAATAAGAGGATTAAAGAGTCCTTTAGTAATCCTTTGATGTAGCAATGGGGCACCAAGATACTTCCCAAGGTTGGGAGTAAAACAAACTCCCAAATATTGGCTTAATTGGCTAACTCTTTGATGACAAACATTAATCGAGCAGAAAAGCTTAGTCTTATTAAGATTCATATGGTGACTAGAAGCTTTACAGAACAATTCCATTACCTTTCTTATGAGCTCTACTTGCTTTAAGGAAGCCTCTGCAAACAAGATTAGATCATCAGTAAAGAAGAGATGAGAGATATAAGGATCTCTCATAGACAATTTCAGTGGTTTCCATTTTTTGGTCTTGCAGAGTTGCTTTATCATCATTCTAAGCCTTTCCATGCATAGACCAAAAAAGTAGGGGCTAAGAGGATCACCTTGTTTGATTCCTCTTGAAGGAACAAACTCATTTGTGCGTTCATCATTCTAGATAACCTTCATAGAGGCAGTGCCAATACAAGTCATAATGACATTAGTAAACTGCTCTTGAAAACCAATTTCTCTGAGTGTGTGTGCTATGAAATTCCAATCGAGTCTATCATATGCTTTCTCAAGATCAACTTTGATGGCCATATATCCCTTATGTCTACACTTGGATCTCATGCTATGAATAGCTTCCCGAGCAATGATAATATTATCACTACTTTGACGTTCGACAATGAAACTGCTTTAATTAGGCTTAATGAGATAATCGAGATGCCTCTTCAATCTATTTGCAATGATTTTTGTGATACTCTTTGAACTCACATTGCAAAGAGATATAGGTCGGAGTTATTTTAGGCAAGAAGGCTTTTCAATCTTGGGAATCAAGCAATACTAGTTTGATTAATATCCACAATCTTGGTAGGATTTGCAAAGAGATCTTTAATGAACATACAAAACTTATTCCCAATGATGTTCTGGTGACTCTGGTAAAAGTGTGCTATTAATCCATCTGGTCCTGAGGCTTTAAAAGCACCCATAGAAAAGATAACATCCTTGATTTCCTCGTTAACAGGTGTTCTCTAAATGTCCAAAAGGTTCTGGTCAGAAACCTGAGGAAAGGAACAAAGAATAGAATCAGCATCTGTAGTAGGCTCGAATTTCATGTACAAATGCTTGAAGAAGGTAGCAGCCATGTGCTTAAGTTGTTCCTTATCAGATATCCATTCACCATGTTCTGATTTGAGGGATTCAATTATCTTCTTCCTTCTTCTAATAACAGTTGAAGTATGAAAGAATTTTGTATTCTTATCCCCAAATTTTAACCACTTGCACCTAGATTTTTGAAACTATATTAGCTCTTCCTAGGCTAAAATTTGTTGTACTCTTTCCACAATTTATTTTCTAGCTTCCTTAGCCCATTTTTGTCATTCCTTCCTCGAGCTTTATCTATGCCTTCCAATCATTTCGGTAGCTCCCTTTTTTTTTTTTTTTCTAGGAATGCTTCCTAGAGTGCAATTATTCCAATTTGTAGCTTCAGTAGCAAATGATTTAGTTCCTTCAATCCAAGTTCTATCCTTCTAGTTGTTTTCCACAAGATTTTTAAACTTTCCTTTTAGAGCCCAGGCAGCATTATAAATAAAATTCTTCTAACATCTCTGCCTAATATAATTGCACTGATTTGTGACCAGGAGCATTCTGTGATCAAACTTGAATTTGAGAAGATTTAGAGCTTTGTAGTGCTGGAATCTAACAGCCCAGCCAGAATTACAAAAACCCAGTCCAGCTTCTCTTTAACTCCCTCTCTTTCCTAGGTATAATGATTCCCGACCATAGTGACATCAATGAGGCCAGTATTAGAAAGACATTGGTTGAAGCTATGCATACTAGTGGCCACCACCCCCACATTTATCTTCTAGTGATTTAAAAGTATTGAAATCACCCAAAACCATCCATGGCTCATTTGTTTCGGGGGGCAATGATCTTAAGTTGGTCCCAGAGACTCCTTCTACGACTTTCTTGAGGCTCACCATAAATGAAAGAGGCTACCATAGACTCCTGTGTGTTAATATCCGTAATCCGACAATGGAGTAACTGAAGGCTAGACCAAATATAATTAACACAGAAATTATTTTCATTCCACAAGACCTAAATTCCCCCAGCAAATCCCATTGCTTCAATTCTGATCCAATTAGAATAACCCAATTTACGAGCAACCATCTCGGCCTTAATACCACTAATTCTCGTCTCCAGTAGCCAAAAAACATCGATCTTATATTTTTTAACAATATCTCTAATTAAAATTGGAAACACCTTTCCATCGGCGCCTCGACAATTCCAAGAAGAAATAATCATAACATAAACCCAAAAGAGGAAAGATACAAGGCGCAAGATTAAACGCGTGTATTAGCCTTGGGTCTCACCCCCGTACCTCCTTGTTGCTGTCTGCTATTTTCCTCTATATTCGAAACTCTTGAACATGTCTGTTGGGATCCTCTATATGGCACTGGATCCGTTGGTTCAGGTGGCTCGCATAGCATATCTTTTGCTTCTGATGTCACTACCAGTGTTCGTGATGGTATCTCATATGTAGAAACTTGCGAGCTTTTAGATGGAAAAGTACTAAGCGAATTCTTCTCCATTGAATTTTTGAAATCTAGTTTGGACTTGTCACCAATTTGGCCCACATTGGAAGTGCTTCCGATCACTGTCGAATGGACTCTTTGACCCGTCCTTGGCATTTTGGAAGGAGTAATCAGTCTAGGCCAAGGCTTTTTTGGAGTGACCAAACTGTTTTTGTTTTGTGCTGACTCATTTGTCCTTTTGTCCTTCGGCTTCTAGTTTTCCTTGCCTTGTTTCGGACCCTGTACTTGTCCATTACACAAACCCTTTGACTTCATAGACAAATCAGCCACAGCAGGAGTCTTGAAGTCATTAACCAACTAAGAGGTAGTTGCCATATCAGTGATAGAGACGGTATTTTCTATACATTGGCCGTCTTCGTCCATGTCTGTAAGGGCAGAAAATTGGGACGGTGTGATCCCCTCCATCTCTCTTTGATCTCCTCCGTATCTTCCTCTAGTAGTGTGTGACAAGTCATGTCTACTGTCACTGGGTCTCCAGAAAGAAGGCCTGTACAAATTTGGTGTCATCATCCATATCCCGAAAATCTCCCCCTCTTCTAGCGAGATGACTTTCTTCTCCAATGTCAGGCACTTTTGTGTCGTTGACCCATCTGAATTTAATTTATTTCCCGAAGTCCATTCATGTTTCCATGGGCAATCTTCTCAATGATGTCCATACCTTCCGCACCCAAAACAAATGAGCCCAATCCCTTTATATTGTACTTCGTAGATTGTATTCCCAAAAATGAGTTTGGGAACCAATTTTTTCTGAAGATCAATTTCAAAACAAACCCTGCCGAATTTTTCCCTTTCAATTTTATCTCTTTTATTCTCCCTTGTTCCTACCTCATGTAAGGTATTAAGATCAACCTTCAAAGTTCTCCCTATTCTATCTCCCAGTCTCCAGACAAAGTTTTTGTTGCAGCAGTGCATGTTGACATTTGGAATTCTTACCCAGATTGCTGTCCTTCCAAGAGCATTATTCTGAGCGTCAAAGAAAGGATCCCAACGTTGAACAATGACACAATGGTGTTGTATCATCTAGGGGCCCTCAAAGAGAACTTCTAGATATTGTGCTTTCAACTTTTCCCCGTTTGTGAATTGGATAGTGAAATAGTTGTTAGGAAAATCAATTATTTAAAAATCAAGAATATTCAAGGTTCTAGCTAACCATCTCTTCATAGCGGCAAGGTTCATTCTTTTCCCTAAGACAGTAACAATCACAGCATACTTCCAAGGTCTGCACCAATCTTGAAACTCATCATTTAGTATTACAGGGTATTTTTTCATTAATTCTTTTGTCTCTTCAGTAGGTTCAGGGAGATCGCATGGGATATAATTTGTATCCTTAAAGAGGTCATCTTCCTCCATAATCATAACGCCATTTGCTACTCCATTAAAGCCAAGAAGGGAGTCACGATAGGATACCTTTCGTTTAGACTGTTCTGAAGGATTTCCATTCTTACCCTCAAGACATTCTTTGAGTTTTAGTTTGAGCATCTTCCCGTTTACTATCCATATGATCATCCATCAGGAATCACTGGAAGGAGGGTTCTGTTTTTTCTTCTTATCGCTTCCTTGTTGCAGAGAGTCTGCCGGCCAATCCGGTGGTTGTTTCCGGTGGTCCTTTACATCGAAATTCATGAGAATAACTTCTTAGGCACAGATATCAAGAGAGAGAAAACCCAGCCTATATATGCCGTAGCGTCAAGGATCCACCTTCCACAAATCTCTTGAGTTTATATTGATTCAATAATCACGTCACACAGAGATGGTGTAGGATAGTTGACAATAAGAATTTCTATATCCTTGGGTTGGAACCATGTTTTCTCCAAAAGTTTGGGCCGTTTGAATTTCCATTGGAAAAAATTGATTATTAGATTGTCATGATATTTGGATGAGTTCCTAGAAATTGATTTTAATAAAATTGAGGTTTGAATTTCTAAATGGAACAAAATTCAGTTTCTCCCAGATGAAGTTTGGGAAGTCAAATGGGGTTTTGGATAATTAGAGTGTTAGCATATGGCCCAAATCACCAGCAAAGACCAAGCCCACTGCATGATTTGAGATCGAGTAACGCATCTTCAATATATGCAATCATTCTGTTGTATTAGTTAGATCATATCCTTATAGATACGATTGCGTAATCTTGTGCCGTGTATATATATGGCTGTCATTGTAAGCTCAAGGCAAGTCAATAAGATATACTTTCCATATATTAGAAACACTTCAAACTCTATTTTAGGGTGTTTGGATAAAAATTTCCAAAACTATGATCTGGGGCCATAGTTGATTTTCAAAATATATCCAAACAGGTCGTTCATCAATGGCTCTGAAAAACACAGCTTCTGTCTCCTTCCTTGCTTCGACCCGACACGTTTTTGGTGGAATCTCCAATAAACCCTGAGTATAATACATTTTAGGTCCCAAACCAGACTTATCTAAAATCTTCTTCATTAGCCTGGAGTTCTTCTCTAACAAATTACTCCCAATGATCTTCGCTCTTGCCATGAACATTTCCTTAGTGATAACTCGAGAATCTTTTGGTTTGTAGCATGCAAAGTCTACTGAGTATAATTTTCTCGGTTTTTTTACTCAAGTGATGATAAATGGAAAGGGTTAAGAGGCCAAGTAATGCAGAGAAGTAAGAAGCTTTTGGAGATGGATGAAGATATTTGAACTCATGAATGAAACCAAAAGCTGAAGCTGCTTCTAAAAACGACATCAACAGTGGGTTAATCATGATGAATAAGGCTAAGCATAAATATTGGCACGTGAGAATTCTCCATATGTTTGAATATATAGAGAAAAGTTAGGAGAAATTGCTTTTTATTTTGTAACCTGAAATTTTTGTTAAACTAAATTATGAGATTATA
The DNA here is from genome assembly GCF_029017545.1 of Prosopis cineraria. Lineage (NCBI taxonomy): Eukaryota > Viridiplantae > Streptophyta > Magnoliopsida > Fabales > Fabaceae > Prosopis > Prosopis cineraria. The sequence goes on from NW_026555333.1 coordinate 46,837,728, forward strand.
TATTTTTGTACCGTTGATTTACACTTTTTCATGATTTATAAATTAATGCAATCTTTCACAGAATATTTACGATATACATATCTAAATGTGAGAAATTCTTAGTTTGCATCCAATGCAACACTTCCAATAAAAAAAAACACCAAGTCATGTTTAATCCTATGTGACAATCCTTTAATTTACAATATTTTATTGTTTATATTTTTTAAGGGGAAAAAACATTAAGGGGGTAGCCGTGAGGGGGGAAACTGTTTTTTTCTTAAAAAAATATGAACACTAAAATATTATTAACTAAAAAGTTATCACGTAGAATAAAAATAATGTGATATGGTATATTTTTATTGAGAGAACATAAGTGATGTGGCGCAACGATTTGGGCTTGGCAGGGCTGTCCATTTAAACTTATTTTTATAAAAATTTGAGTTTGAAAAATTGAAGTTGTTAACGTAACTGAATTTTTAAGCCCAATTCTAAAAAAAGGAATTAGGCAGCCTTCCAAGCTTATTTTACTCTTTTTTTTTTAAATCCTGGTGAAGTCCATGATCCAGTGCTTTGAAACTATGGAAGTATATTAAATTGGCTCTTTGTAAATGAACGAAAATGTTATTTTTCCTGCCAACCCTGTCTGATGAACAGATTCAACTCCCTGAGTTCCCGATCAATTACTGATAATAAATAATTCAAGCACTCTTTAATTTTTGGTAAAATATTACTACCAATATTATTATTATTATTGTTATTATTCTAGAAGTCAAGTTGCAAGGTGATAACCTTGTGTGAAAAGTTCTAATTGTGATCCATTTTATAACCACACCCTCAAGAAGCAATTAAGCCTTGTGATTTTAGGTTCGGTTCTAAACCCTTTACACAAAAACTGGACTCAAAAAAGTGAGCAATTTTAGGAAAATTAAACGTGGCTTATGGACCTAAATCAATAAAGGTTGAGCTCGTAGCTCTAATTGAAATTTGTAAGTCTATGACTATTTTAGATGAGAAAATGATAGCTTTAAATGGGCCACATGGTAAAATTGAATAGTAAATGACGACCTTACAACTTTTTGTATCAAGTGTAAGGGTTGTAGGTTAGTGACTATTCCAATGTGAAAATGATTATTTCAGATGGAGAAATGATTAAAATTGAGTAGCAAATGGTAGCTAACTTTCATTTTATTATTTTGCAAAAGGTCAAAAACATAATTTTGCAAAAAATTATGTTGGATAAGTGCTTAGAAACTTTAAAGTAATTACCTCATTTCGTAAAACATTTTTATCATTTGTTTATTTAATGGGATTTATATGTCATTCTTCCAATAATCAATCATTTTTCTCTTAAATGCAAAATCAATTTACATGACAATTGTGACAAGAGAAACACAAAATAATTTAGTTGAAATGTCGATACAATTAACTACATAAGATGCTCCGTTGGATCTTATTTATGAAATGGAAGGAAATATTTTTTACTCATAAGTCACATTATTTAATTTTTATCATAATTTTTTTTTACCTCATCAAATATTAGTGGGAGAAAGTATGTTATTAAAATATGTATATTTAATAGGAGTAAGATTAAAAATTTATTAAATGTTTAGACATAATTAATGAATTTTAAGATTTTTGTTTAGTTCAAGTGAAACATAAAAATAATTTATAAATGCGACTAGAGGAATATATAATGATTGTTAAAATATCAATATTGTTATAGTTGAGTAAGATATTTTTACGTTTGAAATAATACTTTAAACATTAATATATTATTATTTCAAATAATAAATTAAATTTATAGGTTCATTGGCATAGCAATTCATATTGCTTAGATTTTCAGCGATTAATATAGCTCTGAATGCAGCTAGATAACCAAGTTCTTATTTTGAGATATGACAGAGACCTACAAATTATAAGGTGTGAATGAAAAAAATCATGTAAGCATGCATGTCAGCAGATGATACTTGCACATTTATAGCATTTTTTTTTTTAAATTTAACTGATGCAATGTGTAAAACAATTCTTGAAATTTATCAACATATAGAAAAATTATATATGTATTTTTTTAAAAAAATATGTTATACGAGAGAGAAAATGTCTCCTTTTATGTAACTAGGTTCATATTCAAGCATTAATGAGTCTAATTAGAAGCAGCTTTCCTAAAAGCATTTTCTGTATTCATGCAAAATTGAATTTGAGATTTTGTACTTAAACGGTTATTCCTCCTCCTACTAAAATCAATGCCTGTTCGTGTATTTTAAACGAGATAGAAAACCTGTACTGCTCAAGGGATGGGCCTGGGCCGCTTGGTGTCCAAATCTTGGTTTGTTGTATGTGTAGAAAGTTGGACTTTCAAGGCCTAAGAGAAGGGTGCTAGATAAATACAAAGGATTACAAAAAAATTCAATGAACTGATCTCATGAAAAAACTGTCGATATTGGCTTTGAAGCAGAGCCTCCTGATAATTTAATACTTCCTCTGTACGAAAGACTGGTTAATTATTTTATATTGATTAGAAAAAGTAAAAATTAATTAGTTAAATAAAATGAAGATCCCTTTCCTACCATGTTTTCCTAGAAAAAATTGGTGGTTCCTCTCCAATCCTCCACATTGTTGTCAATTATCCGAGCCAGAAAATGTGAAATTATCCTCATTTTAAACTTAGTTAAGTTAAATATCATATATTTAATCTCCCAGTTAAAGACTGTAAATTCTATTAAGTTCAACTGGCAATCAAGTGAACAACAAAACACTATGGGGTGTGATTGTCATTTATGAGTTTAAGCTTGGTCTTGATCAAGGAATATTTGAACTAAATACATGACAAGATAGGCTTGAAAATTTGCGACAGAACAAAATTTTGTCGCTAATTCACTATTTTTTCAGTGAATGAAGAGATAATTATATTTTCAGAGATAAGTCATGTACGTTTTATTAATTTTATAAATAATCTTATATTAAGGATTACTAGGAATCTTGTGTAAACAAGATTGCAGGGAATATTTTTCTTACATAAATGTTAACTTTGATTGTTTCCAATAATATAGCAAGTATAAGGAGTATCGACATTGCATCTAGTTGAGGAATTACAAATCGTTTATTTGGAAAGGAAGTTAATCTAATTTAAACAGATTTTCAACAATGATCAATTTTATTTTCTACCCAACATCCATAAAAAACATAAGCTATTTTATGCCACAAGACTCTTACATTTAATTTGTCATAACACAACTCATCGAACAGCCATATATAGGAGTGCATAAAATAAAGCCACACTTTCTAGTTGACATAGATTCTAATGAGAAGCCACAGCATTAATTAGCAGCAAATTGATGAATATCATCCCTCCATGGATTCTTCATTGAACCTGCTTCAATATTGTCTAGTGCAACCCACACGGCACTGTTACACTTAAATCCTGACCCAAATCCCAATTGCCAGATTCTGTCACCTTTCTTGATTCTTCCTTTGGCTTCACAGTAAGCCAATTCATACCACACAGAACTCGAAGATGTATTCCCAAATCTATACAGTGTCATTCTAGAAGGTTCCATGTCGCAGTCGTGAAGGTCAAGACTCTCCTGCATTGTATCGAGCACAGCCCTTCCTCCGGTGTGAATACAAAAGTGGTCTGAAGCTAACTTGATTTTCGGAACACAAGTTTCAATCTTCAATCTCAGAACCTTCCTTGCCGCAAAAGTTACAAGAAACTTGAGTTTTTCTGAGACAGGAAGAACCAGTGGGGCGAGAGATGTGATGTGATGTTTGAGGACGTGACCTGCAACATTCATGAGGCTTTAGAGATGGTGACGCCAATTTGTTGTTGCTCATCTTCTTGTTGAAGGACACAGTTGTAGCTTCTGTCATCAGAAGCCATGTGGGTGCGAAGTGTGTGGATGATTTGGTACTTTGAACGACGACGATCTGAAGGATGGTTGGAGAGAAGAGAAGCAGAACCACCCATGCGAAAGAGACAATTGGAGAGAAGCATTGAAGGGTTGTTGCCCAAGTATGTCCCTGTGTTTGTTATTTCAATGCTCAGCACCATGGCGTAAGAGTTAGGGTGTGACTGTTGTAACAAAATATTAAGGTGCATGAGTTAGATCAAGACTCTTCTGCATTGTCTCCACCACTGCCCTTCCTCCAGTGTGAAAGCAAAAATGATCAAAAGCCAACTTGAAGTTCGGAACATGAACTTCAATCTTCAATCTTAGAACCTTCCTTCCACAAAAGTTACCAGGAACTTGAGTTTTTCCGACACAGGAACCAGTGGGGCGAGAGATGTGATGTGGAACTTGAGGACTTGACCTGCAACATTCATGAGGTCTTTTGAGATCGCGACACCAATTTGTTGTTGCTCATCTTCTTGTTGAAGGACACAGTTGTAGCTTGTGTCATCGGAAGCCATGTGGGTACGAAGTGTGTGAATGATTTGGTACTTTGAACGACGATGATCTGAAGGATGGTTAGAGAGAAGAGAAGCAGAAGCACCCATGCGAAAGAGACAATTGATGAGAAGCATTGAAGGGTTGTTGCCCAAGTACGTCCCTGTGTTTGCAATTTCAGTGCTCAGCACCATGGCGTATGAGTTAGGATGTGACTGTTGCAACAAAATATCAAGAAATATGAATTAGATAGCATCCAAAATTATTAATATGTGAAACTAAAAGTATCGAATATGTATAAAAAATTAAAAATGTTTTTAATTAAAAATAATATTGTGGTATTTTATAGATACATATAAAAAAAAGTATAGAAACATATAGATATCAAATACTATGCCGAGTACTGACACAAATAAGTCAAGTAATTTGAAATATTTGTGCGTAGTAACCTTTATATACTACTATACAAAACACTTTTCATGTCACGTTAAGTTTGGAGGCCTTTTCACATTATTATTGGGGACATAATATTAAAAAACATGGAAAGTAATAAAGGATGAACAAATACAACATAATCAAACCTTTTTGGATTTGAATTAGGTTCTGTAGTTTATTTTATTTTAATCAAATCTTTATAATTTAATCGATTAAATATGTTCTTGGAAGAATAAAAATTATTAATAAATGCATAATTTTTTTAAAAAATAAAAAAACATTTAAAATTCATTTAAATTTGATTTAATATTTTTTGCCAAAAAAGGTAAAATTTGATTTAACACAAATTAAAGCTTACATTTGCCCGTTCAATTAATACATTTGATATATAAGCAAGGAGCCAACAATAAATTTTTCATTACCTTTTACATTAATAATCCAACCTAAACTCAACACTCTGTAAATCTGTTCTCACTATTCTTGGCTAACAACTTACAATTATGTTCTGTGGTTAAAACTTTTATCATTAATAGATTCAATAGCAATGAAGTGCGCATGCTTGTCTTTTTAATAATCAAGTTGGTTGAATATTCTACGCACCAACTATTTTGCTTAGAATGAAAAATGAAGAACCTGCAGGAGGCGGTTGACCAAGTCAATAGAAAGAACTCCAGCACTGCAACCCATACCGCTAAGATTGTAGCACAAGATATCGTGTCTGAGTTTATATCGATTCACAATCATGTCACACAAAGATGGCGAAGGACATAACGTACTACTATTAACAAGAAGAATTCCTATATCCTTAGATTCGACCCACATTTTCTCCAAAAGTTCATAAGCGGCTTCCAAAAGCACGGTCTTTGCCTCCTTTCTTGCCTCAGCCAAACATACTTTTGGTGGGTTATTCTGCGTTATAGCTTGGGGGAGGTACGTCTTAGGTCTCAAATCAGACTTCTCTACAATCTTCTTCATTCATTTCAAGTTCTCTTCTGAGAAAGCTCCAATGCTCTTGAAAACTTCCAACAACACATCATTGATAATAGCACAAGAATCGTTTGGTTTGTAGCAAGCAAAGTCTACTAGGTATACTTTGCTTCTTTGTCTCTTCAAGTGATGAAAAATGGCGAAGGATAGGGCTAGAAGGAAGAATGCAGAGAAGCGAGATAACGTGAGAAATGGATGAAGATATTTGAACTCATGAAGTCAAGCGGAGGCTGAAGCTTCTACTACAAACGACATGAGAAATAGGTTCATCATGTTGAGGGTTGGCTCTAGGCAGTGGTATACGCAATGTCTCTGTATGGTTGGGCTTTAAATAGGCAAAAAAACAAGGTTATTGGTTCAAGCTTCACGAGGCTTCAACATAAATAAAGGCATGGGGTTAGGGGCGGAGGGTGCCGGCAGGGGCATGGCCACTCAAGCTGTTAAATTTTTTTAATATTATATAAAGGTTAGATATTTTATTCCCTCCAAAATTTATGAAAGTTTTGTATTATACGTGTTTCTTAATCTCAGCCCCTCTATTATTTAATCTTTGGTTCTGCCTCCTGCAGGGGGTCCACTTTAATTTATTCATGTAATTTTTTTTTTTTTGGGTTAAGTTGTGCTGATTAAAAGAAGCCTGATTGCATGTCAGTTAGTCTTTTTCTTCTTTTGCATTGTTTCATATAGAAATAAAGTTACTGAAAAAATTGGTCTTTATCTCCTTTCTTACCTCAACCAGCCGTACTTTCGGCGGCTTAATTATTTCTAAATTATAGCTTGGGGGAGGCATATCCTATCCTAGGTTCTAAACCAGACTTATCGACAATTTTTCTCATTCATGTCTATTTCTCTTCTTAGAAAACACCAATATAATGCTCTTAAAACGACATGAGCAAATTGGAAAGAACCGGGAAAAAAAAAAAAACAAAACAAAACAAACAGGCGTACACATTCTGTGCTTATCATATATGGTTCAATCTGAGTCTCCCATTTCACTCTAAAATGATCTCTATTGTTTATTTAAATTAATTTTTAAATATTTTATTTATTAATATAAAAATTAAAAAATTTAATGTTAAATATATATTGTCTTCAATGCTCATCAGGGAATGAGCACAACGGTACGAATCACCTCTAACAAGACTTGGACCATCTAAATATAAAAAAATTTATTTTTATTTTACATTTATTAAAATAAAAAATTAGAAAAAAATATAAATTTTTTTAATAAATTTACTCAAAATCAATCTAATCAGTATATATTTAATATAGCTATATAGGAGATCAAATTTAAAATTACACTTTTTATAATTTTATAATTTAATTATCCAGATGTACTCTCAAATAGTTCAGATATTACTTGACCTAATTTAATATTAAAATTAAATTTTTTTTACAAATTTTACTGACTATTTAAGTAAGTTTGGATAGTCTAGATTTACTATTACAATTTCTTATAAACATAATATTTTAAAAAATAATTAAAAATTAATTTAAATGAATAGTAGAGATCATTTCAAAATAAAATAAAAGATTGAGATTGAGCCACGCATGACGAGCACGTAGAGCGAGGAGCACCAAGTACGAACGTCCGAATTGTTTCAAGCTCCTTTAGGAATCAACTTAAATGCATGGGGTCCACCTTATCCCCGTATTAAATAAATATATAGACATGCATGCATGTGAAACATTAGTTCTATTCTATTATAGGCGTTTCAAGTTAATTATTTTTTTTTTGGGTCGAAAGGAAATCTCATGCGTTGAACTAAAAAAGTTTATAACAATACAGTAAAGAACAAAGGAAGTGTTAGTTCATACACTCATCTTATTAGAGCTGTCAATTAGGGCCAGCCCAGCCCTAAAGGGCCGGCCCTTGAAGGGCTAGGGCCTAAACGGGCTGGCCCTAATAAGCCCGATTGCATGTCAGGGTTTCATTTTTTAAGGCTAGGCCCTAGCCGTCAGGGCTAAAGGGCCGGCCCTCAGGGCCTCGGCCCTATTTTTTTAAAATTTTTTTAATTAAAAATTATAAAAAAATATATTTATAATCATAAAAAATTTATTATTCATAAAATTAAGTTTAAGAAAATAAATTTAAATCAATTTACACCACAACAATAAAGAAAATTAAAATATTTAGGTCTAATATCAAATAGCAACATCAAAGTGAATACCAATAAAAATTAAACTTAGTTAATATTATCAGCTAAATCTTAATAAATAAATGATGGATGGATGAATGCATTTAATATGTTCATTTTTTGAGTTATGTATTTAATCTTTTATTTTTGTATATTATAATTTAAAAAAAATTATAAACAGGCCTAAGGCCCTTTTATTTTCGGACCTAAAAGGGCCAGCCCTTTTAGGCCCGATTTACCTTTTTAAAGGTAAAATAGAAGCCCGACCCTCAATTTTTTCGGGCCTAAAAAGGCCGAGCCCGTAATTGACGGCTCTACATCCTACCGGTACACATTCTTAAAAGAAACAGTTGCAAGAAAATTAGCTACTTCATTACTCTCACGATGAGTAAAGCATAAAGAGAACCCAATCATTGATGAGACCCGGTTTCTTGCTCATCATAGGATGAGCACCATGGTTCTCATTTTATGATTAAATCTAGACCATTTTGATTTTAATTTGGATCACTACTAGAAAAATGTAAATTAATAAAAAAAATTCAGTGAGAGGTCGTCTATTCATCTTTAAAATATCAAATTAACGAGGGATATTGATTTTATAATTTGATATAAAATTAGTGAGTGAATGTCAATCCCTTTTTAAAATAAAATAATTAATGAGGAAAATAGCGAAAAACTGTCAATCCCTCTTTAAAATAAAATAATTAATGAGAAAAATAGCAAGATATTGTCAATCCCTCTTTAAAATAAAATAATTAACAAGGGATTTATCAAGAAATTCTATCTCTAACTAATTACTAAAAAAACGGTGACTTTTGACAATGATATTGAATTATATATTTAATTATTTTCATTTAAAAATAAAATTAATTTAAAAATTGACTAAAATATTTATAATAAAATTATTTAATATTTAATAGTTTATTTATTTTAAGTTCATTTTCATTAATAAAATAACATTTTATTAAAATGTTATATAAAGAATAATTTAAATAAAATATAAATATTGTTAACATATTAGTACTTGAAAATAAAATTTAATATATATGTGTATTTTTATAATATATTACTTGATATATTGATATAATTAAATAATATATCTTTAATTTCTCATATAATGACTATAGGTACCTTTCAGTTCAACTGACAAAGGAAGAAAGCATAAGGTTTGGAAGGTTGTAGGTCAAGAGTTCAAGTCTTGATCTTAGGATAAACATAATAAATATGTGACTTGACTAGGAACAATTGACATAATGCGAGGTAGATGATAACATGTCATGAGTTGTGACACGCATGGTGAGTGATGAGGCATGAAATAATAAGTGACATGATAGTTGACGAGACATAAGGTTGTAGGTGACATGTCATAAGTATGATGGGTAATATGGCATTACTATCTTTAAATATAGGTATATTTAGTAAGGGATTTAACGAGAGATTCAATTCTTTGCAAATTTAGTGAGGGACTGTAGTGAGGAAAATACAATCCCTTGCTAAAATTAGCGATTCGTTTTTTTTGATACAAATTTAGTGAGGGACAAAATATCTTGTTAAAATGTAATTTAGCAAGGAAAAATGGCATTTACCAAGGGACTTCCGTTGCTAAATTCTATTTTTCTAGTATTGGATGATCCAAATTTAAAATATTATTATATATTTTTATTTTATATTTATTGAAATATAAATTTATAAAAATTATAAAATAATTTTAATAATTTTTTATTTTTAATTTGATCTAGATTTAATTTAAAAGGCTAAATTTAATATTAAAATTTTTATAATTGTTATATATTGACTATCCAAATATACTCCACAAAGTTCAGATTTAATCTAATGTTAATATGCACTATGCAGAGTATATTTGAATAATTAATATACCTTAATTATAAAAATTTTAATATGAAATTGAACCCTCTAAATTAAATTTAGATCATGTCAAAAATAAAAAATTATTAAAATTATTTTTTAATTTTTATAAATTTTATTTTAATAAATATAATATATAATAATATTTTAAATTTAAATTATCTATATCAAAATCTGAATAATCCAAAACTCATCACAGAGATGAGCACAGATGGCAGGAAACCAGTTGCACCATAAACGAGAAACACATGAAAAATGGATTGAGGTAGTGTGAATGCCGCCCAAAAACCATGTATTAATTGCTTTGTGATCAAAAATTAATTCTAAACGTACTGGTCAAAACAAGCCTGATATGATTGATACTATTTAAGGTTCATGAGTAGCACAATTTATTATTATATTTAATATATTTAATACTACTGATGGACCGATGGATTCTAATTCGATGTTTAATTGATCACTTTCACAAATGTACAGAATTACAATAAGGAGGTTAAGATTTATAATAAATTGTAAACTATATATTTGAATAAAAACGACAAATAAAAAATAATAGATTATTAAAATTTTCTTTTACAATTTAATTGGGTTAATAAAACTTAACCACGCTTTACAAACCTTCTTGTAAAATATGTTTAAATTTCACTTTCACAATTGCCAAACTTACAAGAAGGTTAAGTTTTACTCACCCAATTGAATTTAGTTCCTATACGATATAATGATTGAATAAAAATAACAGATAATAAATAAATAGAGATTAATCCAATCAAGAAAGCATTTGGGATTGAATTTCACTTACAGAGATTACTAAAATTTACTAAAATTTACTTTTTTGAGTTGACTCTTTGCAATTATAATAACACGTATTTTCAAAGTGTCCCATTTATTTCTTGGCTGATTAATTAATTCCCATTTAATAAGGATTAAATTTACTCTCAAGTTACAATTTAAATAGCCATGAATCTCTAAATCTATTTATAGTTTAGTTATTCATATCGAGCTCTTTAGATCTAAGCTTACTCCTCTTAGTCCTTCAAGTTTATACATTCTGCATGTCGTTTCTATTTGTAACTATTTGGAAATATGTTTACAACTCATTTTTCTTAAAAGTTTCATCAGAACTTGACTGGTATTTATTAGGTGCTGGCATTCTTCATCTGTCTGTCCCCTGGAGATTATTCACATAATGTCATACTAAAGAACTCTTTCAGTTTATTAAAAGAAAAAACTTTTTTTTTTTTTTGTGAATTGATCCTCCTATTGAAGCCAAGTAAATTCAAAATATGCAATGAATTTCATATTGGGTAGTCTCATAAGTGATATGGGATTTATAAATTTAAAAGACTTTCTCATTTAATAAGTTAGTTTTTTAAAATGAGCTCTTTTTTTAAACTTGTGATCGTAATATTGATATTTTTATTGAGAGATCAATGTCATGGACAGAGCTATTCATGAAGGGTTCTGATCAATAAGAGACCGAGTAAAGTATTGTGGAGTTGAATTGTCAGGGAAGTCGCTTCCCTAACTTGTTGAGTGGAAGAGTTATTCACACTTATAAACTCACTCTATTAATGAGGCTTCTTGAAGTGGGCCCATTTGAGAGTCAATATCCTTAATGATTTCACTTAATGGCACTTCACTCGATCTCTTGTTGATCAAATTGTGAGATACATTGCTATTTCCTTGACACTAGTCTTTTAATGAAAGGACCAATGTTATGCTAATAAGTTTAAAGGAAGAATCCCAAAAGATTAGCCAAGCTGCTTGGGTGGAAGAGCCTTTTATATTTTATAAACTAACTCTACTCTACTTGTGAGATTATCTAATATGAGACTTATGACAAAATATCCAACATATATGAGTTAAAAAAAACAGAGAATCATAGTTTTCATGCACAACATAACATATATAATTTTTGAGTTATTTTTTCGTTCTTAAATTAAAATAATAAAAAAGTATAAGTTTATTCAATAATAATGAAACAATAAAATAGATCTAACGTTATATGTAATTTTGCGCAGTGAAGAATTGAAATTCATTTGTATTTTTTCTCCATTTCTTTTTTATAAAAAGATATCAATTCTGATACCATAAAAAAAGGAGAAAATAAAAATAAAATCCTAAAATAAGAAATTAATTATACTTAGATTGCTGACAAAATTTTCTGGAAAATAAATTGCAAATAGTGATTCAAATAACTTGCAAACAGGAATTGGAATTGCAGACTGAAAAATATATTTAGAATTCAAATATTTTATTGATAATTGAAACTCTTAAGTTTAATTATCTGGATTAATATTTACAATTGATTTTTAAAATTTTTGTATCAAAAACTTAACTATCATTATTTTTTTATTTTGAAACTTTATTATCATTCTTCCTCAAAAAATATCAAAGGGAGCAAAAGCTTAGGTTGCATTAATTAGTGATTGTTACTGCAGTGTCCCCAGGGAGCATTCAATGATTGTTACTGCAGTGTCCATAGGGCTCATGCATGAGACAACCAAACACAACGCAAAGAAATCGAGGATAACATGTGTAAATGGAAATTGCAAGAAGAATGATAGAAATAAAAAGTGTGAATGAGATTATTGTTGCTGTAATTTTAATTTCAGTTTTCTTCTTAATTAGAAAAAGTATTATTACATAGCAAAATACTCTCTCCTTTCAATATTATGAGGCATTTTTTGTAATATCATATTCAATATAATGTTTGGATATATTTTCTTAAAGTCATGGCTTTTCCTGATTTTCAATAATTAGATTTTTCAATTATATTTAAAATCAATCCTATTAATCAATTTTTAAAAATTATGATCATTGATTCATAATTGATTTTGGCAGCATGTATAGAAGTGTTTGAATATTAAAAAAAAATTTATGATTTTAAGTTTATAATTAATTTTTACGAGTATTATACCACATAATATAATTAGTTATATTTAAAATTAATTATATTAATCAATTTTACCCAATGAATATACAAACACACCCTAAAACATGATTAAATATTTGTTATAGGTATCAGCATTCTTACACATAAAAGTAAGTGATTTGTATATAGAAGGATATAATTAGAAAAAAAAATACAAACAAACGCACCATGCTTTTAATTAGTAAAAATTTAAGTTTTAGTTATTAAATTTATATATTAATAAATTTTTGTGACATTTAAAAATAGAGATATACAGTGTCCATAAGGATATTATGCATGAGACAACCAATTAACGCAAAGAAATTAAAGATAAAATGTAAAATGGAAATTGCCAAAAAATGATAAAAATAATAGTGTCAATGAGATATTGTTGCTGAAATTTTAGTAAAATACGTTCCATAGCAAAATAGTCAACTAATAATTAGTCTCCATCGGTAATGTTATTAGCAAAACTAATATTTCGGTGGGGATAATCCTTTGTCGTTGGAAATTCAATTTGGTTTAAATACGTTCAACAATAGACTAGTATTTCTTGATTAATTGTAACACTGTTGCTAGACTTTTCAGTCTTCCCCTTTTCTCAAAATCAATCCAATAATTAGACATATTTTTTCATGCATATTACACAAATTTTAAAATGAAATGCATTATTTTTATAATTTAAAAAAGTCATATCTAAAGTAATGAATTAAGCACACAATGCTATTAAGGGATTTTAATCTTTTTTTTATAAATATAAAAGTGAATGTATATATAATGTCTTTGAAAAAAAAATTACAAGTATAATGATAAAAAAGAGTTTGAAAAATGAGTACAAATTCGTGGTAATATCTATGTATGATTGCACTGAAGAAAACCCCCCCCCTTTTTTTTTTCAATGACAGCATGGTGGTTGGAAAATAAAAATACATTTAATTACTTGTATTTTATAAAATTTAAATTTTTTTTGATATTATAATTGTTTTAAATAATCATACATTTGTATTTCAATGACTAACAGCACATCAAATTATTTTTTGAAAAAAAAAATATAACGAGAGGATTTAAACCTTTCACCTCTATTCATAATCCATATCACATATATCCACCATTAAGCTAGCTTCATGTGATATATAAAATTGTAACAATAATGTATAAGCCTATGATATGACCAAATTAGCGCTGATAACAAAATGGACCTAAAGAAGAAATTCCAAGGGCAAATAAAAAATATAGAAGGGTTAAGAGACATTTTTACACTCAATTTTATCTAAAGGGTCATCAAGCACTCTAAACATAACTATAGGTTAATTCTATTCCTTAACATTAAATATTTCCTCCCTTATCACCCTACTGTTAATTCATCATCTGTTCACTGTTAGGAGGTCTTACATTCAATTTTTTTAATATTTTTGTATTATAAAATAGGATTAAGGGTTATTTTTGCCTTTAAACTGTACATGAAGGATAACAAATAAAGACCCTAAGCTCAATTATGGATCAATTTTGTTATTCAACTTTACATTTCTCATCACTCTGCTATTTTCTCATCGTTAGTAAGCCCCACATTATATTTTTATAATATTTTTTTATTATAAAATATTTGGTTTGAGTTGAGGGGCAAAAATGACCCTTCAAATAGAAGTTGAAAGGCCAAAATAACACTTAACCTAATAAAAATACTTAAAAAATAGTGAGACCTATTGAAAACTAATGGACATCAAGTGTTTTCAACGTTAGGTTGATGGTAGAGGGAATTTTTAAAGTTGGTGGACCAAATTGACTCATAGTTAAGTTTAGAATTTTTGTGACTTTTCGTATATATTTTAAGAACAAAAATGACCCTTAATCTTATAAAATACTTGAGTTTAGGGTACTCATAGACTTTTGGGGTAAAGTTAAAAGGCAAAAATAACTCTTAACCCAATATTTTGATAATAAAAAATATTTTAAAAATTAAATGTGGGTCTACTAATGATGAACAAACAATGAGTTAATGGCAGAGTGATGAGAAAGAAAATCTTTAATGTTGAGGGACATAATTAATTCATAATTGAGTTTATGGTGTTTCATAACTTTTTAGGTAAAGTTGAAAAGTAAAACTGACTCTTAGCCCGACATAAAATACTAGAAGAGTTAATTAAGAGTGCTCATAACATGTTAAAATTGCACATAAGGTCCACCTCAAATTAGGGAGGTGTAAAATGATGAAAGCCCTTAGGTTTTGCTTTTGTATATTGTTCCTCATTGATAAATGATAGCTTTTATTATTATTATTGCTAATAAGTATTCACTTATTGAAGACAATTTTATTTATCAAGATATGGTTGATTGCTTCTCATTTAATAAAAAATACAGACATTGAAATCCCAAACAATCGTCTACTCATAAAGCAACGTAATGGTCTTAGAACATGGACTGGACTCAACAATAATATATATTAGGGGTCACGCTCCATTTACAACATTACGGCATTACGCTTCACTGTAATTTAGACTATTATATTTATTCATACATCATTTTACTAAGAAGATTAACTCGCGAATAGTAGGCTGATTGCTCAGATTAACTCGCTTTTAACTCGAGACTTGCAAGGGAACAAATGTGCCGATTTATTGGTATCCTACTATCCTTTGCTTTGAATCTGGAGACAAGGTTGCACAATTTGGATCACCCACCGGATGGTTTGCGGGAGATGCTCCAGGAAGATACTCTTGGTGTTTCTCAAATGAGATTATGTCGAGTTTGAGTTTTTTTTTTTTTTTTCAATCCTTTGTAACAAACGAAATCCCAAACAATCATCGACTCGTAAAACAAAGCAATGGGCTTTAAGAACATGGACTGGACTGACAATAATATATATTGGGGGCCATACTCCATTTACAACATTACGCTTCACTCTAATTTAGGTTATTATGTTTCCTTGTTAAGAAGAACCAACTTGACACTACATGAATGTGAGGTGTCTGCAGTTGAGCCCAAGTCTTCTTTTTTTTATTTAAAATCTTTGAATTTTTTTTTACTAAAAAATTCTTTAAAGTTGATATTCATAAATTTATGTGAAGATTTTTATTACTATTTTTGCTCATTTTATTGTTTTTTATACAACATAAAATCTTCTCTCTATTTCTTAAAAACACAAATTTCACAAAATTTACAAAGCCTCAACTTTTAAAGATTTAAATATTTTTTTATTACAAGGAAACCGCAACACATGCACACACTTACATAATTATATATGATTGAGCATCAAACAAGGTATTAAAGTATAATAAATAACACTCACAAACACACGTATATTATTCTTTATTAGGAGAATGACATTTAAGGACCCTTTAAAAATATTATTTATAATTAAGGATCTTGAAATTTTTATATGATATTCACTATAAATACAGATGAACATGTAATCAAATATCTTTTTGTATTGTTAAATTTTTGTTAGAATGCATTGCCCCGCATTTTGTAAATTTAAGGCGTGTATATATATATATATATATGCAAAGGTACAAGTTAATAACTGCAACTATATAATTTTGAATATTACTTAAATTGATATATAAGAATAAAAATTACTAAAATTAATACTGATCAAGAAAAGATAATTAATAAGACAAATGATATATAGACATATAATAGGGATTGGAGGAAGGACTATTTCTTTAATGGTTGTTGAAGTGTCCATGGAATTAGTTGGGAAATATGGCATTTATCAAGCGTATTTGTAGGGTAGAGGGGATTTTTTTTTTCTAATCATTAAATTTTCATATGAAAAATAGTTTAGGAAAAAAAAATACCTCACTTATTAGTACATAATGTCCAGTGCTCCTTAAAAGAAAGTATAAAGATAAAAATATATTTTAATCCTATACATAACTAAAAAAAGTTATATACATCTGAAAACATCTATAATTAAATGTAATAAATTCTAACATAGTCTTTCTTGTTTTTAATGGGAAATGAATTATCTGAAGTTGCGAATCTATGAATTTCATGATATCTGCCTTTTTAAGAGGGAGAGTAAAGATTTTATGTTTTTTTTAAATAATAAAATGGGAAAATATTAAAACTTCATGGGAATCTAGGGACCTAACCCCTAGGGGGATTTGCTTCCTTTTCAATAACTCGCTCCACCGCAGTTATTGGACCAATTTATATCAAGGGTTATTGCTTCTTGAATTTTGCTAAATACTCTTTTCACTTATTTTTATAAGTCACTTTTAAAAAATTTTCTTAGTCTTTTATATAAGTCAGTTTCTTTTGAATTTCCTAATCTTTGACGTACAGTTCCAAAACTATACTCTAACAAATTCTAAAAAGAAGTGCAATATTTCAATGTTCAAGAAAACTCTTCCCACACATCAAATTGCTCTTTTTTTGAAGCAAGAACAAAATTAAAAAGTAATTTATTTTAAAATAATTTTATTATTCTAACTAACTTTGATTTTGATGAGCTAGTTATAATTATAAGTGACTTATATAAAAGATTGGGAGAAGTAACTTATTAGCAACATAAAAAAATTTTAAAAGATGATTTGTAAAATAAGAATAAAGGGAGTAAAACACATTAAAGGAGGACTTGGGTTATCAATTAAAATTGGTGTGAATGATAAAATTCTTATCACTTAAGTATGTAGTTGGGAGTTCAAACCTTAATATTATATATATAATAATTTATTTGGAAAATTTTTGCTTATTGCTCTCCCTGCCTGAAGGGAGATTTTTTTGGTTGTTGACACAAAACCTACTCCCTTCACTTATAAAAAACACAACAGTGGGAGGGCATTTTCACCGGTCAATATTTTTTTTGGAATGAAAATCCATGTCCTTTATCGAATTATTGTATTTGTTAATTTATTGGTCCTCCTGCATGTTTTATTTTCTTCCATGTCCTCCAATTAATATCATTTTCCTTAATTAATTAATTTTATATACATATCCATGTTGTCAATCGAGACTCATTGTTTATTGCATTATGAAATTCCTCGCAACGCAAGTGATCTGTTAATTAAATGCATTTATTTATTTATTTATTTTGGCAAATCCATCTCAACTGAAAATTAGACATTAGTTTCTTCAAACAAGAAATGATAAAATGAACATAAAAAATAAATATCAGAAGCACAATTTTTTGTTGGAAAATATGAAATTGTGATGAAATGACTTAATAGATTTATGTCAGAATGTAAAGAAATAACAGATACATAAACAAGTGTTATTGAGATTCGATTTTTTAACCTTTGTATATGGAACAAATTAAAGAATCTACTTTCGCTCTAAACACTTCAAGAGAGATTATTCTAGAAGGTGATAATACCCAACTTTCATCAAAATGACAAGTGTATTTGCCACAAATCAAGTACTTTTAATGTACATTTTCCATAGCATAAATCTTGGAACAAGAAGAAGTGTGCAATCCGTTTTCTTATAGAAGCCAAAGTTTCCGCTACAAGCCGACATATATTCTAATGGGAGTTAGATTCTTTCTCATTAATTAATATAATGTTTGATATAGAAATGTATCTATTTTATTTTCTTTTTAGATATATTTCCCTTTCTTTTCCAAGAAACCACTATTTATCGTACCAAACATGTTATAATTAATAGCTTAGAGAATCAACGGGGAATTCATGAATATCATCGATCCCTCCGTATGGATTATCCTTCAATGAAGAACCGACATAAATATTATCCAAGGCAACCTACATACTACACAGTTACAGTTGTAACTTGTGTTTCGGAATTAAGCTGTGTGGGTGCCAATTGTGTGGTGCTGATGATAATTTGGTGCTTTGAACGGCAACAATATCTGAACTTTGTGGGCAAGTCCTTCGGTTGTGGCTGGAATTCCCACAAGTCTTACACTTGACACTTATATTGGATCTTCTAACTTAGTTTGGAGGTGGAGGTTCATCTTACTCACTTCTTCATTTCTTCTTTAGTCTAGCTGGATGCTTGTGATATTTTGGGGATCAATTGGTTCCAATCTTGTGTGCTCCCACAAGTCTTTTCCATTGATATGCTGGATCACTGGAGCATAACATTTCACATAAGCTTCAAGATGTGTTGAATCCACATAATCAATGTGGTTTAGTCGGTTGGCATAATACAATAGCATGTCTAAAATATAGAGAATAAAAATATTAGTTATAAAAATTGAATAAATGAAACTTTGAAAATGAGTTATAAACAAACCCGTAAGGTATTCCAGTTAGCTGCCATTACTGGCAAGCACACACGACTTGGAACAAAGATAAAAATAAATCTAAGAGTTATATGGCACTTCAAATTGATAATTATTAGCCCTTCTTGGTTCTTACTTTCTAGATTCTTCTATCTCTTTGTCAAGCCTCTTATGAGATCGAGGGCCACACATATCCCTTGTCATGATATTTTTCTACTTTTACTCAATTTTGATGAAATCCATCCATCAAATAACTTTGGATCCACTTGAGAAGACCAATAATTGGACATTCTCTTGCCTCCAGTAATCTGCCATTAAAAGACTTTGATATGTTATTTGTATTGACTAGGTAAGACCAATAAGATTGCTCTCACTAATCCACCCTAATCTCTTAAATTCACAGTAATTATCAAGTTTGTAAAGTTTCATAAATTAAGATCCTAAGTTTTCATAATTTAAAATATTCCCATACACTTTCAACATTTACAAATAAAAGTTTTAAATGTGTGCTAAAAGCATGAGAATTCAAAAAGAACCAATATATTTGCATAAAAATAATTAAACAATGAATTGTGCACAAAACAACACATGTGCCACAGCATGTTGACTCTATGTCATGCGCCGCAGCACATTGCACAAATTTGACAGCATTTTGCTATCAAATAGATAACACCTGGGACAAACTTTTGATAGGTTCCATTTTTCTGTTTGACATTCGATTAAAGTGATCTAGGTGTTCACAGAGAGTTTTCTACTAGCTCTAACTAATGGCTTTAATTTCACAATCAATTATTAATCTATCAAAAGCTAGACACCGTTTAAAAAAACTCACTCCTTTTTCACAATAACTCACAATTAGGGAACCCAAACCACAATACATATGCCACAACCTTACCCCCAACCTTTAAATTATGCTTAATGAACCATTAAGGACTTGTACAATGCGCCACAATCAATCAACAACATGTATATTGAGGTTTCAACACCTAACCACTTGATTTAAAAGCAGACTTAAGGGGAAGTCAAATATGCATAAATCCATCAAATATTCAATCATGCCACACCAATTATACAATATCCTATTTGCACTAGTATTTTGGCTCTATAGAAGCTTTACAATCACATATCATTCGCTCAAGGTATAAAATACATAAAATATTTTCAACTATAAAAAAAGGTAGTCAAAATAATTGCATGAAGTCCTAGTTGGCAATTTAACAATATTCAAATACACATAATTTAAACTAGGAGGCATACAAGTAGGATTTATTCATAATCCTATGCCTTTGATCATTTTCTTCGATTCTGATCTAATGAGATAGGCCTTGAAATGTTAAAAATTGAGGGGTAAGTACAACACTCAGTAACTAGGATTAATCTAGACTATACAGTTGCATATCAATTAATATTAGATGTATTGACAATTATCTTAAAATCATAGTACACATATGTCAAATATAACTTTGACCACAAAAATAACAACCATGTGACTAGGTGTAGAACACATACCATCAATTATATCTCAGTTATGCATACCATAAGGTCACAAAAATAACAATCATGCACCCCTAAGTAAAACTTTAGACCATAATAATAACAAACATGTGGCCTGGAATAAAATGCATGATCAATATCAACCTTATACCCTTCTCTTACTTTCGACATGAAACTAGTGGCTATCCAGTCATTGCGTCCATAACTCGGACTAACCTAGCTTTCTAATTAAGGGAAGCTACAGACTAAGATTAACTCACTCACTTGCTTTCCGTAGTTTCTCCCAATACTAACAATCATAAGGTGTTATACCCTTAATCTAGCCTCCTTATGAATCGATGGAGACTAGTTAGGTTTAAGTCTCTTGAAGAACAAGTGGCATAGTCCCTAATCAATCATGGGACAAAAGCTACCTCCCAATTCTAATGGTTGATGCCAAAGTAAGCTTTCAATTTTAATGGTAAGCTACCTTTACTAAGTGGATTTACCCATCTACTCCTCTCCCTAAGTGAAACTCTCACCACTGATGATGCTATGCACATATTTACATTTACATACCATTCAACAACATTATTCACATCATATCATAGTCACACAATTTTCTTTTTTCCATTATACTTCATATGCCAAATACCATATATTCATCATTTTCATAATGACATACTCTCTATCATCATCATTAATCACATATGCATAAGCATACATATCGTTTACAACAATCCAATACAATTTTACAAACATAATTCATTATGTTGCCAAAATTTGTATCAATGGGTCTTCCAACACCCAATAAATTTTAAAACAATTTAATTCAACAAATAATTAATTAACAAATAACTATACAAACTAAATTTTCTTTAATTACCTTAAACCTTTGAAAGGTTAAAGGTTTACCTCTCAAAATACAACTTCTAAAGCTTCCCAAATAGCTTGAATGGTGCCAATATTAGTTAATCTATAACTAATTATAAGGACATTCATTAATATCCCGTTTTGAGAAATTCCCAACATTCTTACTCTACATTTTTTCTTTATTAAAATTATAAACTCACTTCCAATCATACCAATTGAATTTTTTTAGGTTCCAATATCCCACATTGTCATAATGAGCTATTAAACTATCATTAATGGCTTTAAAACAACTCCAACTCTCTCCATAAATGTCATTTTTGGCCATTAATATCCCTTAACAACTAACCACTCACAAAACTATTAATGTAGGTTTAAATACTCTAAATAACTCTCATTAACTCTATTTTAGCTAATGGGTTCGGAATCATACATTATACGGATCAAAAATCACTCTTCCAACTCAGACTCTAACTTTAATACTCATTAAAATGGAAGAGAAAGGGAGGAAAAGGGTTTAGAAGTCTTACCTTAAGTGTAAGATAGCTTAGAATTATTCCAAGGGTCCACAATCTCAAACCCCAGTAAAGAAAATGATGAGCCTTTCATTTTCTCCTCCTTCCTCTCTTCTGAAATTTATTTATTTCATGATCAGTATATCAAATATTTTGTCCATGTGCTGTAACGAAAGCAACACGCACCACGACACATAGCACAAAGAGGCTTATCCTTATCTGATTAAAACACATGCACCATGACTAATGAGCTACAAGCTGTGGTGGATGGCATAAAATTGCTTCCTTCATATTTTCTCCCTTTTTGGATGTCTAGGTGACCTGACTTCTCTTCATACTTGATTTTAGGGCCGGAATCACAACCGAACCCACCTGTAGACCCCTCTAGCCACTCACTTCACTTAATTTACTTAATTGCTCTCTTTTACATTGGCTTCACCTTGATTAATTTTTTAGGATGTTACATTATTCATAATCATATCAGACTTATAATAATCATCAAAGTGTGTCTTAGTCTAACAAGATGAAGGAAAAGTCATTAAGTGATCATATTAATTCTTTAAAACTTTTTCAACCTATTCATTATCCTTTCCTATGCCAGTAGGTAAGTTACCTTTGCTGCATGAATCATTAAGTCTCTTACCAAAGTTCCTCCACCATACCTTGCCTTTATATTGGCATATAAGTGTCTTACACATAAGGATGTTCAACACCTTCAAGCAACTCTCTAAATGCTTGAATCAAACCCTACACATTAAAACTAATAACTATTATATGAACAAATAAATAAAAATATGATAATTAAAGTACTTTAAATCTTAATTACCTTTTGTTGGTCTGTAATACATACCCATTTTTTTAGCCATAGTGCTAATGTCATCAAACAAATTTTTTCAAGAACCATATCCAATAATCCTTACTTTTTATCTCCACCACTACCACAACTAAAGGGAAATATTGCTCACTAGGGTCATGAGCTATAGCCACTAATAATACACTACTATATGGGCTTTTGAGAAAACACCCACCTAATCTAATAATTAGCCTACATACTAACTTGAAGCCCCTTTCATTAGTTCCAAGTACATATATAATCTTCTAAATACTCTCAAACGATCTACATATGGCTTATCTGTGACAAGATAAAATGTGAACCTCAGGTTTTTTAATGTGACTTCCAAACATTAGTCCCTCAAGTAAGCATATTCTTCTCTATGATCCCTTTCAATCATCTCCCTTACAATTTTCTAGCAAGAAATGCTTTGTTAATCAAGGGTTGAGCCATGTAATCTTTTCTTATGGTTTCTTGCACATTTGACAACTTAACATCTTTGTTCATCATGACATTATCAACATTTTTTTAGCAATCCACTTTGATGAAGCCTCTTTGCATTAATTGTTACTCCACATGTATGTCTTGGATTTCATGTCTTTAGTCGATAAGTCAATGAGTCACTTTCTTTATTTACAAACATTTGTCAGCCACATCTACTAGTGCATCTCACTCTACATCTTACTCTTTATCATTTTTTATATAGTCAAATGCATAACCATTCAATAGTGTTCCTTTAAATCTTCCCTAAATTGTTTGATTGAAGTAAACTCCATCCCCAAATTAAATCTAAAGTCCTTGCACATCTCCTTTGGATTGTACTTGTAGTATCTTATTATACGCTCATCTTCATTGTCATCAATTGCGTAGTCTTCATATGACTCATTATCTTCTAATTTTGATAACAAATCATCAATGTTCTCATTTAACACTCTAGAGGAAGGAACAATTTGTAAATATTCATATTGGTGGTCTAACACATTTGAATAGCTGCTACTACCTTGTCCCATATCCTCCACTATGCAATGTCAATAAATTCATTAAAGTAATCATTACCCAAATCTGCTTCATCACTATCATCTAAGTATGCTAGAATTTCACTGCCACTCACTCCTTCTATGTTTTTTTCATGCTCCATCATATACTTGAAATTTAATATTTAATATGCATATTTGATGATGACATTGAATCACACAAACATATATGTGGATAATATATTGATTTTCAAAGGATACGTGAAGAGGTTGATTAAATTACCTTACACTAAAGAATCATGAAAAACACTTATCCTACATTTAGATTCAATCAAGGAAGCCATATAATATTCTTTTTTGATATTGCCTGTACTAAAAGCCTCCCTTATCCTACATTTAGATTCAATCAAGGAAGCCATATAAAAGATGGAGAAAACTACTTAACATAAAAAATTCAATTTCATGGGTTATAAAGTAAAAGAAGTCCCAGAATGTCTTTGACTCAAGGCCCATTGCTCTTATATCTATAAAAAATTTTGTCTTGCAATTTAAAATTCTTTTACTCCTATTTCAAGTTTGTAGCTTTGCTTCGTTTAGCAATTTTCTCATTGGAAAAAAAAAAATATCACTGTCACACCTAAATCATGATCTCCCTGAAAAGGAAAAATCAATAAATATAGTAGTAACTACCAAAATTTAAAAGGATAATTTTAAAAACCTTTTAAAAAATAAAATGATCTGTAATAATTAGAATAGGGTTTAGGAGTTGGTTGTGCATGGGGAAGGTATTAGGCACCCCACGACACCTGTTCATAAGAACGGTTATCCTAAGTTAATTGTGTAAATTAATTGACCTTTTAATAATATCTTAGTTATCCTTTATTGCACATGAAAAATAAAGATAAAAAATAAAAGAAAATAAATTATTTATTTACATGGAAGGACTTGACTTAGAATCAAAGCCTAGAGTCTACGTATCCTGTAATGGGGATTAAAGTCTATGTAGTTTGAATATTATTATTTAAGTTTTTTTTTACATTCTTTTAATTAATTTCTTTTATGAAGAGAATGATATTTTGGGTTATATTTTTATTTATTATTTTTATAAAAATTCATTCTTTGAAAGTACCTTTGGGTAGGAAGAAAATAACCAGTGTTAGAACCTAGCAATTTAGTACCACTTACAGTCCATTAGTTGACACTCCAAGTACGCATGGTGATTTAATATCACTCATGGCAAACCCTAAAGAAAATTTCTACGTAAATAATTTTCTATAAAAGAATTTAAATATTAAATTTTAGAACAAAATTTGATACTTGCAATGATTTAGTGTCATTCATGGTATCTTCTTTTGATATTTTTAGGGATTTAAAGTGATTTAGTATTACTCATAGTATAACCTAAAATATGCTAAGAGTTTTATTTTTTTAATAATGTACAAGAAGGGGGAAAATTAACCAGTATTGGAACCTATAGTGATTTAGTATCACTCATAATTCATTAGTTGACATTTTAAGTACACATGGTGATTTGGTATCACTCATGGCAAACCCTAAAGAGTTTTCAAAAGGAAAAAAATTAATTTAATTTTAAAAAATATAAAATTTAATACCTACGATGACTTAGTATCACTCACAATATCTCATTTAACATTTTTTAGGAATTCATGGTGATTTAATTTCACTCATGAAAAATCAAAAAGATTATACTTTATGAGAGCCTATAAAATTAAATCCATTTTCTTTTTATGAATTAATACCAAAATTTATGAGACCTTTTGTTTTTTTGGAGACTGGGTTGATTATGGGAACACGCTAATTCCATCTATTCACACTGATCATCTAGACTTATATGGCCATGAAATAGTTTCATACGGAATGATTGTACAAGTACTATTAACCAAGAGAAAGGGGAAACAAAGATAAAGGATAAAGTGATGAAGAAAAAAAAGAACAAAAAGAAGACAAAAAAATGCAAATGGTGCTTCTCAATTTTGCTAAAAACGACAAAGATAAAAGAAAGCAAAGAAGAGAAATAATAAAAAGGAAAGAGAAGATTAATATGAATATGTGGCATTTCAATTTCCGATATAAATACCAATAAAACAAGAAAAAGGCAGCACTCTAACTATTAGACTTAAAAGGTAATTCATAGCTTCATAATCTGTTGAGTATGAGAGATACATAATAGTGATAGACTATGTTTCCTCGCTGTTCTACCATGATCCCAGGAATGAAAATATGAAAAGCATGAAAATCATCTCCATACCTTTAGCAATTTCACCGTTTGTCCTCACTTTTCTCCAGCACTCTTTGGCCTCCCCACCAATTTCTTCTTCTCAATTTTTCCCAGTCCTTTTCTCCTTCATAGATGTCTCTTTTATAGGTACTAAATAGGGTTCTCTCACTTAATGATAGAATCAAACAAAAAAAGCAATTTTTATTTTGACTCTTTTTCATTATTTTAGATTTCAAATTTTTTCCTTAACAAATTTCAATCAAGGCATAATTTTCTCAAATCAGATTTTAAATATTTTAAATTTCCTTTAAAAAAATTCAAATTTAATGGGAACATAATTAAGGGGATTTGGGGTAGAAAGAAAAATATTATTGCTATTATTATCACAAAAGCCCCCTTTTTTATTCCTTTATTCCTTTATTTTATTTTTTATATTTTTATTAATTTTTAATTTACACTTGAAAGTTTGGATAAAATACAGTGTTTATAATCGCCTACTCCTATCTCTACTAAACATTAACCTTAGTCCCATCTTCATTTAGAGATCGGGAGGAAAGAAAAAAAGATTCGGAGCAACGTAGCAGAAGCATGGTATTTCGACTAACCTAAAGGGAGAAGGGATGATGAAATGGAGTAGACGATGCCTCCTTTCCAATGTCGATATTGAAAATCAATGAAACAAAATAGACAATGCCAACCCTAATGTCAAGCTTCTTGGTTACACTTCTTTACATCTTCAGTTTACAAGAGCCGAATGAGTTTCTTATTTAATTTTTTTTTCAATTTTTGGTGCTTAGTCAAATTTGATGGAAATAAAATCCCCACTAGATTGCTACTTAATTGTTATTTAAAATAATTTTTAACGCGGTTAGCACTTATTAACAGTTTCAAACAAAAAGTACCAACTGATGTAATGGAATAAACTTAAAAGACTCAATAAAAAGGGGGGAAAATTATAAGGACCAAATTAAAAACTCGGGAAAACTATAAGGACCGGGGGATTAATTTTTCCTAAAATAAACATAAAAAATAAATAGCAGAAGCATAATTTTTGTTGAAAAATATGAAATTGGGATGAAATGACTTGATAGATTTATGTTAAAATGTAAAGAAATAACAGATATATAAACAAGTGGTTGGGATTCGATTTTCGACCTCCGCATATGGAACAAATTAAAGAATCTACTTTTTCTCTAAACACTTCAACAGAGGTGATTCTAGAAGGTGATAATACCCAACTGTCATCAAAATGACAAGTGTATTTGCCACAAAGTACTCTTAATGTACATTTTCCATAGCATAACTCTTCGAACAAGAAGTGTGCAATCCGTTTTCTTATAGAAGCTAAAGTTTCCAGTACAAGCCGACATATGTTCTAATGGGAGTTAGCTTCTTTCTACTCAATTGATATAATGTTTGATATATAGAAATGTATCTATCTTATTTTTTTTTTATATATTTTTTTCCTAGAAAACACTATTTCTCGTACCAAACATGTTATAATTAAGGGTTAGGAGAATCAACAGGGAATTCATGAATATCATCCATCCGTATGGATTATCCTTTAATGAAGAACCGACACAAACATTATCCAATGCAACGTAAATACTACGCAGTTACAGTTGTAACTTGTGTTTCGGAATTAAGCTGTATGGGTATGAATTGTGTGGTGCTGATGACAATTTGGTACTTTGAACGGCGACAATATCTGAACTTTGTGTGGCTAGGCTTATGAAGAATAATATTGCATATGAAGCAAGAAAACCATTAGAGATGGTTTACGAATAATATGGTAGAAGCTGAAGATGCTTCTGGAAACGACAAGAGCAACAGGTTCATCGAGTACAAAATTCTCAACATATGGGTATATTTAGGCAATATAATGTTTGATATATGGAAAATTATTTTTTAAAAAAGAAAATAGAAAATGTATCTAGACAAAAAATGAGATTCTGGAAAGGATTATTTTTCTATCTACTAAATTACTTTTAAAATGGTGGGAGAGCCACACACAAGTGGAGGAAGATGCACCGTCACTTGAGAAAAATTACAAAATATGATTATAAGATTTCAGATTTATTGTACTCCTGAATATTGCTCCTCTCTTTTTCATATTTGGGAAAAATACAAACAAGTCTTATATAATACATTTAAATACCACAAGCTCTATTGATAATTTAACAAAGGAAAATGACAACTAAAATATGCGTGCTTTACTTGTCATTTTCCTTTCCTAAATTAACAATTATGAATCTTGTGGTATTTAAATATGTTGTGAGGAATTTCAAAGTAATTCTCCCTTAATATTTTGAACATTTGATTTATTTGATTCTCTCTTAACCTAGATCCAAATTTTCTAACTTTAACTCAAAGTCCAATGACATGATAGATGTATATAACTGATTTTTGAGATGTTTTGACTCAATTATAATTCAATGTTTATACTTTAATTTGGTGTAATTCAGTTTCTATAATTTTTATTCAATTGCAATTTAGTCTCTTAAATATTGACTCAATACAATTTAATCCCTATAATTTTATCCATTTAAAATGTTGGACTAGATATTTTAGAAAATAAAATTATGAGGAATAAAGTTATTTTTTGAAATTTAGGTACTAATATTTTAACTAGCAAAACTACAAGGATTGAATTACATCATGTCAAAATTTAAAATTGAAGTTATAATTGAGTCAAATTATAGGGACTAAGTTGCATTGAACTAAAGTTTAAATTTTAAGTTATAACCACTGAATCAAAATTATATAGATTAAAGTTAGTTGTTTTGTCTTATAATTACTACATTGTTTTTTATTTGTTCATAGCTTGAATGGAAGTTATCAGATTTGTCCGTTCAAAAAAACTGCATTTATGCTAAGATGTATGTATCTAGAGACGCAGAGAATTATTTGACAAAAAATGCAAGAGGAATATATATGTATATAATCAATTATTTCTACTTAAATATAAAATCAAGGGAAAATAATAATTAGAGACCCCATAAAAACATTGATGACAATTATAAACTCTAAATTATTAAAATCCTAATGACAGATCATAATCCTTACTTACAACAAATTATCTTTTATGATATAATAGATTTTAGTAAATCCCTAACTAATGTTACAAATATTTTCAATTGTCTTTTGTTGATTTTCCAAATGATAGTAAAAAAAATAACAAATGATTGGCCTGTGAATTATAGCTGATTTTTATAAATTTCTAATTGACATTATAAATAATTTGAAGTATATTTAGAAGATTTTCCAAATAATTTGTCAATATATTGAAAATAAAAAATTATAATTAATTGACTTATAATTCATAATTTACTCTCGTAAATTCTCATCTAACGTCACAAATAATCTCAAGTATATTTATTTAATTTTTTAAGTGGTTTATCTGTATATTAACATTAAAAAGTTGAGATTCTTAATTAATTTTCGTAAATTTTCAATTAAACGTTATAAATAGCCCCAAATATAGTTAGTGAATTTTTTAATTGAGTATTTATATTTTTTTTAATTGTAAGTAAAAACTATAATTTTATTGGGATTATAATAATTTAAAATTTATAATTAGTATTAATACTTTTATAAGGTCCCTAATTATCATTTCTCCTAAAATCAATTGATAGGTCGGGTGGTAGCACTAGCTAGCTAGCAGACTTGTGACTAGTCAAACACAAAGAAATTTAGTTGAATTGTCAAGCTAATTAATCATCATCACTCTATATTGCA
Source organism: Prosopis cineraria (assembly GCF_029017545.1). Taxonomy (NCBI): domain Eukaryota; kingdom Viridiplantae; phylum Streptophyta; class Magnoliopsida; order Fabales; family Fabaceae; genus Prosopis; species Prosopis cineraria. The sequence continues at coordinate 46,867,260 of NW_026555333.1, forward strand.
AAGTGCATCGCATTCCACTGTATATCTGCAGTGGGATGAACAATGATTTTTTTTATTTTTATTTTTATTTTATTTTTTTGCATTTTAGATGTTATGCGGGACCTGCAATGTAAAACTGATCGTGGGGTTTATTGTGAAAAAATAATGATGAATGTAAGACCCATACAATAAAAATAATAGGTGTGAGGTCATATTTTTTTGATACTTATATATTTTTATTTGTGTAAGATAATAATATAAAATGTGTTTGTTTCACTGTAAATCTGTCGTGATACGAACAACAATTTTTTTTTTATATTTTTAGAGATTAAGTGGGGTCCGCAATATAAAAATGAATGTGATGTTTAGAGTAAAACGAATGTATTTGTAGGTGTGGAACTCTATTATTTGGTGTGTGTATATATATACACATATATAAATAAAAGATAATAACGTAAAATGTATTTGTCCCTAAATCTGTCGTGGAATGTACGAAAATTTTTTAATCTAATATTAAAAATAAGTGTACGCCTATAAAGTTTATAGATGAAAAATTAGTGATATATGTAAAACTCATAATAAAAATAATATGTGTGAGGCCCTATCATTTGGTGCTTTTATTTTTTATATATATAAGATAATAACATAAAAAGTATTTGTCCGATTGTAAATCTATAGTGGGATGAACGATAATTTTTTAGTTTTTTAAAAATTCCAAAGTTTGTAAGATCATGAAGCACTTACAATAAAATCACACACAACTATCTGGATAAATTTGCTATTAAGTTATGTCTGCATAATTTGTCAGGGGATAAATTCTAATAATATTTTAATTTTTAAATTTTTTTAGATTCTGACCATGTAGCATTCGCTAAATAATTCTAATTAATAATAGTTATTGGTGGATAAATTTTCTTCTTCAACTAATTATGTGGGACAGAACTTAGTAGTAATTTTTTTAATTTGATTTCAAAATTTTTCTCTTATTAATCAAAAGAAGAGAAAAAATATGATAGGAAACCAGCATATTAATCTTAGGTATAACACATTTAAAATAAAATAAGTTGTCACTTATATTTTCAATTTGCATATGAAAAATAAGATTTTAAATAAAATAAATTGTTGTTTAGACTTAATTTAAATTGTTCGGCAAAAACAAAAGAGGGTGTCGCGAGGCGTGCTAAAGATGCAAGGTCTCAAGAGAATGAAAGAACCTGACTTCTAATCAAACATGGAGAACTTGAGCTCCCTTACCACAGTTCACTCGGATGTGAGAATGCGAAGTAAAGAAAATTAATCTAGATGCAAGGAAGCAGAGATACATTAATTAAAGAAAGAGGTAGTAGGCTATGCCAGCTGTATAACAGAAAAATAAATACTAAAACAACATGATAAAAAGAAAAATAAAATAAAGAAGCATACATGAAGTCTGAGACTGGCAATTTGTTGATGGTGGTGATAATGATTGCTGAGAAAGGGCTCCTCTATTTATAGATGATCCTAGCTTGGTACTTAAGCCTTATGATCACCACTTTCCTTGAATTTAGAAAGACTTCTTCCATCGTGGACACTCATCATAAGTAGATTGTGAATGGTCTTGATTTAATGGCTAAGGCTTCATAAATATTTTTTTTTCAACTATTTTAAAACTGATTAAGTTGAGTTGAGCCCAAGCCTTCAAATTCACAATTTGGGTACAAACAATGCCCCTCGCATACAAATTGGCAGGAGCATTTGTAGGTCAATTTTGTATGAATATTTTCATTGACCCCATTTTTAAGCGTTGTGTGAGTAGTATATTTTAAAGGACTAGCTCATTCTAATTCTGATTGATGATTGATTTGGTACTTTACTTGAAGGACACTTTTGTGGTTAAGGATTAGGGACCATGTGGTCTAACTTAAGATCAAGTTTTTTAGAGTTTAGGACCTCAAGAGCTAGTTTTGGAATTGGCATTTCATGTTTTTAGACTTTAAGGACTGACTCTGTAAAATCTAACTACTATGAGGCCCCTGTGGAGAAAGCCCTTTAAGAGAGAGCTCTGACTTTGGCCCTTGTGGCACCTATCTTTAATTATGGCTATAATCCCTGTGGTTCTTAGAGTTAGGAAAAAGGGCCAGCCCTTTTAAGCCCGAGTTTCCTTCAAACCTGATATACGAAGTCTGACCCTTGACATAGCAGGCTCAGGGCCAGCCTTGTGGGCTTTAGGCCCTTTTAATTATTTTTTATTTTTTTAAAAAATTTTTAATCAAACAAAAATTACTTCATTCCAATATAATACCCAATCAAGAAAGGTACAAAAAAACTTACTAAATAACATTTAAATGAACTAAAAACACAAATAAAATAATAGCAATGCAATAAGCAATGGATCGACTAAGCCAACAAACACCCAATCAAAATTTAATGAGATTGAGCCTTGAAGGACTGAGATATGGGACTAGGAGACCGAGAAAAACAAAGAGCACGAGCACAATATGTGCATTAGATAGAACTTAACTCATTAGTCACGAATGCATGAGCATGATAAGTGATAGAAGGATTTAGAAGATCAATGACAACGAGTGTCAACTAGTCAAGCATTGTTGAGATTTGGTTCTCAGGAGGGAGTATTATCAAAGTGAGCAACAACGATGACTAAAGAGTGAGCAAAATAGGATCAAGGATGACTTGTGAGTTACGATGACAGGGACGGGGATAGTGATGTGATGACTTGCTGAAGAGCAAGGACAACTTGTAGTGGCAAAAAGGAGAGAAGCATATTGAAGAAAGAAGAGTAAATGCTGAATTGAATGAATCATTATCGTGGATCTAGATGAATTAGGAGATTTAAGATTGTATTTTTTTAGAAAATAGCAGCTAAGGATTTCTGTATAAAATTTATATCAATTAAGAATCAGTTGTTGTTAAAACCTGAATAAAAAATAAGTTACAATGAACTATTGTTAATTTAAAATGAGTTGTTATTAAAACCTAAATAAATACTTATTGATAAAGGCTCACCCGAATCCACAAGTATCCACTCAAATTTTGACAACAAGTGATCCTTGACTGATATAATTTTTAATTAGTGATTCTTCATTGCTATTTTTCCTTTTTTTTACCTTCCATCCTTAGTAGATATGGACTGATATATGATGTGGAGTAAGATTTAGTTTTTTTTTCAAATTTAAAAAGAGTGAAAATTATGAGAATTAATTAAAAAAATATGCACATGTGGGCTTAAAATTAATTAAAAAAATATGCATATGTGGGCTTAAACGGGCTGGCCCTCCCATTTAAGCCCGATTTATTATTTAAGAGTCATATTTGCAAGCTCGACCCTACTATTATATGGGTTTAAATGGCTTGGCCTGACGGGCTTGGCCCATTTTTCTAGCTCTAGTAGTTTTGGCCCCTATGATGCTGGCCTCTGTGGTTGTGGCCCTTGTAACTTTAGCCCCTGTGGCGCTGGCCCCTCTAGTATTGGCCCTTGTTGTTCTGGCCCTAGTGGCTCCCTGGCCCTTGTGCCTTTATAACACTTGCCCTGAGTGTTATCCAAAAATCAGACAATTTAAAAAAACTAAGTGTGGTTAAGGAGTTGATCCTAAAACCAACTTAGGAAAGAAATAATTTAAATCAATAAACAAATATACCATCACAAAATAGACATTTAAAGATTTATAAAAAAATTTTGGTTCTACCTATAGTGCATGGAAGCAAGTTAGATGAAACTGGGATAAAAAGATGCTGTCATGATAGCTTTTTTGGGCCAACTTCTGGGAGGCATCATTCTGTCGTCCGACTTTCGGTCAAAGTAATTTTAAAGCTCACACGTCAGTCTTAATGATTACTAGTGGTATACTAAATTGAAAAACGATCTAACGGTTGGATCAGAATTTGGACACTATAAAAGATTGGATAAAGTTACTGTCATGACAGCGCTTTTGGACCAATTTTTGGAGTGCACAATTTCATCATCTGACCTCTAATTAGAGTGATTCTAAAGCCCACATGTCACTTTTAAAAAGTAATTTTAGCATACCAAATTTTAAAAAGATCCAATGGATGGATTGAAATTTGTACATGTTGCAACATCACTACTGTTCTTGTCATGACAACACTTTTGTTGTTATAACAGCTCCTCCAGATCAAATTTCAGAATGTACCGTTTTCCATCCGGAGTTCGATTGATGTGATTTAAAAGCCCACATGAAGCTTATAAAAAATTTTATTTATAATTCAAATTTTAGAAAAATCCAACGGTTGGATTGAGATTTGGACACCTAGATGCAAAAGTGTAGTTTTTTTTTGTAAAAATCATTTTCAAATTATCCAAATCTCAACTTAAAAGTCATAAACTTTTGGTAACACTTTGGACACGTCAAATAGGATTAAGAGTACCTAATAAAACATTTAAATGATGAAAAATCCCCATACATTAAAATTTGACCACCCAATTGCCATTTTTCAAAATGGACTCTAAACCCTCAAAATGTACAAATCATATAAGAATAGTCAAAAATCAATCTAAATATCATGTATTTATATAAATGCACACACTAATATTTTCACTTGACTCAGAAATCTCTATGGGGCCCACATATCCACTCTCTTTATCCAAGGTTTATGTTTGCCTATAGCACACTATTTGCAATGCAACTATTTTGCATTTGCTTATAGCATCACATATATATATATATATATATATCAAAATAAATATTTACTTATAGTAGAAACTTGGTCTACTAAATAAATCCATCAAAACACACACTATAACCAATTTTCCTAGCCACAAGTCAACAAGCAGACAAAAATTCATACACGAACAACCCCTAGCTCTGCTCCTTTCCCCGTCCACCACTGGTTTCTTCACCTGGACCTAGAAATATTGAAAAGAAAGGGGTGAGACAACCACAATTTCAATAACAAAGAAATCATGCCATTAGTGAACTCCCATTGAAATATCACAAGTTTACATCACCCTATTGGTGAATTCCCATCAAAATCATGCCTTTCACTCTTGTCTACCTTTCCCGAGTATTGATCACTTCAATACTCTAAGGTAGTATAACAAATATCACTCCTCCCTTAAACGATTCCTTAACCTCTCTAAGGTACCTAACCTAATTACACTTCCTTAAGTGCAACTTCCATTCTCTATAATTACAATGCATGCAAACAACCTCATTTCCATAAAAATATTATTGTTAAATGAATAGAAAATGTATATGCACTATTATCCAAGTAATACCTTATAAGTCTTTATAAAACACAATTAATTACATTTAATTATTTAAAACATGGAATACATGATAACTAGTAATATTTATTCAAAAATAGCTAAATAAAATAATAAAAAATATAAATTTTTCTTTTACCTCAACCCTTTATGCCAAAAGGATTTTTCTTTATACAGAATGAAACTTAGCTTGTTCTTTATCCTCCAATTAGATTCCACCAATAGTTTCCTACAACATATAAGTGATCCATATCACTTTTCATGACAAATAACATTAATGAAGGCTATAACTCATACCACACAACTTAGGTCAATGAGCTATAATCCATCCTAATAGTCCATATATTAAACTAACCATTCATATAATATCACTTAACCACCAAAATAATTTATTAGCCATCACTAGGCCAATTTTCAATTCATATAATTTTTAATCAATTAAAAACCTTTACTTAATGTCACCAACTTTCACCATTAGCCCTTGTAATGAAAACTAAACCTTAATTTAAATGTTATTGGGCTCAAATAGAAAAATTATAACTAATTCAATAGGCTTAAACTATTAAGGAGCAAAACCCAACCTCTTGGGGTTTGAATTTTACCCTAAAACTCTATTTTTCATCCAATTACCCACTCAAAATTTTAGGGCATCATATAGAAACTCAAAATAACCTCTCAAAAATTCAAGGAAACTAAAGTTTACAAGAATAAAGCCTTTAAGATCAAATTTTAAAAATTTCCTCTTCCAAAATTGAAGAAAACAAAGGGAGAGGGAGGAGGATTGAAGTAAGAAGTTTACCTATCGTGTAACTAAGCTTGCAACACCCATAAAGCCTTCTGGATCCGAACTTCGCTCCCTCTCTTTCTCCTCTCTTCTTCCTTACACTCTCTCATCCATTCGTTTCTTTTCCTGTGTTGTTATTTTCAACTTCTGCTTTCCCTTTTAAAAATTGATTTAAACAATTTAGAAAAAATTACAAAAAAGGGCCCATTATTTTTTATTATAGCATAAAAGCCCGGGTCAACTTTGGTAATTTTTTCATAGTTAAAAATAAAATAAAACTAAACTTTTGTTGAGTAAAATTTAAATTCTGGACCTCTATCAAATTATTTTTAATTTTAATTTAATTATAGATATTTTATTTTTTAAAATAAATTTGAGTTTTAAAATTTTCAAGATATTATAGCCTTCAACCCCTCTGGCATTGGCCCCCATGGCTTTGGCCTTTTTAGTGCCATCCACCCTGGTTTTGGCTTTAGTGGCTCCACTGGCCCTTGTGGCTTTGGTCCCTATAACTTCAGCCCCTCTAGTGCTGGCCCCTGTGGTTTCAGCCCCAGCGGCTCTATCGACCCTTATGATGTTGGCTTCAATGGTGCTGGCCCTAATGGCTTCATCCCTTCCAGTGCTAGCCCCTGGGGCTCTAGCCCCTCTAGCACTGGCCCCAGTAGCTTCATCCCCTCTTGCGGTGGCTTCTATGGCTGTGGCCCCAATGACTTTGCTGGCCCTTATAGAATTGCACATGAAACTTTTACGCTATTTCCATCTAGCTAAGAATTGAGTTGCGGGGCAGTGAGGTATACCATGTGAATGTTGGGCCTATGAGAGTGTTCAGGAACAATCTTAGTTTTAAATTGGCAAAGTTGTCATAGTTGGCAATCTCTCGACATTGGATAGTAAATTTTCCAATGTGATATAATGTGGACTACATTCCATCTCCTAAGAACAAGGTGAAATTAGGAATCTTATAGCCCTGAGGGTATGGGTTATCTTTGTCTATGTATTCTGGGTAAGGCTTTGAGAAAGTGGGATAGCCAATTGGCCTTAGTCTTGGTTTGTATATGTCCTAAATAGAATCTCTCAAGGCCTCCATGTTCACTAATCAGTTCAAAGGCTCATTCTAATAGTTTGGGATTATTCTCATGTCCCCCGAGTTGCTCATGTCGGCTTCTGTCAATAACATGAGGGATTATTTAAAGGATTAGTGTTAGCAAAAATGTGGGGATTAGGATAGTCCCTTACAGCTACATGGCCCTAAGGGCTTGCGCTTGCATTAACTCCTACCTATTGTCCTCTATGAGACCCTAAGTTTAAGCCTGCTTCTCGAAGAGTTCCTTTCAAGAACATGGCTAAGTTCCTCATTCCATCATGCAAAGACTGCATCATGATTTGTTGTCTTTTCTTTTTCCTTTGTTCTAACATTTCCAAGGACATAGCAAAAAACTTTTGGTTTTTCTCCAGTTGTTTATTGATTCGGTCTAGAATTCCTCATAGCACTTTTAGTATTGGACCATTGGATATGATCAATAGATTTGCCTATCCACTTCCTGGCTTTGACTTAAGGCTCATGTTACTGCTACCTGTTGATATCGATACTATATGCTCACGATATTTAGCCATCTCAGCTTTAGGCATCAATGGTTCTAACCCTGTGAGTGTAAAGTTCCCTTCTAGTTTGTGAGAACTAGCACTTGTTTCATCATTCTTTTTATCCTTTCTTATCCTTTCCATCTTTTGTTACATAGGTCCCACCAAGCATGCCAAAAATTGTTTGATAAAAACAAAAGAGGGTTTCACGAGACATGCCAAAGACACAAGGTCTCAAAAGAATGGAAGAACCTGACTTCTAATCAAACATGAGGAACCTGAGCTCCCTTACCACAGTTAACCCGAATGTGAGAATGTGAAGTAAAGAAAATTAATTTAAATGCAGGAAAGCAGAGATACATTAATTAAAAAAGAAGTGGCAAGTTATACCAGCTATACAACAAAAAAATAAATACTAAAACTACATAATAAAAGGAAAAATAAAATAAAGTAGCAGACGCGAAGTTTGAGACTAGTAGCTTGTTGATGTGAATGATGATGATTGTTGAAAAAGGACTCATCTATTTTTAGATAATTCTGGCTTGGTACCTAAGCCCTATGATTGTCATTTTTCTTGGATTTAAAAAGTACTTCCTCCATCATAGACACGCATCATGGGTGCAACATGGATGGTATTAACTTAATGGCTAAGGTTTTATAAATATTTTTTTATAATTATTTTAAAGTCGATTAAATTGAATTGAGCCTAGGCTTCCAAATTCACAATTTAGGTGCAAACATAAATAAGTAACAAATTCTAAGTTGAGTAAAATAAATTATTATTTTAATTCTTAAATTTTTATTTTATTTCCATCTTCTAAATATCAAATTATCACCGTATATTTCACAGGGAATAAATCTTGTTAAAATAATAAGATACATAATGGTTGCTAAAAGGTTAATATTATTATAGATGTTTAAGATAGTTTTAATTTTGAAATAATATTTAAATTTTAATTTATTATTATGTCAAAGTAATAATTTATACGTTCATTATGTCAAAGTAACAATCATAGCTTGTTGATGTGAATGATGATGATTGTTGAAAAAGGACTCATCTATTTTTAGATAATTCTGACTTGGTACCTAAGCCCTATGATTGTCATTTTTCTTGGATTTAAAAAACACTTCCTCCATCATAGACACGCATCATGGGTGCAACATGGATGGTATTGACTTAATGGCTAAGGTTTTATAAATATTTTTTTATAATTATTTTAAAGTCGATTAAATTGAGTTGAGCCTAGGCTTCCAAATTCACAATTTGGGTGCAAACATAAATAAGTAACAAATTCTAAGTTGAGTAACATAAATTATTATTTTAATTCTTAAATTTCTATTTTATTTCCATCTTCTAAATATCAAATTATCACCGTATATTTCACAGGGAATAAATCTTGTTAAAATAATAAGATACATAATGGTTGCTAAAAGGTTAATATTATTATAGATGTTTAAGATAGTTTTAATTTTGAAATAATATTTAAATTTTAATTTATTATTATGTCAAAGTAATAATTTATACGTTCATTATGTCAAAGTAACAATCATAGCTTGTTGATGTGAATGATGATGATTGTTGAAAAAGGACTCATCTATTTTTAGATAATTCTGACTTGGTACCTAAGCCCTATGATTGTCATTTTTCTTGGATTTAAAAAACACTTCCTCCATCATAGACACGCATCATGGGTGCAACATGGATGGTATTGACTTAATGGCTAAGGTTTTATAAATATTTTTTTATAATTATTTTAAAGTCGATTAAATTGAGTTGAGCCTAGGCTTCCAAATTCACAATTTGGGTGCAAACATAAATAAGTAACAAATTCTAAGTTGAGTAACATAAATTATTATTTTAATTCTTAAATTTCTATTTTATTTCCATCTTCTAAATATCAAATTATCACCGTATATTTCACAGGGAATAAATCTTGTTAAAATAATAAGATACATAATGGTTGCTAAAAGGTTAATATTATTATAGATGTTTAAGATAGTTTTAATTTTGAAATAATATTTAAATTTTAATTTATTATTATGTCAAAGTAATAATTTAAATTTATACGTTCATTATTAACGTATCAACTCACATTTGCTCAGATTTTCAATGACTAATGTAGCTTTGAATGCAGCTAGGAAAACGAATTCTTATTTCGAGATAAGTCAGAGACCCACATATTATAACATGTGAATGAAAAAAAAATTACGTAAACATGCATATTAGCAGATGCTACTTACCCATTTAAAGCATTTTTTTTAAAAAAATTGACTGATGCAATGCGTATTCGGGCAAAAAAAAAAAAAAAACTGATGCAATGCGTAAAACAATTCTGAAAATTTATCAACATCATGAAAATTACATATATAGTTTTGAAATGGAGGGAATATTTTTATCACGTAATAATGTTAACTTTGTACATAACCAAGAATATATTTAAATTCACATCAAAAACAAAAGATGAGCAGTGTGCATGGTACGAAGAATACGTGGAATATCGATCTAGCTAATTGAGGAATCACAAATGTAAGTGCATGTGCAGTATTTATTTGGAAGGCAGTGCCAAAATTTAAACAGATTTTCAACCATGATTAATTTTTATTTTCAACCCAACTTCCATCCAAGCCACAAGTTATTTTATGCCACAAAACTTTTACATTTAAGGAAGAATCATATCCAAGGACTTAAGAAGAAAATTATTCACAGATAAAAATCAATAATAAGTGTCATTTAAGAAAGCACAATTCTATATTTTTATTTTAATAATAATTCATTTTGCATTAGTTCTTATATACGAATAACTTTAATTTTTTTCTTGCCAGATTATTGGATATAATTCTCCGTACATTATTCAATTTGTCATAAAATGTATGTGCAACTCATTGAACAACCATAGGAGTGCACATAATTAAGACAAACTTTCTAATATTGGCTGTTATTTATTCTATGTAGCAGCAAATTCATGAAACTCATCCCTCCATGGATTCTTCATTGAAGCTGCTTCAACATTGTCCAATGCAACCCACACTGCACTGTTACACTTGAATCCCGCCCCAAATGCTAATTGCCAGATTTTGTCACCTTTCTTAATCCTTCCTTTGGCTTTACAGTTAGCCAATTCATACCACACAGAACTCGAAGATGTGTTCCCAAACCTATACAGTGTCATTCTTGATGGTTCTACGTCCCAGTCTTGAAGCTCAAGACTCTTCTGCATCGTGTCCAACACTGCCCTTCCTCCAGTGTGAATACAAAAGTGGTCAAAAGCTAACTTGAAGTTTGGAACATAAGCTTCAATCTTCAATCTCAGGACCTTCCTTGCTACAAAATTTACAAGAAACTGGAGTTTTTCTGAGAGAGGAAGGACCAATGGGGCGAGAGATGCGATATGACGCTTAAGGACGTACCCTGCAACATTCATGAGGTCTTTTGAGATAGAAGTACCAATTTGGTGTTGCTCATCGTCTTGTTGAAATACACAGTTGTAACTTCTGTCATCAAAAGCCATGTGCGTACGAAGTGTGTGGATAATTTGGTACTTCGAACGATGACGATTTGAAGAATGGTTGGAGAGAAGAGAAGCGGAACCACACATGCGAAAGAGACAATTGATGAGAAGCATTGAAGGGTTGTTTCCCAAGTACGTCCCCGTGTTTGCATTTTCAGTGCTCAGCACCAAGGCGCATGAGTTTGAGTGTGACTGTTGTAACAAAATATTAAGGTGCTTGAGTTAGATAGGTCTTGACTAATTTGAGCCAAGCAAAGAAGGACTACAGCAGCAAACTTTTGTCAATAAAAACTTAACGCAACCACATGTCCAGGATTTCTTAAAAACTTAATTGATAATAGAATATAATGGTATCATGTACTTCATATAGCCAACCTCACTTAATGAGATAAGACATGTTGTTTGGTGTACATATCTAGGACTAGGTGCCTGTTTGATTTGCATTCAAAATTGATTTTTTGGTGTTTAATTGATTTTCAAAACAAAATTAGCCAAACAGCATTTCCATAATCGATTAAACATGTTAAAATTGATTTTTTTAAAGCTATTCATACCTACTTCTGGTTCTCATTTTACCATATTAATTTGTCAATAATTCATAATTGTGTTAAATAAAATTTAACAAATTTAATAATATTATATACAAATTTATCAATAATTTAATTTTGAAAAGTAATATCTTTTATGGTAATTTATATAGCTAAAATTAATTTTGACTAATCATCTAAACATCTTTAATTTTGTTAAAATCAATTTAAAAAAAATGGTATTCAAACATTTTATATTATAACATAATCAATTATAATTAAAATTAATCATATTAATCAATTATTTTTATAATCAATTATACCTAACTCAAATTCAAATGGGTACTAGAACTCAACATTACTGATTAACCTAACATAACCCCTATAAACTAAGATACAATATCTGCACTTGCTCAAAAAATTACAAAATTTCTAGAGCATCGACCTTTTAATTGAAAGAAATATTCCCGTTCAATTAGTGCATTCGAAATAGAAGCAAGGAACCAACTTCCAATCTTTTAAAGCTATTCAGACTTTATCAATAAATTCAGTAATGGCGAGTGTAAGTGTTCTTAATAATCAAGTTGTTTGATAATATGTAACTACCAACTATTCTAGCTGATTTTAATTAGTCACTACTTTTATTTGAAAAAAAAAATGAAGAACCTGGAGGAGGCGTTTGGCAAAGTCAATAGCAAGAACTCCAGCACTACAACCCATACCACCAAGATTTTAGCACAAGATGTTGTGTCTGAGTTTGTATCGATTCACAATCATGTCACATAGAGATGGTGTGGGACAAAACACAGAACAGTTTACAACAAGAATTCCTATATCCTTAGGTTGGACCCATGTTTTCTCCAGAAGTTCATCAACTGCTCCAAAAAACACAATCTCTGTCTCCTTCCTTGCCTCAACCAGACATACTTTTGGTGGGTTACTTTGCATGATAGCTGGGGGGAGATATGTCTTAGGTCCCAAACCAAACCTATCAACAATTTTCCTGATTCGTTTCAAGCTCTCTTCTGAGAAAACTCCAACGTCCTTTAATTTTTCCACTAACATATCAGTGGTGATAGCACAAGAATCGTTTGGTTTATAGCAAGCAAAGTCTACTAAGTATATTTCGCTTGTTTGTCTCTTCAAGTGCTGAAAAATGGCTAGGGCTAGGAGGAAGAATGCTGAGAAGCAAGATAACATGAGAGATGGATGAAGATATTTGAACTCATGAAGCCAAGCAGAGGCTGAAGCTGCTACTAAAAATGACATAAGCAATAGCTTCCTCATGTTAGGGGCTAGGCAGCGGTATGGTACATGCAATGTCTCTAAAGTTAAGCTTTAAATAGGCAACAAATAAGAGAAATTAATATTTATATTAATATGAAAAATATCTGCATTTTTTCAAGCCTTCTTTAATATAAGGACTCAACATAAATGCATGGGATCCACTTTATTCATATTCTATTTTGTTAACCTAAAGGTTTCTTGCAATTTATAAAATAGTTACTTCAAAATGTGACCACATAATGTGAACAGTACTAGTAATTTTTTTAAAATATAAAAGCATATTATATATATATATATATATACTGACTATAAATATAGATATATGCATTGTAGAATTTTTTAAAAAAAACATAAGCCTCATTATTCATAATTTATGAATAATACGACTTGATTGATTTTTTTTAAAAAGATATAACCACTTCAAATGTGAAACATTATTCGTTCTTTCTTCTATACCCATTTAATGTTATCAAGACCTGTTAAAATTCTAGACGCATGAAAGATGGATTGAGTTAGGGTGAATAATGCCGCCCCAAAACCATGGGTATTAAATTGCTATATGATTATAATTGATTTTTTTATTACAATCAAAATAAAACAAACCTAATTAATTAGTAAAATAAATTTATTGAAATTTACTGGTCAAATCAAAATTTTAATGCACATTTATTTATTATTAATGCAATTACAATTCAATTAATAAATTATTGAACATATTTTCCACACATTACAAGAAATCGGATATGATTACTATGGTTTGGTACCATACATGATTTATAAGTAGTATAATATAATATAACTCGTTATAAATTTGATGCTGTATATTATATATTGATTGATTGATTCTAATTCAATGTTTAATTTAATTTTAAAATTAAAATACCACATAGAATATTAAAATCTCTTATGCTATATTTGGATACGTATGGATTTGAATTTGAATTTGAATTTGAGCCAAATTCATTGTTTGGATAATTAAAAATGTATGGATTTGAATTTGACCCAAATCCAAATCCAAGTTCTCCTTCTCTTTGTAATTTAAAATTCTTTCTAAATCCCCATTATTTAAAATCCTAACTTAAGCTTTTCTGCAATTTGACCCAAATACATGAAAGATTGATCAACCTACCAATGGTAATTGTACCGAACCACCAAAGTTGACGAAAATAAACTATCACCATTAACCAAGACTGGACGGTCGACTTTCACCAAGATTAGACTGACAGCAACGACAGGGATGGGATCGCCGACTTCCACCCAAACTAAACCGACAGGGAATGGACCACCAACGATGATGGGGACTGGATGGCCGCTTCCAATGGGACCAAACCGCAACTGTCACAGTGATCGGACAGCGGACTTCTACTGGCACTAGACCGACAGCAACGACAGAGATCGAACAGCTAACTTTCATCGAGACTAGACCAAGTGATGATAAGGACCGGACAGCTGACTTCCACCAACATCGGACCGATGATGATAATGGTAACTGGACGGCTGACGTCCACTAGGATCGAACCTATGGTGATGATGTGGACTGAAAGTCCAACTTCCACCAAACAGTTGCCTTCCATTGCCATCGCCATCGTCGGTGCCTTTAGATATCGACCATTCGATCCCCGTCATCACCGACCATTTGGTCCTAGTAGAAGTCAGCCGTTCCATCCTCATTTTTGCGAAGGTCCAATCCCAGTAGAAGTCGGAGGTCCCATCTCGGTCATCACCGGTGCCACAGTCCCAATTGACTTTGTTTGTCTAATCCTATTGGAAGTTGACCATTCGAATCGTCGAATTTAACTAATCTTATAAATTTTTTTTAAATTCAAATATAGAATTTAAAATTTAAAATTTAAAATTTTACTTTAGATCCAAATAAAAGATTTTAATATTATAATTTAAAATTTTTTATATCATCCAAACAAAGAATTTAGAATCTATGAATTTCAAATGTAAAATTTTAAATATGAGATTTTAAATCTAAATTTCCAATTTGAATTCATCCATCCAAATATAACCTTAATGTTAAGCTACAAGAGAGATTGTCAAAAATTAAAGGAACCAAGGATAGCGATTTTATCCCATTTACATTATCAAATTGCCTGTTGAAAATAGAGAAAATGAACCACGCAGCCAATTTTAATGACTACTTTCTCTGTTTTTTATTATTAGAAAAATTATCACTTTTGACTTGTATTTTTTATAAGTAAAATCATCTATCTCAATAAATATTTATTACACATTTTCTAAATCAATCTTCATAATTTACATTAACAAAAAATAATTAATGTATGGTTATGTTGATTAACACAGGGTATTTTAATCTACTTTTTTTTATTTTTGACATAATTATTATATTTAACCGACTTTTTTAAACTGTATGATATATTTTTTTCTTATATATAGAAATGGAAGGAGTATATTAATGTTCACAGTCTCACAAATCAATGCGTGCAGAATTCATTTGAATGGTTTAAACTGATTCTAACACAATAATTTTTTTGTTTTGTTTTTTGTGATTAACACAATAAGTAATTTGATTACAAAGCTTTTTTAAACTACCACATCGAACACTAAACCCTTTTTATGTTAAGAGAGATTGTCCAAGAAAGAGCCAAGGATAAGGATCCTAATCCTATTTCATCAATTCTTGTGCAGGAATTTCATTTCGACGACGGTTCAAAATTTATTTGAACATATTTGTGTGTGAGTTAAATTATTAAAAATAAAAGTATTATCAATATCAATATCAATATCAATATTCAATATGTTGGCAAAAAAATTATCAATATCCAATATTTATATAAAATTTAAAAGATGCAAGGAGCTACATTATATATTAGTAGACAAACTTGTCATCATCAAAAACTTTCTATAAATTATCTAACTAACTATGGAAATTTAACCGAAGTTCTAAATTTTATCTAAATAATTTAAGAGAAATTTTTGGGTAGACCCAATACACCACATCATCCACCATTCATCTAATAAAACATGGCCTTCAAATAATATTAAATATAAATTACTTCTGACATTAATAATAGTAGGGAGATAAAATGAAAAAAATTAAATATATATTCTATAATAAAAATAAAGTAATAAAGTTATTAAAAATAATTACACATAAAATTTTATTTTATTAAATTGGTACAATTTTATTAGATGAATTATGAATGATGTGGTACGACATGTCTGATAAAAATCTAACCTTTTGCTCTGGCGATGGCTGTGATAATCTCCCAAATTATTAAATTTCTAATATTATTTAGGTTTTATGCATTGTTTATCCTAAAAGATTTGTGCAAATTTTGCACCATATATGTTTCAATCTCAACATATCTTGATGGTTAAAAAAAATGAAAAACCTATATATCTAACCTTATATATTAATGTGTTTATTTTCAATTAAATCATACCATAAATTTTTTATATGTTATTATTCTATAACATCCCTCTTGTTAGTAATGTTTTTAACACTTTAAACTTTTTTGATTTGATTAGACAAAAAGATATTAGAAAAAAATAAATAATACACTGAAATATACAAAAATATATCTAACCCAATTAAGTACGGTAAAATGTGATAATAATTATTTAGTCCCTTGGAACTTGTCTAGTATTTTAATTTTTAACAAAATGACATATTTACCCTCATTGACTATTACACATTGGAAAATGACTATTTTGGCTGAATTATTAATTAAAATGAAATAAAAAATGATTACTTTCCCTTCATAAATTTATTTATTAATCAAGTGCAACTAAAGTAGAAAGAGAGTAGTTATTTTCATAAAGGAATATTCATTTTCTAACCCATTTATATAATTTGTAACAAATAAATAGTCATTTTCTATTTCATTTTAATCAATAGCCCCACTAAATAGTCATTTTTTAATGTATAATAATCATTAATTTTTAGTATTTGCACTTGATTGATAAATAAAATTTACAAAAACAAAGTAAGTCAATTTTTATTTTTTTCAATTTAACTGAAATACTCATTTTCCAATACATAATAGTCAATATGGGGAAATATGTCAAAATCAAAATGCCAGACAAGTTCCTTGGAAGTAGATAATAACCATTATATTTTGCAGTACTTAATTATTAGTTGTATATTTTGGGATTTTTTTTTTTTGTCATTCTCCCAATATATCAAGCATATACGACAAAGTTAAGTCTTCTCTGTTTTTTTTTTTTGAAAAAAACTTCTTTGCTAATCCTGACTCTGCACTTGATGCAAAAATAACGTGAATTATGTGAATTTTAAATATGCGTTGGAAATTCATTCTCGCCTTATCGCATATCTTTTAATTTCTTTGATTTTTTTTTTTTTTGGGCCAAAGCCTTATCGCATGTCCAAATTCATTTAACTTGACAAGGCCACTGTGACAAACCAATGAAATGGACACTTTTCTTCTCCTTTCTTCTTTGTTACACAAGGCCTGTGTGAGGTGGACTTGTGAACTGTGACATGTAGTCATTGATTATAATTAATGGTTAGTAAAGTGTCCATTTCATTCAGGTCCAAAAAGACAAAATTGTCCATTTCATTTGTTTGTTGGCGACATGTAGTCATGGATTGTAATTAATGGTTAGTAAAGTGTCCATTTCATTCAGACCCCCAAAAAAAAGAGGAAAAGAAAAAGTGTCCATTTGATTAGTTTGGTGGCGAAATGTTTTTTTAATTAAAAATTAATTTTAAATTCTTCATTATTATCTGTTATTTCACATTAATAAATCTATAATTTTAAATACATTTGAATTCATTTTATAAAATATTTATTAAAAAAATTTTAGTATTAAATTAACTTCATATTCACTTGTTGTTACTAAAAAAATTTAATGATAAAACAACAAATCAAATAAACATTTACCTTAAAAAGAAAAAAAATAAAGAACAAAAATATTTGAAATAAGAAAAACGCGTTCATTTGAATAGCCTTTCAGGGTTATTGCTGTACCAAAAATCAATAATAATATTAATTCATATGTCTCACATTTTTAACAGAAAAACAATCATTTTTTCATATTGCTCACGTTTTAAATGGCCTAAATACGGTCGAAAGTAATTCTTAAAAAAAAAAAAACGAAATCCTGCATTTTGATATTAGACAATGCTTGTGCCGATGTCTAATGATCCAGGATGAAAACTGCTTACGTCAAACGATTTGAAAGCAAAAGAATAGAACTTTTTTAAAGGAGATTTGTACGTGTGACTAAGTTATCCGCCCTTATATGGCCTAATTTACTTTTTTTATTTGCATTTCATTTTTCTACTAGTCAACTGGAATTCATGGTTTTAATATTTATGAATGAATTGCATGTTTCTTTGCCAAAAAAAAGTCAAATTTGATAGAAGTTTTGTATAATTTAACTTAAAAACAATTATGGCATCAACAATATAATTTATTATTATAAATTTTACCATTTCATCATTACTAAAAAATTAAAATTATTAACAGACATTTAGTAATAAATCTTTAATCTGTCACTAAATATAGTGATGGATTAAAATCTACTCCCTTCGTTTTAAATTATAGAATACTTTTAAAAAAGTTTCTTCATCCCAAAATATAAGATACTTTGCGTAAATTAATATTTCATTAAATGCACCAATTTTAATATTATCCTTCCTCTCTTTATAATTAATTTTTATTCCTTCTCTTTTCAATATATTAAATGATGGGTATTTTTAAAAATTTATATTAGTGTTTTGAAAAGATAAAGTTGTTAGGTGTATTTAATGATGTTTATTGGTATGTGAGATTTTATCTAAAAATGTCTTATAATTTGGGACGGTTGAAGTGTTACTAATTACTATATAAATTGGTGTTGTATATAAGATGTCATCAAATTTTATAAATTCAATGGCCAATATAAATTTATCACTAATTTCCATCACTAAATCTTTATATTAATAATAGATATTTTTAACTAAAAATTAGTAAAATGAGCTTAAATATTTTATAAAAGTAAGGAATTTATAATCTACATAGAGATATTCATGTGAAAAAATCTTCAAAATAAAAAAATTAAATAATTAGACAAATAAGTTTTTCTCTTATTATAAGTAACATATATAATATAAAATCATATAAAAAATAATTTTTTCTTTTATCATGTAAATTTAAATATAAAATAAAATTTTTGTATGCGGAACATATTTGCAAAAAAGATCATGTTTTTGGCTATAATTGATGCACTTGAAATTATAAAAGAAGATGAACCAAATACAAATCAAAGAGCAGAAGCTAATGGTTTTTTTATACTTGTTGGAGGATTTTGATTTTACATTTACCTTATATTTAATGAAAAATATCTTGAGTATCTCACATGAGTTGTTACAAACATTACAAAGAAAGAATCAAGATATTATCAATGCAATGAACTTGGGGAATATCACAAAGCATTGACTACAAATTTTGAAGGATGGTAGATGAGAGTTTCTCTTGGAAAAAGTTACTTTATTTTGCAACAAACATGACATTGAAATTCTTAATATGGAAGATATTTTTTTGTCTAAAGGGAGATCGTGCTGTGGAAATAAATCTCAAGTAGTCAAAGTTGATTATTATTAATAAGTTGAATTATTTTATACCTTGTGGATACACAACTTCAAAAACTCAATGATCATTTTACTAAGGCAAATACACATAATTGTTCTTTGTATGTCTTGTTTGAATCTGACTAATTCATCCTCAGCTTTTAATAAGAAAACGTTAATTGAATTTGTCAAGTTTTATCTATGAGAGTTTTCTTTCTCTTATTCAATGATGCTTGATAATCAATTTGAGACATGCATCATCGATATGCAAAGCAATACTGAATTTGCTTCATTAAAAGGAATTGGTAGTTTTGCCAAAAAAAAAAATTGGTGAAAAAAACAAGAAGACATATTAGTTTATCCCTCAGTTTGCGCTTTTTTGAAGTTAGCAATGATATTACCGGTTGTCATAATAAATGGTAGAAAGTATCTTTTCTATTATGAAGTTTGTGAAAAATTGATAGCAAAATTGTATGAGAAATTTATTGATAAATAATTTTTTAGTGATTTATATTATAAAAGATATTTTTTTTAATATTGACAATGAGATGATTGTTAAAAGATTTCACACAAAGGCACCTTATCCTCACATGGCCTTTTTCATTCTGTTGTAATCCCTGAAGATTTTAGGAATATGCCTATCCTCACATGGCCTTTTTCATTCTGTTGGCTCTTGCCTTTTGTTTGTACAAATATATCCAACCTTCTCATCATTTCTTTATCTGAGCACCTTATCTAGCAGCTTTTGAGTGTTTTTTTTTTTTTTATTAATTGTATCATAGTCTCACATCAAGTTATTAGAGAATTAATTACAGCAATATAAACGTGGAGTGAATTCTTTTAAAGTATAGCTTAAGTTATTTTGGTATAAGGAAGAACAAGTCTTTGCGAGTGATTAATGCAAAACTCCATTACTTATTTAAAAAAAAAAAAAACATCAAGAGAGAGAAATGTATACCAGAAAATATGGAGATGGTGACCATTATACTCGCCCCAGTGATGCCATTCTCGGAGGATCATCTAAGAAATAAATAAGAAAAATTTAGGATTAATTATTACATATTCTCCCCAATGAGAATCTGCAGTTTACTTTCATGTCATGGCAAATTCAATACCACTATATATCATTTTAATAATTGAGACTCCATGTTATATTTCGTTCCGAAATTTCTTCTCAAATTAAGAAATTCCTCGCAAGTGATTGCAATTATTTTTGCAAATCCATCTCCATTTAAAATTAGTTAATTAGACATTAATCAGTTTCTTCAAACAAGAATCGTCAGCATAATTTATATTTCTATATTATTTTTGTTGAAAAATTTGAAATAAAGAATGAAATAAAGACTTGATAGATTTATGTCAAATGTAAATAAATTACATATACACAAACAAGTGGTTGGGATTCGATTTCCAGTTTATTGAAAAAATAATAATTGGAAAGGATTTACTTTTGCTCTAGCACCATAATATTGTGCTTGGACTTTGGATTAATGAAGATTTGAATTTTAACTAAAAATCCTCCTTTTAGATATGTAAAAGTTTATGACTTTGATGATCAAATCAAAATTCCTTTTTTATTATTATAACTACTTTGTAACTTTTAAATTTTCTTTATATTCTAATTATTTAAAATTTCAACTATTTTAATCCTCTTGTTCTCCTTATGCATTCATTATCAATGTCTTTATCACTTTTGCCTCTTCTTTTATCTCTTGCTTTTATCTTTCACTGACTAAAAAATAGAAGTAAACTAATAAGTTTCAATCTTATTTTTCTTGCAAATCTCAGCCCATCTCTCTTTTTCCTTTATAATTTTTTACACTACTATATAAAGTATTTAAATATGAGATTTTACATGTAAGATTTGTTAAGCATATTGAAGACATAATTAAAGGAGAAACTGAAGATGATTATGATTGAAAATACAACAAGATAATCCTTCAATTGAATTAAGGATATACGACATACAAAAATCAAACCTTAACTAAAGGATGATGAGAAAATCCGAAACCATTGGGAGAAACAATACAATAAACTTCCCTACATTTAAAACAACGAAATACCCTAACAACCTAATTCTAATAACAACCTTAGATAATTAATTCTAGTGACAAACTAATTGCCCTAACAATTTTAATCTTCGAACAAGATTTTAAATCTAAAATGCAAATAATCCATCAACCCATACGCTATACCTAAGAACTTATTTTCTACCACTAACAAAGGATATTCATAACTAGAGGGGATAGTACGTGCTAGCCCACAGATTGTGGGTTGGCCTGCTACGTGTCACAGGTTGGCAGGGCGGACTAAAATAAGCTCGTCTCTTGACGGGTTGGAAAAATTCCAACGGGAGCTTCATTAGCAGGAAACTCATGAATATCATCCCTCCATGGATTCTTTGTTGAACCTGCCTCAACATCGTCTAAAACAACCCATACTACACTGTTACACATGAACCCTGCCCCAAATGCCATTTGCCAGATTTTGTCACCTCTCTTGATTCTTCCTTTGGCTTCACAGTAAGCCAATTCATACCAAACTGAACTCGAAGATGTATTCCCAAACCTATAAAGTGTCATTCTTGAAGGTTCCACGTCCCAATCTTGAAGGTCAAGACTCTTCTGCATTGTATCCACTACTGCCCTTCCTCCAGAGTGAATACAAAAGTGATCAAAAACCAACTTCAAGTTCAGCGCATAAGCTTCAATCTTCAATCTCAAGACTTTCCTTCCCACGAAAGTTACAAGAAACTTGAGTTTTTCTGAGACAGGAAGGACCAGTGGGGCAAGAGATGTGATGTGACGCTTGACGACCTGACCAACAACATTCGTGAGATCTTCTGAGATGGAAATACCAATTTCATGTTGATCATCGTCTTGTTGAAACACACACTTGTAGCTTTTGTCATCAGAAGCCATGTGGGTGCGAAGTGTGTGGATGATTTGATACTTTGAACGATGACGATCCGATGGATGACTGGAGAGAAGAGAAGCAGAACCACCCATCCGACAGAGACAATTGACGAGGAGCATTGAAAGGTTGTTGCCCAAGTATATCCCTGTGTTTGCATTTTCAGTGCTCAGCACCATGGCGTATGAGTTTGGGTGTGACTGTTATAACATAATATAAAGGTGTATGAGTTATGTAAAAATTGAATTACAATGAGTCAACTTTCAAAAATTAAGTTATAATCGAATCAAAATTATAATAATTCAATTGGCCTAGTTAATTTTAGTCTCTAACAATTTTTTTGGGGAAAAAAATAGAGAAGAACCTGGAGGAGGCGTTTGGCAAAATCAAGGGCAAGAACTCCAGCACTGCAACCCATGCCGCTAAGATTGTAGCACAAGATGTTGTGTCTGAGTTTATATCTATTCACAATCATGTCACATAGAGATGGTGTGGGACTAAACGTACTACAAGTCACAACAAGAATTCCTATATCCTTAGGCTGGACCCATGTTTTCTCCAGAAGTTCATCGATGGCTCCAAAAAGCACAGTCTCTGTCTCCTTCCTTGCCTCATCTAGACATACTTTTGGTGGGTTATTTTGCATGATAGCTTGGGGAAGGTACGTCTTAGGTCCTAAACCAGACTTATCTACAATTTTCTTGATTCGTTTCAAGTTTTCTTCTGAGATAGCTCCAATCCTCTTTAATGTTTCCACAAACATATCATTTGTGATAGCACAAGAATCACTTGGCTTGTAGCAAGCAAAGTCTACTAAGTATACTTTGCTTGTTTGTCTCTTCAAGTGATGAAAAATTGCTAGGGTTAGGAGAAAGAATGCAGAGAAGCAAGATAACATGAGAGATGGATGAAGATATTTGAACTCATGAAGGCAAGCGGAGGCTGAAACTGCTACGAAAAACGAGATGAGCAATAGGTTCGTCATGTTGAAGGCTAGGTAGTGGTACATGCAATGTATCTATATGGTTGAGCTTTAAATAGGCAACAAATAAGGGGAACCAATTAATATTGATATTAACATTAATATAAAAAATAGCCACATTGTTTCAAGCTTCTTTAAGACTTAACATAAATTTTTAATAGGGTTAAAGGGCAAATCTACGCATAAAGTAATCTGTCAAGGGTACCCAGTATCACAACATGAAGAAGGGAGCATAAACACTCATAACGTTACATGAGTTGGTGCAGGAGTAACCAAACCATTAATTTTTCCTAATGATGTTAGTTTTTGGTGTTAAATGCTAATTGTGCATGCCATGTGTTAATCTTTATTAATGTAAATTAAAAAGGGGGCAAAAATACCCACGAAGTAATCAGTCAGGAGCATTTAATAGCCTAAAGTGAAAAGGAAAAAAAATACTCATAACGTTATTAGATTTGATGCAAAAGTGATCAATTCATAAAATCTCTTAAATGTTAACCATTTAGTTAACACCTAAATAGAAGTTGATTATTTTTTCGCTGACGAGAAAAAAATATTCCTAGGTGAAATTCTATAAAGGTTAATCAGTGATCGTATGAATATTATGTGAGAAAATATCATTTTGATCGAACATCAAATTAAATTGCTCACTTCTTTGCAACAGTGGTGAAAACCATTTAAAAATTTTGAACCTATCATGAATGAAATTGCTTAAGGTTGTGACATTAATTTTCAATTATGTACAATCTATCTCATTATGTTGAATCTAAGGTTTTGACAAATTGGTCACTATTGCACCTACTAAGGTAATATTATGGGTACTCATATGATGATCAATCAACTTTCGTAGAAATTCACTTGGAAATATTTTTTATCTACATCAATGAAAAATGGTCAACTTCCACTTAGGTGTAACCTAAACAATTAACATTTAAGAGATTTGATGAATTAGTCACTTTTACACAAATTCTAGTAACATTATGAGTATTTTTGTCTTTTTTTTTCTTACTTTAGACTACTAGATGCCCATGACTGACTATTTTGTGAATATTTTTGCCCTTTTTTAGTCTACATTAGTAAAAACTGACACGTGACATACACAGTCAGCATTTAATACTGAAAAGTAACATCATTAGGGTAAAGTTAACAATTTGATCACTTCTACACCCATTCACATAACATTATGGGTATTTATGCCCTCTTCCTCACTTTATAATATTAGATGCCCCTAGCCGATTATTTTATGTGTCTTTAACCCATTTTTAGTATTAGGAAACTATTAGGCTCTATATTTTGTTTGTTTTTCTTTCTTTTTGTTATGTTAGAAATGACAACACATTCAAAAGGAGGTAAATTAACTATTTATTTAATTTTTAGTATTCTTTTGAAACTTTTCTAACAAAAAGTGTATAATGTGCATTTGGCTAAATTTAACGAACTCAATATATGTAAGAATGTTTGAAATTAATTTACAAATTAGAATTTTGGATAAGAGCTTCTAAATATTTCAAGTTCTATTTTAACTCAGAAAAACAAAGAATAAATTGGAGTTGCTGAAAATGTAAAAAGATAAGGGATTAAAAAATGTAAATTGAAATTATTTTGATTTAGCTCTATATTCGCTTGAGCTTACATTCACTTCCAAAGTATGGAAGATAAATTTCACTCAAAAAAGTTCTCTTTAAGAATAAGATCAGTATAATAAAACTCTAATACTCAAATGATAAAAGACAATAACTGATTTTAGCTAGTGATGAATGATTTTTGAATTAATGAAGTATGGAACTATTAAAGCACTCATTTCAACATTATTTCCGGATCATTCAAGTTTTTAAAAATGAGTCTAGAGTGTAATTTTTTATCTTGCCTTTCATAGTGCTCTTCTATAGAGCAATCTGCAAGGTTTTCAATTTTTTTAATTTTTTTAATCTATATTTTCGGAGCACTTGTATGAAGAGCATTCTGAAACATCTTAATGTATTGGGGCATTGTGCTTTTTCAAAAGAGCTCTCCGGTACATTTGGCCTCAACTTATCAAAGCGAATTTTTTTTTTTTTTTAGAAGTGCTCCGGAACATATTTTTATTAATAGTGTCACTCTTAGCTTTACTTCAAACAACCTTTAATAATATGTTGTCATGCATGCAAACCAATTGATTAATTCAAGCATCAATATGCATAAAACACACACACACAAGTTATCATGTCAAGTATATGTAAGTCTCATATATACTTTGTATATATTCAAGTTACATAAAAATAGCATTTGAACGGTATTGGATATATAAGAATTTTAAGATTAAGTCTTTGGGAAAAATTTTGATTATTATTAAAATTTACTAATTAAATCAAAATTTTAAATACACATTTAATTATTACTAACGCAATCACAATTCCATTAATAAAGTGTAAATTATTGAACATTTTTTTCCCACACATTACGTGAAATCTGGTATGATTGGCACAATACATGGTTTATGAGTATTGTAATTTATTATATTAAAATTTTTATATATTCTATATTGATTTATTTCTAATTTAATGTTCAATTTAATTTTAAAAATACCACACAGAATTTTTGTTGGTGAATACCACACATAATATTAGCCATCAGAGAGCTTGCAGCCCAATAAAGATCCAAGAATGGGGGATTACGAAAAAAAAAAAACAGAACTAAGAAAAGGGAGCTTAATCCTATTTACATTATTAAATTGTCTCTTGAAAATAGAAAAAAATAACCATGTAGCCAATTTCAAAGACTAATGTCTTTTCACAGGTTATTGTGTACGGGTTAATTCATTTGAAATTATTTTAAAATAGAAAAAAAAATGATATAGCCAATTTCAAATAGTCATGTCTTTCCATCAATTTCTGTGTACAAAGCTCATTTCAATGGTTTAAATTTGATTAGTAGATATATACTAAATTATTTAAAATAAAACATTATCAATATCAATATTCAATATTAATATAAAATTTAAAAGACGCAACTATGCTAGGAGCTATAAGTAGTAGAGTACCTAAATAGCAATTCAGCTTTCCCTATTCTGTTTTAAATGTCTTGATGTGTAGATCACCTAAATATATAGACTTTTATAGATCGATTAAAGAAGCCAATATCAACTTGATTTGTTAGAATATAGGAGTGCAATTAGTTGAGATTTGAGAGAACACAAGCAAATATGCTCTCAATTTCATTGTTTTGCTTTGTTTTTTCAAGCATTTTAAAGACATGTTGGAAAGTCATCCTTGCTTTATCACATATCCAAAATCAGTTAATTTGACAAGGACTATGAGGTAGACTTGTTCACATGACTTTGTGATACATTACAATTAGTCATAGGTTGTAATTAACGGTTGTTAAAGTGTCCATCTAGACGGCAAAATATTTTTAATTAAAAATTATATTTTAAATTTCTTACTATTATCTGTTATTTCAAATTAATAGCTTATAATTTTAAATAAATTTGAATTCAGTTTATAAATTAATTTCATAAACATTTTTAGCATCATTATCTGACGTCACATTCACTTGTTATTATTTAAAAAATTTTAATGTTAACATAAAAAATCAAATAATCATTTAGCTTAATAATAATACAACAAAAAAATAATAAATATTTAATCAATAGTAATAATAAGGTTTCATATTGCTCATGTTTTAAATGGCCTATATATTGTAATATCTCCTAAAACTTAATCACAATTGACCTGCAAATCCAAGATAATCATGGACTAACCCACTTTGATTACTAAGTTTGTAATTTATAGAAATGGAAACTTAAGTTTTCATAGTTTAAAATAAACTAAAATTATTTATTAAACTTTCAATTAGAGTACAATATTATTTAGGAAGAATAGGATACTTTATAAGAGTAAAAAGATTCAAAATTTGCAAAAAAAAAAAATCAAGGAATGAAAAACAAAATAGCACATTACGGCATATGCACATGCATCGCAACTGTCCCTCTTTGTGCCACGCACTGTGATATGTTATTAGACAACAGATTTTGCTATCACTTGATAGTAATCAGAGGAAACTTTTGACTTGTTCTATTTTTCCGTCCGATGTCCAAATAAGATAACCTAGGTATATATGAAAAGCTATTTTTTATAAACTAGCTAATGACATGGGTCTTCCTTCCAAATTAAGTCACATAAGGAAGTTAAATACTCAAATACATTTTCACCACTTTTCACAATTCAAAGGTATCCAAAACCATACACATATGTCAAAAGCAATACATAACATCTAAAATACACTCAAAGGACTTAGAACTACCTCTAAAACATACCATACGGATATAATTCTAATCATTCCAAAATTTCACTCCTTAACTCCTTTAAGACCGAAAACATAAAGGGAATGTTTTAGCATTGTATAATCCAATCATTATCAATTTCAATAATATGATAATAGTTACTACACTTGCACTAATATTTTAGTTATATTAACTCTTCAACAACTCACATACAACATTCCAAGGCTCAAAATACATCTCAAATTCTTTGACAGCAATATAGTACAAGTGTAAACAAGGTGTATCTTAATTAAAAATATATTATCTATTAAACAAAATAAATCTAGGCAAGAGGCTTTACAATAGGAATCCCAGATTCCTAAGCCTTTGGAGCTTTTTCTCTTTCCATATTGGAGCTAGAGCCTGTAAAATATTGAAAGAGCAGGGTGAGTATAACTACTGAACAACTAAAGTACGCCTATCTTATGTAGTTGTATATCAATTAATTTCAACACACGAAAGCAAGTTAAACATTCAAAATCATATAATTATGCATAACACAAGTTGTATTTTTGCAGTTAAACTTATTTTCATATTTAGCATTTCAAACCACTAGGTATATTGCCATAAAGCTCACAATCACATTACAATGATCCAATCCACAACTTGGTGCCTATTGCTACA
Source organism: Prosopis cineraria (assembly GCF_029017545.1). Classification (NCBI taxonomy): domain Eukaryota; kingdom Viridiplantae; phylum Streptophyta; class Magnoliopsida; order Fabales; family Fabaceae; genus Prosopis; species Prosopis cineraria. The sequence continues at coordinate 46,895,511 of NW_026555333.1, forward strand.
ATAAAGACAATCATGTAGAAATGACACATTCACTATCACAACTTGCCACAAACTTAACAATCAGGTGATATGTTGGATATATATATACACATATGCATATGCATGATCAATACATCCTTATAACCTTCTTATTTCCTTCAACTGAAACAGTGGGTTATAATATCAATCAAGGCTCCATCCATGTGACTGAATTATCCAAGCTCACCAATTGTGATGTGTGACCAAGCCAAAAATCACAGCACTCACTCTTAGACTATGGCTTCCCCCAATCACGAATATTTAGGGGTTTTATTTACCTTAAGTTAATGCCCCCGATAAATAGGTGGAGATAGTTATGTTCTAGTTTCTCGATAAACTATGAGACAAACAAATAGTGGAATAAGGTTAACCTTTATGTGCGAAAAGGCGGCCATAACTACCATATGAATTTTTTACTCCTCTCTCTCACATATACTTATTTCACAATTTAATTTAATTAATATCAATATGTTGGACTTACGGTATTATGCTACTCAAGTGAGCATCGATATCATTTTCATAACCATTATCCACTTAACTCAATCCTCATATTTACACTACTGAAATCATCACATTACTTCTATTACACATTTTCCATGCCAAAATCATCATATAAACTTAGCAACTCCTCAATTCAATACAATTAAAGTGAACATAATTAAAGTTAAAATTTGCAATTTTGATAAATTTAGAGTTGATAAATCTCATATGATTCGTAACATATTCTCAATCACAAATCCAATCACACATGAAAATAAATCTATTTTTTCATTACAAATCAATTAACAAATAGTTACCCAAGATAAGGTTTCCCTGGTTACTTCAAACCTTTGAGAAATCAAAGGTTTACCTCTTAATATATGCTTTCAAGCTTGCTTTCCAAGCTAAATTATGATGCCCGGACAATTAATCTACAATTAATTAAGTCCAAACTCAATTAACATTTCCAAATATATACTTCCAACTCTTATTTTCCACTTCTAAATTACCCAATACCCTTATTTCTCATATTTAAGTTTACTTATTGGATATATTAACTCTCTTTAGCAACCAATAACTTCATCAAACTCTCATATTGTCACTAATGACCTCCCAACCAAATCTAACAACCACAATAAATGGCATTTTTTGCCATTAATGCACCCATAATTATCAAAAATGTGTAAACCCTTAAATTTCTAAGTTTTAAATATACTCAAAAAACTTTCATTAATTCTATTTGAGTCAATGGGTTCGAACCCATACGAACCAAAAATCAACTCCCAAACACAAACCCTAACTCAAGCTTAAGAAAATTGGTTGGGAAGGAAGAAAAATGGGTTAGGAAACTTACTCTTCAAGTTTGATAGCTTCTAAATGCCTCCAAACCTCTTGAAAATGAAGCCTTAGCAAAGCTCTAAGTCTCCTCCTTCTCCTTCTCTCATTTTTTGTTTTCTTTTCCTCTGTTTTCACATCAGTTTCACATCTTATTTTTGCAAAAAATGTACCATGTGCCACAATATGTGATACAAAAAATGATTTTCATGTTCTGATGGCTCATGTGCCTCGACATGTCATGCTTGCGCTGCGACATATGACACATAGCCATTTCTTTTTGTTTTTCTCATTTTTTAATGTTCGAGTAGCCTAACTTTATTTTGGACTCAATCCTAAAATTGAAATCACAATCCAAAACATTCATTAGCTCTTTGTAACCACACACATAAATCTTATCCATCCACTAACTCCATTTAACAATTTAAACTTAATTTTCTTGTTAATTAATAAAGGATTAAAATTTGAGATGTCACATATTCATTGAACATAATTCTAGAAAAAAAATGAAAGCTTTTTTTTTTTTAATGTTGGACAGATACTTAAACTGACGTCTGATATATGCACGCATATAATTATAATCTATGAATGAAAACTAGTCACTTCAAAATATATGTCAACATATTTAACTAACACATTTAAAGAATTAAAGCATTTTTTATCTTTTTATTGAGACATAATGAGTATACCATACTAGTCACAACATCTGATCTCTTCCAGGATGTTCTACCAGTAAGCCCTTTCCAATTAAGTTATTATATATGTCTAACAAGAATTAATATTCAAATTCTAAATCACTTGCTTAAAGAGCAAGACTTTTTAGTACTTAGAACTAATAAAATATATTAAGCTCAGCTAGCCAACCTGCCTGTATAGCTAGCCTCACCTAACCCATCCAAAAAGTGGGTTAGCCTACAGTTTTCAACATTTTTTTCTTTTATTTTAATTTTAATGAAAATGGAAGATATTATTTTAAATTTATTTTTTTATTATGTACCAGTATCTTTTTTTTATCAGAGATTGTTATATGATTTGTGATTAGGTACTAATTAAATATAGACACATCATCTAATAAGAATTTAAACATTAGATCACTATATTGTGAGAAACTAGTTTCATTCATCAGACCCAAACTCCTTTTAATTGTTTGCGCTTATCTTAAGCATATCAGTCTTTTTATGTTTAAGAATTAGGTTCCATATTTCATTTCTCATTTTATTTATTGATTTATCATTTTATATTGATAGAATAATTATGCAAAATAGATTATACACCTATTTTGCAAGTTTTGGAATTAATTTAAATATGCAATTTAATGAAAATATCCAAAATAATTACTTGAATTTAGTCTATAAAAATTTTCAATTAACAAGAGGTTATACATACAAATTTGAAAGTTTAGGCGGATTATTCTTTATCAAGTTTTAAAATTTTAAGAAATTATTTGCATATAACTATAATTAACTTCATGGTTCCTGATTCAAGCAAATGGCTGGCTTCTAGATGGTGATAACAAGCTTTGACATGTAAGGTGTCTTATGGAAGCTAAAGCTTTAGCCTTATCAGAGGCTATCAAATTCATGAGAAATTCTTATATAAACTTGATGCACTGTGTCATACATATTTTATTCAATAAAATTACACCAATTTAATAAAATAAAATTTTATGTCTCATTATTTTTAATTATTTTATTTTTGAAATAAAGTATCTCTTTATTTTCTTTTCTCTCTCCTTCTCTTTCTGTATCATCATCAATGAAAAAATCAATGTATATTTACAGCTATGTGATATGTCTTGTTTTTATTCAAATAAAATATGGATGATAAGGTGTATCAAGTCTTTGCAAGACTTTTTCCAAATACGCAATCCAAAATCAATTGGATATTGACATGGCTTTTGAATATGTTAATAGACATTTAATTAGTAGCTTTACGTTATTTATATGAATTTTCTCATAAATTAAATATGGTGATACATCTAATCAATCATACAATTAATGATTTATAAAGGAAGTAATGAAACTTTTAATTTTCTCATAAATTAATGATGATATTGATTTGACCTCTCAAATTTAATACATATACATATACATATACATATACATATACATATATATTATAGAACTCCATTCCAAAAAATAACCCCTTATCAAAGGTCACGTGGCATTCATCAGCTATATGTGGCATTATTAAAAGTTAACAGCATGAAAGGAGTCAAGATTATCTTGCCTCATGGGAAATGTACTATGACAAATGTTGTTTATAGAGAGAAATTTAGGATTTTGGTGTGATGGATGTGAGATTTTTTATTTATAATCTGGTAAAGTTTAATTTGTTTTAACACTATGTTCGAGTGTATTTGAATTGGAAGGTCATTGCCTATCCAATTTAATTACTTTTTTGAAAGTGGTTTTGATGATTGATGAATTATATGTCAAAATTTCAATGGAAATTTGACAGAACAATGTATCAAAATTACGTGTCACCACATGTTGGTTTGATGGGATTGACATCTTATGATGGGATAGTAAATGCTAGTTTTCATTAATTTAGTCCTTGCGTTTTTATAAATTATCACATTACTCGTTTAAGTTTTTTTTTTTTACCAAAATTACTCGTTTAAGTTTTAAATGTGTAAAATATTAAGTATGTTAATGATTAAACAAGTGTATATAGTTAAATGAAAATAAATTAATTTAATTTTTATCAATATATTCCCTTACGTAGTATTTTGTTCTTTTACATTTTTAAAATTTACTAGTATTTTTGTATACCTATATAATTACACTATGTTAGCAAATTTTAAGTGTTATATTCTCTTTAAACAATATGGACCAGAAAAATAATTTAAGGGATCAAATCGATAAAAAAATAACCTCAAATGACTAAATTAATAATTTTTTTTTGAAATAAAGCAATTTAAATATATAATTAAAGTAAAAAAAAGTAAACAAATTACAAAGTAAAAGAGTTAACAAAAATAAAATGTTATTGACCAATTAATAATTGACACAAATTTTGAGGAATTAAAAGTTCTATTATCTCTTTATAAACAATATAATTTATTATAAACTTTATATCATTCCATCATATATATATATATATATACATACTCTCTTTATTTAAAAATATAAGACATTTTTAATCGAATCTTACTCTTCAATAAAGTAATTGCCTACTTTTTAACTAACTCTGTCTTTTCATATTTATCCTTATTAAATACCCTACAATAAATATAAAGTCATTATTAATAGGGACACTTTAAAAAAAAACAATGATTACACCTCAAAAGACTAAAAATTTCTTATATTTTTTAACATCAAACTCTTTAAAAAATATTTATATTTTTTAATGAAGAAAGTATATATATATATATATATATATCAATTTTTTATTATTGGGGCATCAATGCCAAACACAAATAGACTTCATAAGACATCGCATTCTTATAAGTTATTCAAAAGTTATTAGTTGTTAAAGGGTCTTAATAATGAAAAAGGCATGGTACCTACCCAAAAATCTCATCTTGAAAAACACCAATTCATCCTAATCTCTTCTATACCATCCCAATTTTATTAGATGTCCCTAAAGGGACAGTTTGCTAAAGTGTCTTTATAAATTATAATAGTGATATATTCATGTCCTGAGATAAACAATTTAATGTTGGAAAGATTAATAATGATGATTTAGATTTTATTAATTAGGTTAATATGCAATTTGGACCTTAAATTGAAGGCGAGTTGAATCATATACTTGTAATAAGTACATTTTGAACCTTAACCAAATAAATCTAAGACAATCTAACCCTTACTATTAGTTTTAAGCAAATGTCCATCTCTCTTTGTTGTAGGCCTGAAAATTCTCTCTCCCTCCCAATCCCTCTCCTCCCTCTCTCTTCATCTCTCTATCCTCTCTACCTCTTTCCTCCCTCTCTCTTTAGAGTCTTAAACATGAGCTAGGGCTTGTGTTGCAATATGATGAGCATGGACTCATCCTCCTCTCTTTCCAATGTCTGAATACAATGACTGCACTCTCTCCACTAAAGTTATCAATTAGGGTCGAGCCCATCAGGCTAGCCCTTTTAAACCCAAAAATATCTAGGGGTGGGTCATTACTTTGGAAGAAAAAATTATAATTCAGGCTTAAAAGGACCAACCCTTTTAAGCCCAAAAATAAAAGGGCCAGCCCTTTTAAGCCTTTTATTATTTTTTTAAATTGTAATATAAAAATAAAGGATTAAATATAATTAAAAAAATGAACATATTAGACTCACTCTTTCCTCCCTTATTGATTTATTAAGATTTACCTGATAATGTTAGCTAAGTCTAATTTTTATTGGTATTAACTTTGATGTTACTATTTGATATTAGACTTAAATGTTTAATTTTTTTATTTGTTGTGGTGTAAATTGATTTAAATTTATTTTCTTAAAATTAATTTTATGTATAATAACTTTTTTTAAGATTATAAATATATTTTTTAGAATTTTATTTTGAAAAAAAGTTAAAAAAAATAGGGTTGAGTCCTTAAGAGCTAGAGTCAGGCCTTGCAAAAGGGAGCCTTAATGTATAATTGGGCTTATTAGGGCCATCCCATTTAGGCCCTGGCCTTAATTGACAACTCTACTCTTCACTAACTCTTCCCTCTTACTCTTAAACTCATGGTCCGAATCCCTCTCCTTATATGATTCCTCACACTTCACCTCCCGATGCTTCAACCTCTCTATTCTTCCCTCCCTCTTACTTATAGGTTCGTGAGACCAGTCATGCTTCCCATCTCTATTGTAAGCCTAATCCCTACTTCCTTGTCGAATTGATAATGGTAATGGTGATCAAAATCACAATGGTGCCTGTCATCGTTATCATGGCTTAAGTGCTTGTGGTCTCAATCATGATTGCTATTGCATTCTCTATTATCTCTATCTTCTTAGGTTCTCTTATCAAATTTGTCCTTCTTTACATGGGTAACCATTCTAGGGTTTTGGAGATCCCTCTCTCATACTCACTCTATACTAAAGTTGTTAGAAGATGATAATGATATGGGTACCCATTTCATGGTACAAATTAGTTAGGGGTGAGTAGGAAGAGTCAGTGGAAGAGTGTACTCATCATATAGTGAAGAAGCAAGTTCAAAGGGCTTATGTGTTTTTGTATGAATGTGATTTTGGATTGTTATTATCCATAAATGTGATTAGATTATCACATGACTTAAAATTAAAGCAAAAAGATCTACATGCTAGTTAGGAGATGCAAAAAGAGCGAGGAAAGAGTGAGGGAGAGAGAATGAAGAGGGTGGAAGGCAAGACACACATTTTGGGGATGGATAGAGAGGACTAATACACCCATTTAGTTATGGTTACAACTTTAAGATAGGGTCTGAAATGGAGTTGGGTCATCGAAGCCTTAGAAGTGGAAGAAAATTTAGAAGACCTACCTTTGCACCCTCCACCACAACACATAGTCCAATAAACTCCAAGAATGCCTTTATGCCATTCGCTATAGAGCTTGTTATATGCACCATGGAGCATAGCCAAAATCTATAATAAATAGGGCATCTATCAGATCAAAAATAGAGAGAAAAGAGAAGTTTGAGCAAAAAAAGGGTCTCTCCTTTTCCTTCCCTCCTTTTCCCTCCACTTCTCAAATCTTCACCATTCATTATCTATTTATTAAATAATTTTTTTAAATTATAGAATGAACGAAAGGTGAATATTGGGGAAGTGGAGGAAAAAGGAGAGACTCTTCTCCTGGCAAAAAAGAGACTTAAGGGCTCTATTAGGACTTGAGTTTGTGAAGGCTTTGGAGTATTTTAGAGCTTGCAAACATCAAGGGTAGGTTTCTTAAGCCTCCTTCCTCTTCCTTTTTTGATAGATTTTGAGTTTTAGATTTGTTAGGGATGTAATTTATGGAGTAATGGATCCCAACTTATTAATTTAAAAGGAGTTAATGAGATTTGTTTAAGCTATTCAAATCTAAGACTTATGGTTTTACAAAACTTTGGTAGTTGGCTCTAATAATGCTTGAAAATGATATTTATTATGGTGGTTAAAAGTTGTTTAATGCCATTAATTATAAATAAAGAGTTGATGAAGTTAGTTAAGGCTAATGAAAGTTAATAAATTTAATGGGTATGATAGAATGCAAGAGATTGAGAGTAATGGGTATCCAAAGTGTTGAGATAGAGAGTTAAGGTTATGATAATGATGAGATTGATTATTGTGAATATGATTAATTCTAGATTAATCATTGTTAGTGCCATTTAAACTTTGACAAAAGCTTTGACAGTTTTTGGTATTAGAGGTGAACTTTTGATCTCTCAAAGATCTGAGGTAAGTGAAAAAATCTACTTTTATACATTTGCTTATTAGTTGGTAGTGATTTTCAATGTGTACTTTACATGTGAAGTTTAATTGAGAAATGATTGGCCTTATGGTATATATAGATATATACATATATGTATTTGAAATGAGAAAAATTGTACTAAGGGTTTTTCTTGATTATGGTTAAGTTAATTAAGAATATATCTTGTTGTATGATAAAAAAGATAATAAGAATCATTGATTTTCATGATTGCTAGTGTGAGGCAAAATTTATGGGGAATTACTATTATTTAGTGAGAATGAATTTTATATGTGTTTCTTCAAACCAAGTTATATGAGAATTCTAAGATGGTTGTCATATATGATTGAGAATGGTGATCTTTTGATAAATGATCATATCTAATGGAATGATGTTGAGATATATAAGATGCTCACACGATTTTAACTTATTGTATGCTAGTGATCTATGAGCACATGGTTGTGATTTATTGTATGCTATATGTGTAAGCATGAATCATGGCATGATCATATTAGTGAGAGTTTGCTTAGAGAAAGGAGTAGATAATTCCACATGGCATGGTCAGCTTTCGGTAATTGAAGAATTGCTCTTGTTCCACTGTTTGTTAAGGGACTATCCCACTATTTTTCAAAGGACTTAAATCTAGCTTGTTTCTACTTATTCTTTGAGAGGACTAACATAAGGTTCATGACACCCTAGGTATTTGAGAATGGGGGAAAATATGGTCTAAGAATAAGTGTAGTGACTTTTGGCTGGGTTGCTCTTCACAATTGATAAGTTTAGGTAGTCTATTCACATAAATGGAACCCATTTGATTTAATAGCTCACAATTTTAATTAGAGATATCAAGAAGAAATAAGGGAGGTATTGATCATGCATTATGTCATTTGTGCCACATGCTTGCTAAGTTTGTGATAGAGTTATAATGTGCAAGTTAATGCAAATGTCACATGGTTGATAGTGTTGTGACTAATATAATATTTAATAGTTTAAGATGGTTTGTAATAATTTTGTTATGCATTACATATAGCTATATTATGGATGAAATGTTTATCTATATCTCCCACAAGTTTTAATGTCAATTAACAAGCATTTGCATGAAATAGATGTACCTGGTTATTGAGTGGCTATACTCACCCCTCTCTCTTGACATTCTATAGGCATTAACTTGAGATAAGATAAGTGGAAAGGCTCTAGAGGTATAAGATAGTGTTATCAGCTATAGGCCTCTAGTCTTTTATTATTTTGATATGTGTAATTAAACATTGATATTTTCAATTAGGAGTATTGTTTTTTTTATACTTGCACCATTGCATTGAATGAGATTTGATCATATTTTAGGCCCTGAGTTGCATGTGTTATGATTAGATTGACCTAGATAGGGCCAAAATATCGGTGCAAATGTGATTGTAGTTATGTGAATGCTGTGCAAAGAAAATATTTTGAGTATTAAAATGTAATTGAACCCCCCTTCTATTTTTGAAATTAAAGTATTGATGATTGAAATTATGATATCTGTGTATTTGTGATGCCATGGTTTATTACACAAGTTTTATAGAGTTTATTGAATGAGGTCTAAAGGGTAGTTGTGAATTGTTGGCACTTGGTTAAGGTTTTAGACACCCAAATTATTGTAGAAAGTGCAAAAATGTGTGAAATTATATTTAGGTGTCCAACTTTTGATTAAAATATAATTTTGTATTGAAACCAATGCTATTAGTTAAAGTTTTAAATGAGCTTTTTATAAACACCTAAACCACCTTAATCAGACGTCAAACGAGAATTAGGTTGCGTTAGTATTTGGCCCATGCTATCAAATGACAGCTTTCTACTGTCAAATTCTATGCAATATGCTGTAGTGCATGGCATAATAAAGACAAGCCATAGTGTATCTTCATATGCCATGATGTACTCCTCTGTTTTGTCTTTATTAGCCTTTTTAACCCATTTTTCAATTATTTAAGTACAATTTGGCATCTCATACTTTTGCAAACATTTAGTCTGTGATTTGTACTTGTTCTTTTTGGCTTTACTTGGTTCTAAGGATTGAAAACTTTGAATCCTATTTTCATAACTTTTGAAGCTTAATTTTAATTATAGATAACTATGTTATAAAAGGAGGTTTTGGCAATTCATTTGAATTAATTTCGTGACTATCTTGATAGTTTTTTGGCTATGTGCAGAAGAGGAAGGGAGGAGGAATGAAGGTCATAGAAGCAAGTGAGAGAGAGATTAAATAGCATCAATTTCAAATTAATGGTAAAGGTTAAATTGTTCTAAATTTAATTATTCAAGATTTAAAATGTAACAATTACAAATATAGGATTTAAATCACTCCTGAACCTGTAATTCAATATCCAAATTGCATATTAATCCATATTAATTTCATAGAGTAGAAGTTATAAAATATTCTTATATGATAAATCCATATTTTACATAAAATATAAAATGAGTCATATCTTATGAATAGCATATATTTATATAATTTATATATATAATACAAATTATATATAAATATTGTAAAGATAAAATTATTACTAATCTTTAAAATATAATTATAATTTATTAAGATCTTTAATTTAAAATTTATAAAATCTAAATCCTTAGCTATAATTTTCATTAGAGAATATAGGCCCAATAACTATGAAAAATAGAGTTTTCATAAATTATGGATGAGATTTTCAAATATTTTAAAATATAGCCTATTCACAAAATCAATTGGAGGTGATTTTTTCCTTTTTATCCATAAAACAAATATATAAAACACACAACAATAACTTCCACATGAATTGGGCCAGGAATATATCTCATGTAATTGAATGATTTTAATGTTCAATTAAATTATTTAACCTTCAACTAACTAAATCAATTCCTTGCAAACAATACCATCTTATTTCTCCTCCTTTCATAATCATTCCTTTCCTTTTTCGCCTTAGAGGATCACTGTCAAATATTTTTCAATAGTATTATCCAATACTTGCAGGACTGAACATCAGATTTTGCTTTCTGAAAGTTGTATAGTAGGCTGGGATCTATCATCTATCATTCATCATCTTCATATTTCTCGATAATATTTTCATTAAATAGTTGTTCATTTATTCATAATTTGTGATTTTTTGTCATGAATTATGAAACTTTGTTTAAATTATTACTAAAAATATAGCTTATTATCTCATTGTTCATAATTTTTTATTCTATTAGTTTAGGTATTTAATTTTTTGTGATAAGGTAATAATCCATAATTTTTTGCAAACCATGTTTGATTTGTTTTGATCAAATGATTGTATTTTTCATGTTACTAATCTATCATACTACACCATTGATATATAATTATATATCAATGATAAACAAGTTTGCGTCTAGTTATCTAGTTATATTGATTTGTGATGGTATATCAATAATATATTATTGTCTATCACTTATATACAAGTCATATAAGTGAAAATTTACCAATACTATTTATCTTGTAGATATGAAAATACTTAATTTCGTCATTTTTATGATGAAAAATGAAATTCAAATAATCATTATGTCGATGGTTCATACCTTAAAGTACTTGTGGAAGATTTTTACTTCACACATTCACCAATGATAAGGCTTGTTGCTTGCCTATGGTTACCACACACATCATCAACAACATAGGTATGGTTCCTAACATACCGTCTAATGACCCAAACCCGAGTAGAAGAAACTGTTGAGGCTTGCACATAACATTTACAACTATTAATACTACAAGCGACAACAAACCTCTGACCATTTGATACGAGAGTTTTGTACTCAAAATTCTTCTTCATATCTAAGAATTGCAAAACTTTTTGAAAATTCAATTTGCTAGAGAACACATCTCCCTCTTTAATATCATCCATTTGCAAAATCTCATCAACTCTATTACAATGCTTATTATTAGTAAATGCAGTACAATATGAAGTTGAGGAACTAGCTCTTTTATGACAAGGTTCAAACACTTATTGTATGGACAAAGGTCTACTGAAAATAGAGATAATTAAGGAAAAGTTAAAGAGGTTAGAACTTCTTGACAAATTGAAATACCATATCAAATTATTGCCATTCTTGACTTCTAAAATGCTATATGTTAAAGTTTTAATATCAAAAGAAATCATCAATTTGACCTCATGACTTGCATTTAACCATAAATTGTAGTAGATGTCCATGATATTAAGACATAAAGTTGTATCTTCCACAAGCACTTCAATGTATGAACCATTGATATAAATGTTGTCTGAATCTCATTTTTCATGATGAGAAATAACAAGATTAAGCATTCCCATATCTACAAGATAAAATGATGTTGGTAAGTTTTCACTGATATGGTTTACATATGAGTGGTATACAATAGTATATCATTGATATACTATCGCAGATCAACATGACTAGATAATCATACAAAAATTTATTTATCACTGATATACAGTGTAGTATCGCAAATCAATAACATAAAAAATACATATTCATTGCCTAAAACAGATCAAACACAGCCTGCAAAAAATTCTAAACTTTTTATTTATTATAAAGAATTAAATACCTAAATTAATAAAATAAAAAATAATGAACAATTTAAGTCCTCCTAAGTCCGCTATGCTTTCTTATGTTCAGGGTCTCCAGGATTTTGTAAAAATTAGAGCATTATAATTTTAAAAGGGCAATTTTGCCAATTAAACTTTAAATAAATATTAAAAAGCCATTATTCAAATTTCAAAAAGGTTGGATTATTATTTTTATTTGATCCTCTGATATGAGCTAAATTTGCCAAACTCCTTTTTCATTGATAGCCATCGAATGACTTTCATTTTTGTTTTTGTTTCGCCCGATTATTACCCTTAAAAAAATTGAAGGATTGGGCTAGGATGTATTTCTTCATCTCCTTACTATCAAATTCTTCAAATTGACGTGATAACTACATGTAAATATATTTTTAATAAGTATATATTTTTTCAATAAAAATATGACTATTGTTTAATATGATTAAAGAATCTTTCATTTATATGCAACCATTATATACGGGTGCCATTGTTAAACACTCCAAGTCCTATACGGACTTTATATTACAATCACAAAACCTGATGATATAAAGGATGTGAATTTCTTGGAGAATTGCTAGGCTCTTGTAAGGCAGTGAGAGAGAGTCATAAAAACGGAGGAAAAGAAAATAAAAACTAATTGTGTAAATTTAACCTGAGTTTTACTTGAACAGTTGGACCAGTCCAACCGTCGTCACCTACCTTTGAGAACGACCTGGTCAAGCTAATTAGACAGTTTGATCAGTTGGACCGAGTTGAGCTAGATTGAACCGGATCCTGGAGCGGGTCAACAAAAGGTCAAAACAGTCTAAAAAAATAAAATAAAGAAACCTCCTGGCTCTTAAGTTCAATCAACCTCGCTGTGATTGGAAGTGCGTTCTGACGTTCTGTTCTTAGTGTTCGTCACTTCTTCAGTCGTTCAACTTTCCTTTCATGTTTCTTCACAAATTAGATCTGTTGCTGACATCGTCGCCGTCTTCACTCTTCACGTCGGCAACGTGAATCTTCCTTCTTCCCCTTTGCAAGCCTCCATCCATGTGTTGCTTCTCGCTAGTTTTTTCTTCATCAGTTTCTCAGACGGAGCTTGCAAATGGCTGAGAGAGAGAAACGTGGTGGAAAGAGAGAATGCGAAGATGGGTACGACGAGGGAAAAAAAGCCAAAAGTAAAAAAATATTAAACGGCGACTTTAGGTGAGTCGATAGACTTAGGATAGGATTGGAGGGAGCCATCATCAGTTTGATTTAGCTTTATTGAGCCTTGTGCTCATTGTGACCTTGAACTTTTTTTTTAAAAAAAAAAATTACTCAATTTTATTTTTTTATTTAAATAAATTGGTTCAATGACTTAAAAAAATTTATACCAAAAAATATGGTTTAAATTCTTAAAAATTTAAAATATATAAAAATATTTATTATTAATATATAAAAATATTTATTATTAAAAAATTTATAAAATATTTATCATAGATATATAATGATATATCATTAATAAATATAATAAATCAGTCATAATATAAAATATAATAAATGTTAGGTTATTAATTTAATTTGGTCATATAACATAGGATATATTTGCAAAAGTCGTTACTCTTAAAATACATTTTTTTATTTCACATTAAGAAAGTGATTGTAATTTTCCATGCCAACTTTAAATATTTAGGCTATTTTCTAATTAAAAAATAAATGATACTAAATAAACAAAACTGCACAATGTAAGCTTTAAATTATTTATAAATATTATAAGTGTTATATACTGTTAAAATATATTTATAAAAATATTTTACTTTTACATTTTTAAGGAAAAATTATTATAAAAAACCTCACCACCAAATTAATTGTTGAAAAGGAGTTGGAAACTTTTGGAGAAGGAGGTCCTTTGCTGCCATTAATTGTTGAGAGCTAAATGACATAAATGCCCTTCTATAAAAAAAAAAAAAGAAAATATAGAGCAAGGTCTTTCGTTGTCAATATTTCACACAAGGTCTTTCGCTATCAATAATTTCATATCAACACTTAATACAAGGTCCTTAAATGTCAATATGTCAAAAAAGGCCATATGCGTTGATCTTTAATCATATGTAATAATTCTTTCACTGTATGTATTTGAACTTTTATTATATGTAACATCATTTATTCTAATAACATTTTTTGATGTTTTAAAAATTTTCAACTTAGAAACATTTTGGAATACTAAAAATAGAGGTCTTTAGTCATATATAGCGATTCTTTTACTATACATATTTGAACTTCAATTATATATAAGAGAACTTTCATTTATTCAAAAAATACTTTTGCGTATTTGAATATCATTCATTAATTTTCCTTATAAATATTTTTGAAAGAATGTGCAATCTTTCTTCCTCAATATATGATCGATCTTCAATAAAATATAAATTTATTCCATATATTTAAATAACACTTATGCATATTTGAATATTATTCACTAATTTTCCTTATGGATATTTTTAAAAGCATATATAATCTTTCTTCCTCAATATGTGGCTGATCTTCAATAAAATGTAAATTTCTTCCACACATTCGAATATCACTCATTAATTTCCTTTATGGATATTTTTAAAAGTATATACAATCTTTCTTCCTTAATATGTGACCGATCTTCAATGAAATGTAAATTTTTTTTATATTCGAATAACACTTTTGCATATTTAAATATCACTCATTAATTTCTCTTGTGGATATTTTTGAAAGCATATGTAATCTTTCTTCCTCAATATGCAACTAATTTTCAATTAAATGTAAATTTTTTCACATATTCGAATAACACTTTTGCATATTTGAATATCGCTCATTAATTTTTCTTATAGATATCTTTGGAAGCATATATAATATTTATTCCTTGATATGCGACTAATCTTTAACAAAATGCAAATTTTTTTCATATATTTAAATAACACTTTTACATATTTGAAAAAAATGAAAACCTATTTACAATTTCTTGAAGTGATATTTGAATATCCAAAATGATTATTCAAATAAATGAAAGAAAAATTATATTTCATATTTTAGTCAAATATAGCTTAAAACTTGAGGTTTGAATATTACATCAATATTACAGTTTCAAGATATCACAAATGGATATTTTAAAAATACAAATTGATATTTTGAAAACACATGGATATTTTGAAAACATAAATGAATATTATAAAAATTTGCTCATTTTTTATGAAAACATTAAAGAATATTCCAAAAACGCAAATGCATATTTTGAAAATTTGCTCATTTTTCACGAAAATTCATTTTGATATTTTGAAAACCAAATGTTAGAAATGAAAGAAAGTCCCTAAACAACTTATATACTGGACAACTTTATTCATTTACATTAACATAATGCATGGTTCATGTTTTACACTTTACAATGAGTTTAAAATAAATTTACTTTACATTTCATGTAGCAAAATAATTGAACACTAACAAATATTCACTAATAAGTAAAATAACACTTGAAGCAAGAAATTGAATATGCAGACAAATAAAAGTTACAAAAGGTGAAATTTTATGTCCTTAAATGTGTATATAATTATTTATGCTTTACCAATGAAAACAATTTTACAGACATGAACATTTGTAAAAGATTTATCCTAACAATACTCCTAATCTACTCATCCTAGCCTCTTCCTTCTCTAGCACAGCCACCTTCTTCTACCAGTTCATCCTTGCCTCTTGATTCTCTCAAATTTGCAATGCTTCTATCCTCTCCAAGTCCTGTTATGTCAAATATGTTGGAAATATTATAAAGAGATTTGTAATGAATGACAAAATTGAAATTGATGAAACTAGTTTATATTCCAGGCTGGAGGAAACTAGTTTGAGAAAATTTATTTTTAAAGTTAAAGTTATACCTAACTTACAGTCCTAGTAAATTATGAAAAATTTAAAATAATAGTTATATACTTACTTTCATTGCATCCTGCTTGTATACACATATGTATAAATTTAAAATATCCTTCTTGCATCCAGTATGTCATTTAATTTAGAAGCATATGCAAAAAGGGTGAGCAAGACTTTAAATTTTTCACCCTTTGACTGCAAACTTGATAGCAAAACAAGTCAAAGAACTTAAAATGAAAAAGCCAAAATGAGATAGCATAGCAAATCATGTAAGGAGAACTTCAATATTCAATTTAATGAAGACAAAGCAAAGCAAACCGATCCATCATGCTGAAAGTACGGAAAGGAAGTAAAACTTATATATGAAAACTAAGGAAGTAACGTTGAGAAATCCATTATGTGACTTTAAGCTAGAGGATTTGTTATAACTAAAGATTCAAGCTTAAACATATTAGAGTAGATATATTTCAATCCAAAATTTTAAATAAAAGTTAAAGAGTAATATATAGAACAATAAAAAGTGATGAACTTTCACAAGTATCCCAATCCTCAAAACGAATGAGGATTCAATTCCATCTACAAACAAGTTTCATGATTGATTTTCTCCAAATCATTAAACATAAAATTCAATTCAAAATATGATTAAAGGTATTGGGTGGTGAAAAGGCAAACCTTTGCTCACAAAGTGCCAACGACACCATAGACAACGATGACGAAAAGAGCCCATTGTAGAAGAAGTGACTGCCCTTTTCCTAAATCATCCTCCAACACTTTGATTGTAGAGATAGTTGACCACCTTCTTTAACAAAGCAGCTGACTGAGAAGAATTGAGTAGGAAACAACTACAAACAACATAATGCAAGAAGCACAATTCAAGCAAAAAAACCAATGAGATAAGAGGGAGGGGTGGTTGAATCGTCCGTCACTACCGCAGGATTGGTAGGATGCTATTGACATTGTTTTGGGTTCCTCTGTTGCTATTGCTATTGGGATCATACCCTTTACTCGTCGTCACCATCAAAATCACAGAACCAAAACGATTGCACGAGAGTTGGAGAGGATGGGGCACGAGCATTTTAGCCTTTTGTTGCTTCTATTTAATGCCAACAAAAGACCTAATATCTCAAGTCCTTCTTAGCAAAATAAATCTAGTCAAGTCTACTTGGGTAATATTCCTTATTTTTAATTAATTTAATTATTTTATCACTAATTTAGCCATCGGTCTAATCAATTGAATGATAAGAATCATGATTTGTTAATTTTTTCGATTTGATGTTCGGTTCAATTTTGAAAACATTAAATTTAACTTGAACCGTAATACCTCACACTATAGCTTTCTCTTGCAAAGCTTGTACAATCCTGCTCATAATCCCTTTCTATGGATTTACATCTCCCTGCCATTTTGGCGCCAGGCTTAGCCAATCACATTGTCAAACTTATATGCACAATAGCTCATGAATAATCTTAAACCCCATGTTTCTCCAAAAGAATAAAGGGGTCGGAAGTGGGTGGATCTCAAATTGCAATTTACAGTCAAGTTCCTCGTTCTTTCTTCCTTTTTTTTTTTTTTGTTGGGATCGAATAAGTCACGTTCCTTTTAAGACACTACTTCCAGTACCAACAGGAGTTATTGCCTAACGAAAATGATTAAATTGATATAATATCACAAACCAACATTTAAATCTTTATTAGAAAAAATACCCACCTTTAATACACAATTAGACCTTGAATATGATAACATCTAATGTGAGAACACTTGTACGCAATAAGAAAAAGATAAAATATAATTTTTATTCTTTAACCTTCCGCAAAATTTCATTTTAACTTATTAACTTTATAAAACATATTTTCAACCATCACCATTATTTTCATCACACAAATTTTTTACATCATACTTTCAATTATTATCAACAAAATTCTCAAATGTTGAATTCTTAAATTTATTTTTTTAAAAATAACAATTATTGATATTAAAAATAATCATTTAAAATTAACAGCATTAACGTTGACTAAAATATTTTATAAATAAAATTAAGAAACTAAATTATAACCTCATATAAAATTAAAGGATTAAAAGTATATTTAACAAAAAACAAAAAAGACTACTCCCCACAAAGTAGATTAACAAAAAATTTTAAAAAATAATTATCATATCACCTTATGCTTGCCTTCCAAAACGGGAGATCCGAGGAATGTGTTACATTGCTTCAAGCCCTCAACATAAGGATGCAATAGTTTTCCGAGATGCTTGGGGTTAACAGGTTCTACTGCTAGAGAAGGGAAAAAAAAAATCATAAAGTTCCTAGTATAGAAGTTCAGAGTGAAGAAAGGGAAAGGAACAAAGCTTGGAAGGCAAGAGATGGCTGAAATAATTGTTTTCTTTTTCATAGTTCAGGAATACTCTCTTTCAAAATCATTCATACAGGTAGACTTGAAGAACATGCAAGGGATTTCGGAAAGTTATCAGAAAATCCTTCACTATCCCCTTCATTTAATAACTCCCAAACAAAGAAAAGGCTTCAATGGAAATTCATTTCTTTTCCCTTTTCCTTCCCTATGAATATCCTCCATTCAATTCAAGCATACCCTACAAGATCCAATACTTATTTAAAAGAGATTATTTTCTCCACAACGCAAGATGATGTCACCTCAAAATTATGAATAAAAAGCCCATGCCGCATAACTACTAGCATTAGCAATTTCTCTTGAAACCCACCAAACTGACTACAGAAAAAGATGGACAACCACTAGATGTGTAATCACGTTAATGGTAGAACCTAAACATGATTAAAATTGAGTAAAAAGGTGCGAAGCTAAAAGATATCTCTCCCGGAAAAATTTGTCTCGCTCTCATGCGTCTCCCATGATGGCCTGCTCTCAGTTGCAATATCCTTCTTGATAAATCCTCGTATTGGTTTAATGACAAAGAAATACTGTTGACAGGCAGATAAAATTGAGAAAAATTACTTTCTTTGTCAATGTATGATATAAAAAGAAACAAGACTCGATTCAGATACTTACTTGGAGTGCCAAAATAAGAGGAATCCATAATTTCCCTGTCTGATTTGGATTAGGCCCTTCAATCAACTTCTGATCCACATGAATAGATTCACTGCCGTTCAATGTGACTTCTGTGATAGTTTGGACTAACTTAGGAATCCAAGCAGCACCATCTGGAAGAACCTGTCACTCAGAAGCAAACCTTTGCTCAATATCTAACTAAAGAGAATACAAAGAAATACCGTCAGGCAAATATCTAACCTTTTCATCATTTTCGTTCTTATTGCATCTTCCACTGTTCTCAACCAAAACAACAGGGATAGTAGAAGCCTGGGAGACAAAAAGGCAAAACAAAAATTTAAAGTGTATGAATTACTGTTCTCCACTCAATGAAGTTATTGAAAGAGATCTATTCGTTAACAATTTATTCAATGATTTAATTGTTTATAACACAATGGCATCGTGTAATTTATGTAACTAATTTCATTTAATGAGATAAGGCTAGTTTTTGCTGCTGCTGCTATATATAACTGTTCTCAACCATGCATGCCTAGCACGTTACAACATAAGTCATCAAAGGAAAGAATTTCAGGAACACAAGCAGCATTACTTGAACAGAGGGTTACTTCCAAATGGAACCCACCAAAAAAATTGACGCAAGTAATCTCAGCAATACAATATTATCCCAAATGAGACTTCCCCTTGGGGACCTCAAAATTTAGTTCTTACCAAATACATTTGAAAAAAAAAAAAGAAAACATAAACAGCACACTTCAAACCTTGACCTGTTCACTGGTACTTCGTACCCTTACACTTGATTAATGTAAACTACTCCAAACTCTGAGGAAAAACCCAGCATTCATTGAAGCACCCAAAGAGTCTAAATCATATAGGAAGACTCTATCAGGAATCTGAAAAGGTAGGGCAATTTAATTACTGGCAGTTACTGATACTACTCTGAACTAGGCTGTGTTTGGTTCAGGGGAGGGAAGGGGATGGAAGGGAGAGGAGGGGAGGGCTTTTCAATGAATCTTTATTTGGTTTAGGTAACTAATTTATCGTTACATTGTTATACATTAGTTTAAATTTTTTAATTGTTCCTTGTATAAAATTGCACGATTTATGAAATTTCACTCTCATCATAATGTCAACATTATATATATATATATATATATAAAACCAATTATAATAATAATTTTTTATAAAAAATAAATTAACTCCCTTAATATGTAATAAAACATTGAAATCAAAAGCCACTGGGAATGTAGCTTTGATGGTTCGTTCCAGCTCAGCAAGTTCTTCCATTAGAGCTTGATGAAGATGAGGATGGCTTTCTCGTGGTGGAGAATCCGAGTTTTGGTTTCCCAATGCCTGATAGGAGAAGACACAGCAGCTTTGCTTGAAAAGAGAGGGAGCAGGTCACCATGGGGAGGAAAAGTTTGGACCTACAATCTATGGCTGCCCCACTGCTGTGGAGGCCTGCCACAAACGTTACAGTGGCAACACCACACGCTATTAATATTTCCAGTGAAGTATGTGAGGAAAAGGAGCATGTGAAACGTGGTTAACAGATCAGTTTCCGTTGAAGACTCAGGAGCTCTTGCCACCAGGGACATTTCCAATGAAGGTAAGGTCACTCATAAACGTGGTCTATTGTCTGAGCATTTATGGAATATCAATTGAAAATTGAGGGCACAGTAGGCAAAAAATTTTGCTCCCCTCCAAACAAAACCCCAAATTGGAGAGGAGCTAAAGGAGGGGAGCCCCTCCCTCCAAAATATCTCAACCAAATCAGGGGAGGACATCCCCTTCCCTAATCCCTCAAACCAAACACCCCCTAAAACTCAAGAGGAGGAATCAGGATCACACCATGTATCCCATGGCCATTGTAAATGGGTAACATGCCTTAAAATGAAAAAACCATATTGATCATCAATTCAACATGGACCAGAGTAAATTGATTCCTACATGTGAGACCAAATGTCATAAAAACAACCAGCTACTTTCCTCACGTGCTCTGACCAAGCATATTCCTAGATGAGAAATGCCTTTTTTTTTTTTTTGGGGGGGGGGGGGGGAGGGGCATGCGGGTTGTTCCATTCAAATGATCAATTTGTCTCTCCCATGTATAATTTTATCACCATTGCAAATAGAAATGCATTTGAGCGATGATATTCAGCTTTTACAACAATTACTAAAAATGCATATTTGTACCTGAGAGGCATCTTTCTTTATCCGAGCACCTGATCTAACAACTTTCAGGAGTGCTTCTGATCTTTTTGAGAAGAATTCATCATAAGGTAACCCATCTGGAGGTGAGAACTGAGCATGTGTGAGTGCTATAAGAGCCTTGTTCCATATTCCTTTACCAAAAGTATCAGTTATAGCTTTGGCAACCAACTTATCCAAGTTGTCCACTCTATATGCATCCAAACGGTCCACATAAAGAAGCACATCTATGGTCTTGTTCAAAAGGAAACTGCTCAAAAATCCGCACATCCCACCCAAAGAAAAGGAAAGGATAAGGGGAAAGAACCGTAAGCATTCAACTTAAGACCAGCAATACAACATGTGGAGTTAAGCGTTGAGAGATGTACTAAAGTGAAACATACCGTTTTATTATATCAAGTGCCATGTCGTTTATGTATCCACCTTCTATAAGACCAGGAGTATCGATAATATTCAATGTAAATCCAGCCCTTGATCGTGATACCATCACAGGTCTTGGTCCTTCCGACTTTCCGAGAATTAAAAGTTTAGTGACATCTAAATATAACAAGCAGCCAAAACAACTTATTAAACCATCAAGAGAGAGAAACATATACCTGAAATGGACTGATGGTGACCACTCTCTCTCCAACGATGGAGTTAACAGTAGAAGATTTTCCAACACCCCCTTTTCCCATCACAAGTATTGTCAAAGTGTTCACATTCTACAGCACCGTAAATAAGAAATTAAAAGAACACAGAGAAAGTTCTTTTAAACAGATTTTCTTCGAAACCATAAGTAATCAAACTGCAGAAAATTCTAAATTATTAAATTAATAGGAGTAGAAAATTTTCTCTATAAATGCATGAATTTGAAGGAAAAACGAGAACCTCATGTTTAAGTTTTCCCAGAAGTTCAAGCAGTTTTGTCTGGGTTGCAGGTGCAAATGTATTGATTCCAGCCCACTCACGGATTAATTGAGCCATTCTCGGATGATCCCCTAAGAAATAAATAAGAAAATTTAGGATTATTACATATTCAAAGCAATAATGATCTTCCAATTTCATCTTGCAATTATGATCATGAAGAGTGTTGCCTAGAGTGAGCAAGGTGCGCAATTGGCTGTTTCTGTCAATAGCTTCTAAATTCACAGACCAATAACCACAAGGAGATGATTTAAACTGAAGCTCCTTAATTGCCAGACAGAAATCGAGCCACGTCATTTACCAGATCATGCATCACAAATACCTTGAGAATTTTCTAAATTGCTGATGATGATGATAATGTAAAGAGATCAATAAACAGAATGCCAATATACAACAAATCCACCACCGCACAACAACAAAATCCAAAGCATAGCTAGTAAAGCCAATTACATAACATTCAAGCAAAAAAACAATAGTAAACAAAGTTAAAAATAATTAAAGCAAAGCAAGATACGGTGCGATGGCGTCCGTGTCGGTTGAAAACCACGCAAGGAACAGATAACGCGGGGAACAAACTCAAATCAAGCCCTAGGGTTCGAACCTTTTTCAATACTTGCCGGAAAATAACCACTCAGCGTTGACAACAGCCGACGGCGCCCGACGGCGAGCTCGACCTGCGGAATGTTAGTCGAAGAAGAAAAGGGCTCTACTTTTCTCTTTCTTTAGTCTTGAGACAGCGTTTCGTTCTTTTTGTTTTGTTTTTCTTGGTTTTTTTTTTTTTCGACCGAGGAGGGTTATGAGTTATGATCAGTTTTATTAATCATTTCATTAATTTATTAATATTAATTATTAATTCATTTCATTAATTCTTGTCCCTTTCCCATGCTTTATTTTGGGGCCAGCAGGATTCTTCCCCATGCTGAGGTCTTGCATCCAAATAAAATTTATATGAGGATCCTATTTAAATTTTTTTAGTACGCTAAATGTAATTTTAAAACTTACTGCCTCTAATCATTATCATAATGTATGAAAATATAAATAAATCAGTTTTTCCTGTCTTTAAACACACATACATATATGGAAATCTGGCCCAAAAAACCGTACATGTGGGGAAAAAATTAAAATTTATATTAATTTAAGGAGTAATTGTATCTAAACAATATTTTCAGTGCAATATTAATTCATAATTTACCAAAAGCTTTTTTCAAAGAGTAGTTGTATATAAATTATCTTTTGTTGGCCAAAAAGTTGTATATATATTATCTTTCGATACAATTTAACTCACCGTGCTTTGAAATGTTATTCATTTTTTAATATCCAACCAATATTTTTTTAAATATAAAATGGAAAACAAAAACTAAACAATGATACTAATGTCTTGTACAGAATTTCATTTAAACTAGGGAAAGGGGAGAATAAAGGATAAAATTCAATAACACAAGATAGCACCATCTTGGCAAATGTATCAGTAATTTCATTGGCATTTTTCAAAATTCATTGACTATGCATTTCCCACTCTCGAGTTGAAAGAGCTTGAATTTCAATAGTGATTCCAACATAAGGGTAAGCGAGGGGTATATCAATATGGATCATATCAATGGCTTCCTATAAGTCAAATTTCAAGATGATCTTCCTATATCCAAGGTCTCAAGCCAATTTGAGGCCCTACATATAAGCCTAAAATTCAGCATAAAGTGGATCACCATCAATCATCTTGTACATGATGACATAAACCATTCTCTAAATGCTCCTTAGAGTCACTATTCAGTCTGCCACATTTAGTAGTGTTTGGATTAGTGGAGAAAGCACTGTTGAAAATTGCACCCTAGAGTCCATCATTGTATTATGCACATTGTTATTTAATGAATTTCTCTTTTATTATCATATCAATTGCATATTCATTATGATAACTGTATCCTTGGACAAATTATAGTGATTATTCTAAATGTCCCTGATCGGTCATCTATGAGGAATCATAGATGAAACAAGACTATTATGACTTTGATTAATTATAAAGATACAAATCAAAGTCAGAGACACTTGGAAGAGTACAAAGTACTAGATCGACCCGCTATGAGAAAACTGCATGGTACAAGTTATAAGCTTATTTTATGTATAACTATATCACTTAGCCCTTTGACCTGAGATCATCATAGATTTCTACATGATGGCTATTGAATTTTGATCTAGTCAAAAGTCACCTTTAACTGAGTGATCATAAAGGCTATAATTGAGTTTAATTTTATTCATGCATAGAAAAATGAGTGATCAAGATGAAATTTGTCCCTCACATTAAGTGAGAGATATTATTGGGCCCCTCGATGAGTAAGACTAAGAAAATGTATGGCTATACTATAATAAAAATGATTTCTCCATTGTTACAGTTAGTCCACTCAGAGATTGAGAAAGTAATGGTAAGGTAAAGGAGAATGATAATTTCATGTCTCATACTTGACTGAAATATTGCGTGACAAAAGGGCTGTGATACAATTGCATGATAGGTTACATCGGATCATCGATCACTATATGAATTAGGTAGTTGTAAAGTCTTGCTAAAGGTCACTTGTGACTTGTGGGCTGCTAGAGTAACTAGCCTATTGCCAACTTTACATGGGCCTATAGGGTCACATACAAGAATAGCCCTTGAGTTATAATGTCCAAGTTCATTGAATCTAGAATATGTGTAAATTCAATGAAAGTAATATATGGTGAATGAATTATATATATATATATATATATATTTGAATATTTATTTGATAAATATTTATATGAAATATAAAATTCAAAATATAATTTTATGTGTATATATATATAGATTCATATGTGCGTGCGCGTGCGTGAGATATATATAAAATTAAATATGCATAATATATATATATATATACTTTGAAATATATATGTATATATATTTATATATATAATATAATAAGTATATATTATATTATATTATATTGTGTTAAATTTAAATTTAATTTTATATGATAGATTAAATTTAATAATTAACATAATATGAAAGAATATCGTATCAATTTTATAGTTTGAATTTATAAGATAAATTTAAATTAGATATGATATTAAAGATTTTATTTATGAGATAAATTTAATCTAAATTTCAATTGACTCTTTAAGAGGAAGGTAAAAACCCTAATCTATATATAATAGATATAAGGAGACATGCAAAGAGTGAGAGTTAGAAAAGTTCTGACAGCCAAACACTTTGAGAGTCACAAAACACCCTAGAGAAAAGAAAACCAATGTTAAAAAAAGAACGGATACTAAGAGCACTAGCATGCTGTTTGAGTTAAAGAATTGTTCATGTGGATACTTGTAGAGGGAGTAGATCTACATTGTCAGCTCCTGAGATCCAAAATCTTGAAGAGAACATGCATGAAGTTTGAAGAATTAAAAGGTAACTCTCTTATTCACTTTGACTTAAATGAATTCATTTAGTGCATATCAGAATAGGAATTTTTTAAATTTTAATCTTCCGCTACACCTCCCTATCCAACAACATCCACATTAAGTTTAAACTAGTTGTCTCTCAAAGGGCTCCAATAACCGTCAAGGATAGGTTCATCCTAGTTTCTTCAAACAATACCCTTCAACTTGCTATGGTACTCCATAAGAGTATTAAAAATAAGATTGTTAATAAATTTTGACTAGACTTTATGACTAGCAATTGATGTAGCATAAATTAATTTTAACTACTTTGACTTTGTATATATCAATAAAGTTTTTAAAATTAATAAGACATTTTATACTTTTCAAAATTGACCCTAACTTTCTAAAATTGCCTTAAATTGTAACTTTATAGCACAAAATAGTGGGAGAATAACAATTAAGGATTTCTTAAAAATATTAATATAGAATGAGGACCTTCAAATTGTAAATATAGAAATTTGAGTTGTAAGTTTTTAAAATTTCAATCATACACAAGCATTATTGCCAAACTCTAGAGTTAACTTGCTTATAAACTTATACTAGATGCAAATTTGGTTAAATTCATGAGTTGACTCTTCAAGTTTATGTTTTTAACTTATAAAATTGTGTCAACTCATTTATAAATTTGAATTAGATGCAAACTTAGTTAAACTTATTAGGTTCGTTGATTTTTTACTAAGTTGGGTGAGTTGAGTATATGTTGTGTAGAACTCAATTTATAGTAGTGGTAGGACTTGGTTTAAATAAAAATAAAGCTTAAAAAGGAAAAAATAATATTAATAAAAGAAAAAAAAAAGAAGGGAGTCTAGGGCCCTTAGTAGAGAAAAAAATGTACTTAGTGCCAAATACAATTTGAAATGTCTTTGAAGGCTTAAGGGCCTTGAATGAAAATAAGTTTTGGTAGGAAAAGACCCATGTTCTCCACCCAAAACTAACCAACCTTCCACAATTTGATATTTTCTTCTCTTCTCTTCCTTCTCTCTCTTTCTCTTTATCTTCCTCTTCCTTCTTACAACATTGCATTGTAGTTCCCCTATTCTTTCATTCCGTCCTCTATCTTCTCGATCTATCATCCCTTCTTGTTGTGAGCCAACATAGAAGAACTAGATTTTACATATCTTAATCTCATTACCTCCCATATCATCAACAAACAATGTTTGCATATCATTCTTCCTACATCAATAGCCATTGTTCCAAGATGAGCACCAGCGATCTCCCTAGCATCAAACGTCTAGAACTCAAGTTTTCATGTAAGTTTTTTCCTGGATCTATTTGTTGTCTTCTAGAGTTTTTTAGGATTTGTAATGAGCTTGCTAGGAATTGCTACGGAAGTTATAAAAACTAAAATTTGGTATCATTGAAGTTAGAAATTTTTGATTTTGAATTGCGAATAGCTAGACCTATACTTGTGAATATTTGGATATTTAGTTGTAAATTTGTGAACCTTGAAAACACGTCAACTTTGAACTTTTACTTGTCAAGATATAGACTTTTTTACTTGTAAATTTGAACTTGTACTTATGAATATTAAGAGTTTTACTTGTACATTTATGAACTTTACTTATTTGTATTAGCTAGTATAGCATCCAATAATGTTAAAGCTCAAAGTGCCCTTGCATTCACGGCAAGAACCAAAGGAAAAAAAAATAACAGGGAAGATGACTTTACATTTCACTACACAATAGCATTCATTAGAACTTCAACTTCTGATAGTAAAAAATAAGATTGTATTGTGAAAACATGAACACTATATAGTTAATATTGGATATTCAATTGTAAATTATCTAGATATGATACTTATGTTCTTGAAAATCTATGAAAACATATTGTTAATATAGAAGGATGTTGTGCAGATGTTCAAGTGTGCCATATAAAAGGACATTGTATTATTAATAAATGAAACTTATCGTGTTATTTGTAAATGTTCAACTTATTCACACGGGCTATGTGAAATAGATAGATATTGTATTATTAATAAATAAACATTACCATGTTATATATGAACTTTTTGTTGTTCATAAACTTGAGAAACTTTTACAAATATTCAATTTAACCACACAGACCATGTAAAATAGATAGACATTGTTTGTTAATAAATAGACCTTGTCCTATTATATATGAGCTTTCTATTGTTTAACATTATAAATGTTTAACTACATGGACAATGAAATAGATGTAAATGAATCTTGTCTTGTTATATACGGACTTTTAGTTGTTCGTAAACCTAATAAACTTTTACAAATGTTAAACTTAACCATACATACGATGTGAAATAGATAGACATTATGTTGTTAATAAATAAACATTGTCATGTTATATATGGACTTTCTGTTGTTCAAGTTAAAAATAAATTATAAATGTCTAATCACATGAACCATGAAATAGATGGACATTGTATTGTTAATAAATAAACTTTGTTATGTTATATATGAACTTTTTATTGTTCATAAACCTAAAAGACTTTTTTTTACAAATGTTCAACTTAATCACATAGATCATGTAAAATAGATGGACATTGTATTATTAATAAATGGATCTTGTTGTGTTATATATGAACTTTCTTTTGTTCAAGTTAAAAATACATTATAAATGTTTAACCACACAGACTATGAAATAGATAGATATTGCATTATTAATAAGTAGATCTTATTATGTTATATATGGCCTTTATGTTGCTCATAAACCTAAAAGCCTTTACAATTGTTCAACTTAACCACACGAATTATGTGAAATAGATGAATATTGTATTGTTAATAAAATAACATTATCATGTTATATACAAACTTTCTATTATTCATAAACTTGAGAAACTTTTACAAATTTTTAACTTAACCACAGGGATCATGTGAAATAGATGAATATTGTGTTGTTAATAAATGAACTTTGTCATATTATATATAGACTTTCTATTATTCAAGTTAAAAATATATTATAAATGTTTAACCACATAGACCATAAAATAGATAGATATTGTATTGTTAATAAATGGACATTGTCATGTTATATACAAACTTTCTATTATTCATAAACTTAAAATTCTTTTAAAAATATTCAACTTAATTGCACGAATCATATGAAATAGATAGACATTATATTGTTAATAAATGGATATTGTCATATTATATACAAACTTTTTATTGTTCATAAACCTGAGAAACTTTTACAAGTATTCAACTTAACCATATGAATCATATGAAATATATAGATATTGTGTTGTTAATAAATGGACATTTCATGTTATATAAGAATTTTATATTGTTCATAAACCTAGGAAACTTATACAAATGGTCATTGCAAATAATTTCATTTACATTATAGCAAGTGTTCTCCAAACATACAAATAAGCAATAGCTAAAAGTAGATCTCTTATTTAGGTGATGTCCACTCCAATCTACATTTGTATATGCCTATATAGTCCTTCTTTCATGCTTTTGGAACAACAAACCTTGTCCAAGATTGCCCTTTAGATACCTTAGGATCCTATATGCTACTCCCATGTGTTTTTCCTTTAGTTTACACATGTATTGACTAGCTACACTTAGGTCTTTTGTGTGATAAATAGACAAGTTTCCTAATAAGCCTTTGATATCTCTCTTTATCAATCAACTTCTCTTTCTCCTTATCCTCCTCGTCCTCAATATTGTTGCCTTCTTCCTTTGAATCACCCTCTTCTTTCTCAAACTTCTACCTTGTCTTTAGAACAACAATGGGGGTTTCAACAAGTTTACACCCTTAATATTCCTGTTTCCTTTAAGAGATCAAGTATATACTTTCTTTGGGACATATAAATGCCCTGTTTTGATCTTGTTTCCATCCCCAAGAAATACTTCATATTGCCCAGGTCCTTGACCTTAAATTTACTCCCTAAAGAAACCTTTACTCTTGGTATTTCCTTACTATGATTAATAGTGATCATTATATCATCAACATACACAATATGGATACACCTCTTACTTCCCTATACTTTAATAAGCATAGTGTGATCCGATAGTCCTTGGTTGTAGTCTTGTAGCTTTAAGACTTTTAAGAATCTATTAAACCATACTCTTGAAGACTGTTTCAGCCCATATATGGATTTCTTTAATTTACACACCTAAGTATCCCTTCCTTCATCAAAGCCAGGAGGCAAAGTCATATGAACTTATTCTTTCAACTCTCCATTTAAGAAAGCATCTTTGACATCTAGTTAGTGTAATGGATGTTTAAGATTAGCTGCTACAAATAACAATACCCTACTCATGTTCAATTGTGCCATCGATGTGAATGTTTCTTAATAGTCAATGCCATAAGTTTGAATGAATCCTCTTGCCACCAACTAGGCATTCAGCTTATCAAGATTCCCATCATCCTTGTATTTAGGGATAAAGACCCATTTGTCACTAACCAGTTTCTTGTTCCTTAGTTTCTGTACAGTCTCCCAAGTCCTATTTTCTTCCAATACTTTCATTTCTCCCAAGATAGCCTCTCCCCATCTTGATGTTTTAAGAGCCTCATGAATGTCATTAGGAATATTAACATCATCTACATTAGCAATAAAGGCTCGATGCCTAGGAGATAAGGCTTCATAAGATAGATATCTTTGTCAGGGCTATCTCCTATAAAATCTATCATTAGTTCTAATTTTGGTACTACTTCAAGCATGAGAGCTTTTGTACTAAGCCTCCTCTTCTGTGTGAAAATTTTAATCTCTTTACCTTTTGCATTTGTGTTCTTGTCTCCCCTAATCTTGGATTTTCTTTTGTTTATGGAATAAAAGAGACAAACATAAGCTTAAGAAAAGTAAGATGGTCAAGAGAATCAATGGGAGAATATTCACATTCTAGAGTTGACTAAAATTCAATCTAACTTTCCCCCTGAATTGAAGGAGATGGAGAAAATGGTTCATGTTCAAAAAAGGTAACATCATAACTAATAAACAAATAGTTATAAGATGGGTCAAAATACTTATAGCCTTTTTGGGTTAAGAAGTAACCAAGGAACACACACTTGACAACTTATGGCTCAAGTTTGAAAGAGGAATAAGGAATGGAGACACTTAAAGGGAGTAGTGTAAGATAATATTTTAGTGGGCATGTGATTATCGAGGTAAGTGGTAGTGAGAATGGCATCCTCCCAGAAGTATTTGGGTACATTTGTGGTAAACACAAGAGCACAAGCAATAGCAAGTGTCTATTTTTTCATTCAACAACCCCAATCTGTTAAGGGCTATTGGCACAAGAAGTTTTATGGACGATATCTCAAGATTTAAGGAAGACACTAAGAATCTGTTAACATATTCAGTGCCATTATTAGTTTGGAGAATTTGGATAGATGTGTGAAATTGGTTTAGTACTATGGTATAAAATTCGATTAAGGTAGAAGGTACCTCAAATTTATCTTTCATTAAATACACTCAACACATACGAGTATGATTATTGATGAAGGTAACAAACTACTTGGCTTGAGCTCAATTAGAGACAAGGGATGAACCCTATATATCACTATGGATAATGGAAAAAGGTTTAGAGGGCTTGTATTTAGAGTGTGGAAAAGAGGAGGGATGATGTTTAGCCAATTCACAAATATTGCAATGAAAATTAGAAATTTTATTAGATGAAAATTGAGGAAACAAACCACTCAAATATTAGATATTAGGATGATCATTTTTTTATGCCATAACAAAAGATCAACTTTTTTAGAAGTAGACACAAGTTTGCAACAGATTCAAGACTAGAGATTACTCATAATTGATTTATTAAGATAGTAGAGCCTATCACACTCCTCAACATTGCCAATCATCTTCCCCCATAAGAGATTCTAAAAAATATAGTGAGTAGAAAAGAAATGAGCACTACATTAAGCCTATTTAGTCAATTTTCTAACAAACAACAGACTACAAGAAAGGTAAGGGACATGAAGAACAAAATCCAAATGCAGAAATTGAGAAATAATAATACCACCCTTTCTAGCAGTAAGAGATGAGGTAATATTGGCCATATCAATTTTCTCACAACCACTACATGAAAAATATAAGGTAAATACTGTAAAGTCTATAATCATATGATCTAAGGATTTGAAATCAACAATCCACTGAACTACCAGGAGGAAAGCCGACTAGGTTGCCGTGAGGTGGCACGGCCAGTCCACCACTCGCAGCAGTGGGCTCGGGGGGGTGTGACTGTTACACATGTATGTACAATATGATATTCACAAATTTTCAACACAATATTTATGAAAACACAACACATCTGGTAGACGTAGTTTGACTTAAAGTGAAATGTACAAGTAAGCAAAGGATAAACAATATAATATTCATAAATGCACAATAAAATGTCCATCAATTCTCAACATAGTTAACATATGTAAACCTAGAACGTTTATACAACATAAAATTCATAATGAATAGAATACTTTCATTGAAATAACAAACTTTAAATTAATATCTACGAAATGTGTTGTGCATTCATTAACATTATATTGAGGATTCACGGACATCGTGATGTGCATATACATGAACATTCTATTGAGATAAGAGTAAATGCATCTTTTTGCCCACAACAAAATTTGCAAGAAAGGCCATCAAGCTTGCAATGTATTTTCAAATTCTATTAGGCTTAAGTGCTAATTTTTGTGTCATGGAGCCCTAGGTGAGATTCTCCCAAATATTAATGCGAAAAATTACTCCCTCCATTAGGAAGGATAAAGGGAGCATGCAAGATTCTTTCCCATGTGACGAACTAGATTTTTTCTAGAGTCAGGAAACAAGTGAGCTACAAACTCATATGAGCCTCGCCCTTATGGGCTCGATTCTTATGATTTCAAGCCCACAACCTGATTACATCAAAATTGATCATCTTCTAGAACCTGACCCTTATTTATAGGACTCATGGTTGAGCCTAAAACCTCAATTTTATTACTATTTTTTTGAATTTTTAAAAATTAAAATTTTTTAATTATAATATTTCATAGTTTTTGGAATATAAATTATATTATTTAAAAGTTTAAAATAAATAATATAAATTCTAATTTTTAAAGTATAAATATATATTCTAAAATTTAAATTCAATTTAAAAATTAAAAATATTCTATTTTAGGACAAAATAAAAATGAGCCTAAATTGGCCGTTTGAGCTCAAGCTCATTTTTCAGGACCTACTTTGCTTGCTTGCAATAGAGTGATAATAGAAGCTCATTACATATAACATCCTAAAAATTTAACCCTAATTAACTAAGTTAAGTTAGGGTAATTTAGTAAAGTATTATAGTGTGTGGACAGAGGGGTCTAACAAATATTTTGGATTGTGATTTTAGCTTTAGATTTAGGTCCAAAGAGAAGCTTAGTCACTCAAACCTCAAAAAGGGAGAAAATTAGAAGAGCACGAGACTATGCCATATACCGCAACATGTAACACATTTGCCATAGTGCATAACTGGTAGTTTATGAAGGAGAAGCCTCTCTGTGCCATGCACTGTAGTACATGGTCACAATTCTGCAGTAATAAAAGCTATATTAGATGAAAAAAATAAAAGAGAAATAAAGAGAAAATAAGGTAGAACATTAAGCTCTACCAGGGCATGAGGATTTCGAAGGTTGAAGAGAATTTTAAAGCTTATGATCATTAAATGTAAGTATCCTAAACCCCATACTTCTATCCTCTTCCATTTTCTTAAGATTTTGAGCTAGGATTTGTATTGAAATGATGATTTTCTGTCCATAACAACTATGGGTCCGGACTCTAAACCCATTAACTTAAATAGAGTTAATAGAAGTTTTTTAGATTATTTAAACTTAGCATTTATGCTTTACTTATTTTTGGTGTGTGGATGCCATTAATATCTAAAAATAAGCACTTGATGAGATAGTTGAGGTTGGTAAATGCCATTAATGGTAGTATAGAAGCTTAATAAAGTTATTGTGAGTTAAATGTAGCTAATTTATCCAATGGGTATGTTTAAAAGTGAGAGATTGTGATTTTTGTGGGTTGGAAGTGTTGAGCAAGAGTGATGGGATTGATCTTAATGAGGATATTAATTATTGTTGATGTAATTAATTGTAGATTAATTACAATTTAGTACCATCCAAGCTTTGAAGAAGCTTTTTCAAAGCTTTAGAAGTGTGTTATTAAGGAATAAACCTTTGATCTCTTAAAGATTTGAGGTAACTTGAGAAAATTTAGTTTATACATTTGCTTGTTGATTGGTTATTGTAACATCTCAAAAAATTTAACTTCTGACAATCAAGTAATTAAGCGTCATTAATAGCATTTATGTGGTGTGTGGTCAAAGGAAGCTAATAAGTATTTTTAGTTGAAATTTTATGTATAATTTGGATCCAAAGTGAAATTAGGGTCACTTAAGGATCAAAAAGTGGAGAAAAACAAGTAAAAAAGCCTTTGTACCACATGCCATGGTATGTGTGTGGTGCGTCGTGGCACACAAAACTAAAAGGCGAGAGACTATCTTCTTTATATCATATGCCACAGTGTGTAGGGATAAGCGCCATGGCACACAATACAAATTCTGCAAGGATAAGTCATGAATTGATGCAAAAAATAGAAGGGAAAGAAAAAAAATGAAGGAACTCATCTTTGCTCTACTAAAGCATGATCCAGGGGGGATTTGAGAAGGTTTGAAGCTTCAAATCACCTAAGGTAAAATTCCTAAACTTTTCTTCTCACTTGCTCAAAGATTTAAGTCAAGGTTTGAATGAGGATGATGATTTTCGATCCATATAGGTTATAAGTCCAAACCTATTGACTCAAATAAAGTTAATAGGAGTTGTTTAGAATATTTAAACCTAGTATTGATGATTTTATTGGTTGTTAGATGGTGAGTTCCATGAATGTCCAAAAATGAACATTAAATCTATAGTTATGATGGTTGTTGAGGTATTAATGGCAATGTGGGTATCTAATGAAACTATATAATGCTAAAGATAGTTAATAAATCTAATAGTTAGGCCCAAAATTATACAAAGTGGGCATTAGGTAATCTAAAAGTGGATGATGAGAGTTGATATGTGTGTGATTGGAAATGTTGATGAGTTAAAAAATTAATAATTGTAGATTGAGCTCTTGGATACGAAGTTGACTTGAGAATTCAAGCTTGGAAGCTATAATATTGAGGGGTAAACTTTTGACTCTCAAAGGTTTAAGTTAACCAGGGTAATCCTACTTTAGGTAAGAATATGTTAATTGTTATATGATTAAATTATGTGTTTAGTTTGTGAATTATGACTTATGATGAGTATAACATACAATGAAATCTTGTGTTTACATGATTGCTTGATGTGTATTAAGTATGCAAAATTGATTGCAAAATGAGTTTTACAATGGCCAATGTGATGTTCGAAATAAAATTCACTTTATAATGTGTTTAGAAGGAGTAGCTAGTGATGAATATGATAAAGATAAGTATAAGAGGTTATGAATTATGTGTTTATGTGATATGAGTGGAAATTAGACTTGATGCTCACCTAGGTAGCGCATAGTCATGAGCCCAATACATTTATTTATGATAATGAATAAATGAGAATATGAAAATGAGTGAGCATCGCACATGGCATGATTAGTAGGTGAGAGTTTGCCTAGAGATTGGGAGTAGTTAAAATCTATATGGTATTTAGGCTTCCTTCTAGTGCATGAGGGTATAGCCTTATCCCATAATTTATTGAGGGATTATCCTATAATTTGTCAAGGAACTAAAACCTAGCTATCTCTATCAGTTTATCAAGAAAAATTAGCCTAGAGAATATGACACCCTAGAGATTCGAGAGTGGGGGAAGCTAGGGTTTGAAAGTGAGTCATGTGATCTTTAGTCAGATAACACCTCACAATTGGTGATCTTAGGTAGTCTAATCATACAAACAGAGCCTTATTTAGTGTTATAGCCCACAATTTCAGTCGGAGGAAATAAAGAGGGTATAAAGTTGCTTGATCATTGCCTATGTAAGTACATGATGTGTCACATGTTTGAGTTGTGGCAAGTCATATTGATATATTAGGTCATGGTCACATGTATGAGTGTCTTGTGATAATATATTTTGCAAAAGATGAAAATAAGCTAAATGTGTAATGATAAGTTATGATTTGTATGCAAGCATGTTTTAAGAACTTGGTTTCATATACATGTGCTTTATTATAATTGATATATAACTACATATGGTAAGTTTTACCTTGGTTATTAAGTGGCTAGACTTACCCTTCTTTCTTAATATTTTATAGGCTCTAGTTCTGGTATAAAAAGGGAGAAAGCTTAAGAGGCATAGGAATTAGTTTATTCCTATTGTATGCCTCTAGTTTATACTGATTTTGTATAATAGAATATTGTTGCCAATTCTAGGTTGCATTTCTAGTTACGCTTGCATTATATGGTTATTTCAATATCAGGAAGGTACTTTAGGCCCTGACAAATTGTGTGTGATAAGTTATATATATTGATAGGGCCAAAATACTAGTGCAAGTATAGAAATAATATTTTATTATGATTGGCTTTGATGCAATGTAAGGCAAATTACCTCCCCCTTTTATTTTTTATGAAAAAGGGGTTAATGAGTGATTTTGTTTTATATTGGTATTTGAGTGTGTATGATGTGTTATTTTGATCATCTTAGGTCTAATAGACATGGTCCAGGTGTTGAGAAAGGCTTTTGGCACTTGTTTTGGGTTTTGGACACTCATTATTGTGAAAAGTTATGAAAAGTGATAAAAATGAGTTTGACTATCCAACTCCTTGGTGTGACTTGTTTTGAGGGTAAAACTCGTGTCATTAACTAGTTTATGAAAATAACTTTTTATAGACACTTAAATCATGTCATTCGAATGTCAGATAGAGAATTGGGACATGTCGAAAGTTTCCCAATTCTATTGTCAAACGATAACAAAATCTGCTATCATTAATGTGCAACACGCCATGGCGCATTGGTGCTTAAGCCGTGGTGCGTGGCACAGAGAGCAACACACTTTTTCATAGTGTGCACAACCTAGGACGCATTGCACTGTTTTGCAGCAAGTGAATTGTTTTTCAACTATTTTTAATTTCTTTCAATTCTATGAGGTATCCCATAGTTCCACAACTTGTTTTTACTCTAAATGATGAGTCAATGAATGATTTGAACATATTTAACTTAAGAATACTTGGGATCTCTTATTTTAAAATGATAACTTGGTAATCTCCTACATGAGTTAATCCTTTCATTATAATGAGTTTGAGTGGTTAATTGTGATTAGTAGTGAAGGTTATTTTATTTATAGACATGTGTAAATTGATTTGAAGATGTTTATATGTTTTTGAACATATTAAAGGATGAAATTATGGCATGGAATAAATGTTCAAGTGTTTATTGTAAGAAAAATGATTTTGATGGTGTGAGATTATGTTTGATACTTTGTTAGAATATGATGGGGAGTGTATAAGTATAAATATGCTATGTATATGTCTTGAATTGATTTGATGAGCTCGATTGTTCATGCTATGAATTTAATACTTGATAAATACATTGTAAAGAACTCCAAGTAATAGGGAAGCTTTTGACCGATTTTTCCATTATGGTGTTAACTAAATTACCCAACACATCGTGATCCATTACTTTTATTTATTTTTACTTTTTATTTTTTTAATAGTCATCATTTTCTACTATCAAATGCTATCAAGCTGAGTTGAGCTCTATACATGGCTCTTAAGACATCTTTGACAATAATGAATAGTGAAGGCTATAATGAATAGTAATGGCTGCCTTTAGCTTATGACACTCTTTAAAATTTCAATTGCCTCTCTTTTTCAAAATCAAGTGCAACTACTCTTCTCTTCAGTGCTTCTTCTAGATTTTGATGCTCTTTAAAATTTCCCTTCCCTCTCATTTTCAAGATCAAGCACAATTGCTCTTCTCTTCAGTGCTTCATCTAGCTTTTTATGCTCTTCAAAATTTTTGTTCCCTTTTATTCTCAAGATCAACTGTAACTGCTCTTTTCTTCATAGCATTCTTATCATAAAGTTCTCCAAGTTAGATAATTTTTATTTTTTTCTTATTGCACAATCCCTCGTGGGCCTTGGTAACAGTTAATTCTTTTCTTCCTTTTATCACTTCACTATCACTTCATTTTGTGCTCTTCATTAACCTTGCTCATTGCCTTTCTTTCATTTAGTTTATTGGTAGAATTAATATTTGACATAATATAACCATGTTCATTGCCTTTCTCTCATTTAATGGTTTTACCTAATTTAACATAATATGCTTTTTACCTTATTAAATGTTATTCATTATCATTCCACTCTGCTCTTATAAATTCATTTATCCTCTTCATATACATTTGTTTGTTAGCTGCTTCATTTCATTGCTGTCTCTCAATATAGGTGTCCTTTTTGCAAGTAGACTTAGCAAACTGCATCTATTGGATGAATGCTGGGAGATGCATGTGCAAGTTGATCATGTCTTTACTGTAATAAAGCTTAACATATGCAGAAAAAACAAGGAGTACTCGAAAAAGATTCTATCTTTAGACTTCATCAGGCTTGATCGATGTATAACTTTAGTTCTTTTTGTTTTCTAACTTATTACTATGGTTCTTCTTGATGATGAAACACTTGAACTTATGCTTTTCCTTCTTGCTCTGTTGTGCTTGGATTTTGTAGGGGGAATGAATGCTTGCTTCTGTCCAAAACTATGACTTACTGAAGCATTTCTTTTAACATATTCACGAGGGAAC
This sequence comes from Prosopis cineraria, assembly GCF_029017545.1. Lineage (NCBI taxonomy): Eukaryota > Viridiplantae > Streptophyta > Magnoliopsida > Fabales > Fabaceae > Prosopis > Prosopis cineraria. The sequence goes on from NW_026555333.1 coordinate 46,933,826, forward strand.
TTGCTATTTAATTAGAGGTTTCAAAGTTCGTCTTAAGGGTCATGGAATACATGATCACTGTAGGATCATGTTTAGACCTCAAACTATTGCAAAGGAATAGGGTGTAGCCATGACTGCCAGTGGATTTCATTTCATTGACACCAACTCCCTCAAACAGTCTGCTATCTTTCATTAAATTGTGATAGGTTTATTAGTTCTCATGAATTGGTTTCTTGTTTAGTGGTTTTTTGTTCATAAGGACTGTTATTTGTTTTATCATAAATGTTTATGGTATTTTGAAAAGTATTGAGTGGCTAAGTTTGATAAAAGTTCTTGATATGGATATTGTCTAGCTTTTTCTTGTGGTTGAGGATGACAGGTCCATAAATTCTTCAAAAAAAATTTTCATTATTAAGTTGTGCCGCACATCTTTACTGTTATTTAGAATTGTAGTATGCATGTCTTCATGACATTATCCTATCTTAGCAAAAAAATCTATTTGTTGTGTCCTTGGAGGTGATTGTGCCAAGAAGACATGGAATTCATACAAGAAAAATTGCAAGCAAAACCCTATCACGCTAATCATTTAATATGGTTAGCTTAATATAACTGAAGGTTTTCAATGCCAAAAATATTTCGTTCATATTTTTTTGTTCATTTTCTCCATCATCATCTACAATGATAATAAGTTTGACACCAAAGTGCAATACATGCAAAAAGCTTTCTAGTATAACTGAGGTTCTTCAAGCATAAAGATCTCAATTAATGTCTCTATCATGTAAGCATGATGGCTATTAGGAATTATTCCCTAGCAACTCAGGTGTTTTAGAATCCTACCATGCCTCACGTCCAATAGATTGCTCTTTCTCTAGTCTCACCTTCAAATTAATCTTGTCCTTGTCATGCTCTTACTGCTTCTTAGGTTTATCTATGGTGGTTTTGGCCTGAGCCAATGGTCTTTTATTTTCTTTTTTTGTTTTTTGGACATCCTTCTTCACAACAATGTTTTGGGTTAGTAAAAAAAATCTATAGATTGAGGCCATGCTTGTCTGTCAATAGATGTTTCCCCTTTAACAAATATCTTTAGACAAATATCTTTATAATATGTGTAATAAAGCAAACAAGTATGTATATTAGTTTATGCAATGAAGCAAATTAGTATGCATGATGAAGCAAATTCTCTAACTTCCTGGATATAGTGCTAACTTATTTCACACTTCCATGTTGCTACCAGCACCAGTAAAACATGCTAAAATGAATGGTAGCTATTGTTAACCAACAACATCAAACAAAATGATATATTGATATAAAAGATGGCCATTAATAATCTATTATTGCCTAACACATAAATCAAAAAAATATAATGCAATGTGAAATACAAAGAATGACTTTTCCCATGTTATTATTAATTAATAATGTACATGAGGTTTAAACTATTTTATGTCAAAATCAAGCATTTAACATAAGTTTAAATTACTTTTTTGAGCTGCTTTTTTGATACTATATTAAATTTTTTTATTGCATTTTTGTTGAACACAAATTTATATTGCCAAAAACATAAAACCAAAAAAATTAACTATGCAATGTGAGCAAACACAGAGAATGACTCTTGCTATGGTATTAATTAATAAAATAAATGAGATTTAAATTATTTTGTGTTACACTTTTTATGTCAAAATTAAGTATTTAACATAAGAATTTTAAATTACTTTTTTGAACTTGTTTTTTGATGGCATATTAAGTTTTTATCTTTTTTATTCAATAAAAACACTTTTTCTAACATAATATTAAATTTTGTTATTGCACTTTTACTGAACACAAGTTTATATTTCCTCAAGCATTATTTTAACTGTCATTAATTAATCACATAAATGAGGTTTAAACTATTTTATATTACACTTTCTATGTCAAATTGAAGTGTTTAACATAAGAGGTTTAAATTACTTTTTTGAATTGGTTTTTTGACAGTATATTAAGATTTTATCTTTTTCATTCAATTAAAACACTTTCTTTAACAGCATATTAAATTTCTTATTGCACTTTTACTAAACACAAGTTCATATTTCCTCAAGTATTATTTTAACCACTCAACACAACATCAAAAGCATCTTGAGTTGGCTACCACAATTGACTGCTTTTTTACTCTTATTGTTAAAGAGAATAGTGCTTGCATTAATGATACATATAGTGAACAACCAAAATAGGTAATAAATAACACTTAGTGTAGGTTACAAGAGTCTAAGATAGTGTAGGTTATTGGATTAGCACAATTCACTGATTCTTTACTCTTATTGTTGTAGATAAAGGTGCTTCCATTAATGATACATATAGTGAAGAACCAAAATAGGTAATAAGTAACATTTAGTATAGGTAATAGGAATCTAAGATAGTATAGGTTATTGAATTAGCACAATTGACTAATTCTTTACTCTTATTAAGATATAAATAAAGGTGCTTCCATTAATGATACATATAGTAAAGCACCAAAATAGGTAATAAGTAACACTTAGTGTAAGTAATGAGAGTCTAACACTATTAGCCTCTTACAGTGATGTCCTTGTATAACCAAGTTAAGAGGGAAACCACCATTTAATATCTTTCTCATCAATTTATTATCTCATGTATAGTGTCATCATTGCTGTAGAGAACCACCATTTTTAATCAAATTAATATATTCCCCTAGTATTAGATGCTACTGCTCCTATCAATGTACTTTTTTTTTTCTATTTCCAACAAATACATCATATGCCTTATTGTGTTTCTTCTTGATACAAATTTTTCCTCATTTCCAAAATTCTTGTACAATACATAAACTTATTATATTACATTACAGACGAATGAGTACTTTCAAATCTATAGGGTGCATGGTCAAAACATTTTTCTAGTTTAAATTCATAATTAATTAACATTAATAGTTAAACCTTTTTAAGCTACTATGGTTTCTATGCTCCTCTTCCCATCAAAATGATTACATTACCATTTGCTTTCTCTTTTGTCTTCTCCTTCATTATTTACATGTCCTACTCCCATTCTTGCATGGTTAATCTAGGTTTTCTTTCCTTAACAATATTACTCCAGGCATCTATGGACAAACAATTTGTATGTTATTCGACTATTTGTTCACACATATCCTCATCCACTTTATCTTTGGCATTGGTTCTTTAACAGACTCTAATTACTAGACTTCATTCTCATTGACCACCAAGTGTATGCTCTTTATCAACAACTTTACATTTACATGCTTATAGGCCACTATTAAACTATTTATTAATCATGATCATAATTTAAGGGACACGCATGCAAGCAGTTGTTACACAAGAGTGACTGATTCTACATCTATTGCTTAAATTTAAAAAAGGAAAATGCTATATTATTACCAACTTTAGTGTTGCATGTTAGGAAGACGAGGTCTATTGTCAATATCAAATTCATGTGACACCAACTACTATAGCACAAGAATGTCTGTCTGTTCTGCATCAATTCTCCTTCAAGTTGATTAACATAGAATATCTTAATAAGAGCTTTACACTTGAGAGGTAGAACTTTGGTTTGCTCATGGTACCTTCCTAAATTGCTTTTTACATATTCAACACTTCATTATTTCATTTTTTTTCTCTTACTCACTCTTGAATATTGTTATCCTTTAGTAGATATTTATAAACGACTAATTGCACTTAATTCCTTAGACTTGATGTAGAGAGCATTAAAGTTCACTTACTAGCTCATTCTCACTATTCAAGATTCACATTAATCGTTATTATACTTTTGATATCATGCACGTACATTCCTTCATTTGAATCTTAATCTCACATTTCTTGCAAATTTCAAAAAATCAATTGTTATCTCTATGGTCAGAGTGCGCTTGCTGCAGCATATGAATTTAAGTATCATGTCATAAAGAATCCTCTAATGTTAGTAGTGATCTATGCTATAGAGTTACTTTGTGGAGGTTATATCTCTAAAGATCCTTTAATAGTTTTTCTTTTCTTCCATGTCCATTTGACTGTTTTTATTGCTTATGATAGTTGAAGTAGTTGCAATTAGCTTTTCTACTATAACAAAAGTCATATTTGATGCTCAAATACTGATGTTGAATTGCTACACAATAGATTGAATCAAAGCTACAATAGCCATAGAATAAAGATAGTGCTTACAAGACCATGTCAAATAATATTTTATTTCTTTTTAGTAAAGATAGTTTAATTCTACATATAACTTTTTAGCACTTTGATAGTTAACTAGATATAGTAGTCTATTTGTAAAAGTGTCCATTATAAATTAATCTTATGTTTTCTTGTTGAGTATTTTGAATTGCCAAATATCCATGAATTTTGCCTTTACAAATATCTGGCATTAATTAATTGTAATATATCTATAAATTGTGCCTCTACAAATATCTCACATTATCTTGTCATGATTTCAAGTTCTAAATAGACATATTTTCATTTCAAATTACTGTACTTCTTCCACTAACTATCATAAATCACTTGTGGTAGTAAATTGCAATCATTATCTTCTCCTAAACAATTCATTAAATTTTTCAATCCAACCAATTTACATTTAACAATGAAACCATCCAATAGTTTAAGTTACTCTTTCGCATGCCAAATGAAAACATAATTTCCAAAATGCCCCCACTAACTTGACATAATTGCTTATGAAATTTAGACATTCTATTCAATTCATTACAAATGAATCTTCCAAGTTTAGTTAACTTATAGCTCTTTCACTTTTATTTGCCTTGGCAGCAAAATAGTTTTGTCTCTCGTCGATAGGAAAAAACTTTTCTTTAATATAACAAATTCAACCATTTTTATCAGTTAAACTTACATCAGTAGATTTCAAGGCAACTCTTCATGCCAATATGGTGTCATTCCACTTCACACAGTTCATAAACCTTAAACCAAGTCAGTCATTTCCAATATCTACATTCATTTTCTTTCAAGCTAATTATTTTTGAAATCCAAAACTTCTATTGAATTTGATTTTCACAACAAAAAAGCTAAATATCTCATTTACATAAAAACATAAATCTAAATATCTCTTAGAATATTTCCTTACATATAACTCTTTCAAAATACATCACCTAACTACTATAGGAGATTTCCTCAATTACTACTTGTTTAATCAACTTGCAATCTTTCAACCACAGTGCACAGCCGAAATTATCAATCTTGGCTTGTTGTTCTTTATGTACAATGCTCTTGTACTCTAACCAAGAACTCTATCTTTAACACATATCTCACTCCAACTTGATTTTATATTATACTTGCGAACTTCATTCTCTAAATTTTCAATGAAATTAATTTCTACCACCAAAATCTTCCTCTTTCATTTCTAAAATTCTAGTTTCATGCCATAACTTCTAGTCTAACAATTCAATCTTTTATGTTTTTCTCATTCAACAATTCAATCTCTTTCTCTCTATATCTAATGTATCATCATTAATTATCAATATATACACTTCCTTTTAACATCATGCATTCGTTAAGGCTATTTGAAGTTATCTTCAACACATATACTCTATTGATCAATTTTTTCCCACCAAACTTACATCTCTTGAATTCAATCATTATCTTAAAAATATTTAGCTTCATTACTAACTTTGCCATTTATACAGGATAGCTGATAAGGAGTAAGAATTGCTAAGGAATATTAATGATACAAAAGAAGCTTCATCAATCATTGTCACGGTGATTAGAAAATTTCTCCAATTACATAAATATCTTCCCCATCATCTTGCTTCTATAATCTTCTCACTCACTTACTATATGTTTAACTCAAATTCTCACCAAATTTAAGGTTAACTCAAAGTAATTAATGAGTTTGTTAAATCCACAATTGGGTTTATAAAGATGGGATCCTAAGTTTTTAAGATTCAAATCATCTCAAAAGGTCATACAAATGACAAATCAGAGCTTTATAACTATGCAGAAGTATGGGATCATTAAAAAGCTCTATGCATTTTCTTAATATCAAGGAACAGTTAAATTCTATAGAATTAGAGGCATGCATTGCTGCTTGTGAGCCTTTATGTCGTGTGCCGCAATTCATTGAACAATGCATTAAAGAAAATTGCATGTTTCGTGATAGCAATGTTCTGCTGTCAAATTGATAGCTTTTAGGGCAACTTTTGACATGTCCCATTTCTCTGTTCATTGTTTGATTGACATGATCTAGGTGTCTGCAAAAAGCTTTTTGCAAGCTCTAGATAATGGCTTTAGTTTCACACTCAAATTATTTCCCATTCAAGAATTGGACGCTCATTTTAAAACTAACACTTTTTCATCAATTTTCATAAAACTAAGTGTCCAAACCACATGCCAAAAGCCAAAAGCCATAGACATCACCTAGACCACATACAATAGATTAAAATAGACCTATGCAACGCACTACCACATTCATAATGCTAATAAATCACTTTGTTAATGCTCAACCTTTAATCTCAAAAATAAATAAGGGAGCTCAATGCTCACAATTCATTACATACTCTATAAAATCACATGTTATACTCAACTCTTACTTATATTAATATTTTCGCCCTACTCTAAATATCAAAAATCACATGCATACACACTAGGGCTGAAAATACACTTTATAATTCACAAGATACATAATACAAGTAAGTTTCAAAAGGATTAGTCTTAATTGGCAATATCATTCATCATATACATATAAATACTCAAAATAAAGAAGGCCTACTAATAGAATGATAATCCTATGGCTTTAGCTATTTTCCTCTGCCTTGTCCTCTTAAGTTATTTTATGTAATATTGAAGATAGTGGGGGTGAGTACAACCACTCAGTAATCAAAGTCCAACTAACTTATACTAATGTATGTCAATTAATTTAAATGCAAGTGACAAAGGTAATCAAAATTAAATTATAAAACATGTTAGGGAACTTAATTTCACAGTCCCATTCATAATGATACATACCCATGAGATATTAATCATATTAATGTCATTTTATAAAAAAATGACCATCACATGTTTTATTTCATTAGGGTCACAATACAAATAACCATGTGTCCTTTTCATTATATGTATGATCTCACCTTCCTTATATCCTCCTTATTCCTCTTACACAAAATTGTGATCTATATACACATTAGGTTTGTCTATACACTGAGACTACCCTAGCCAAAATACTTGTGAGAGCTTACCTAACCAAGGCTTCCCATCTCACTTATGGGTCACAACTTCCCCCCTCACTATGAGGTGTCATCCTCCCTAGACTAGCTTCCTTGTTGAATAAGTGGATAGCTAGTTATGTTCGAGTATTGAACCAGTGGGACAGTCTCTCATTGAACAAGTAGGACAATGTATAAAATGAATCCAAGCTAACCATCAAGATCAAATGGGAGCCTTACCACGTGGATTTAAATATATACTCCTCTTCTTAGGCGAACTCCCGCCTCTCACGATCATACAAAGCATATTAATGTAATAACTCACAGCATACAAGTTTTCACACTCAACATGCTCAATCATTTCATTATATTCTCACTACACATATTCTCAATTATTCATATAACTCCACATTAACACAATCATTGAACTTTCTAAACACACAATTATAGAACTCCATTTATATATAATCATTGAACTTCATATATCACAAACTCATTGAACTTTATTATCAAACTACATCATTGAACTCTAAAGGAAACATGTTAATGAACTCATCTATTAAATATTCACATTATTATACTCTATAACATAAACATTCATAAATCATAGAACTTTTCACTTTTCAAATCATTGAACTTCATTTATTAACCACCTCATAGTGGGTTTTCAAGCAAATCATGCCACACTTACATTTCATCCAAGTTCACACATTTAAATTTATTAAATACTAATCAATAAACTAATTAACACACAAAAGTACAAAGTAGAATTCCCTTGGTTACCTCAAACTTTAAGAAGTTAAAAGTTTCACCCCTCAAATACTCACTTCCAAAGCTTCCAAGAAGCTTGAATAATGTTAAAAGATTACTCTACAAATATCAATAATATAATTCATCAATATCCATTTTTGGGCTAATTTTCACTATTAACTTAAACACTTTTTTGCTTCTAAGATTCATTCTCTAGTCATATAAAAATACTCGTAGGGTTTCTGAGCTTCCCTTAACTCACATTAACTTTACTGAACTCTTAGAAAGCCATTAATAGAGCCACATTGCCCCAACCATTGTATTTATGGTGGAATTTTATATATTAAATGCTCCCCAACCACCAACCATCATAAAACTATAAATACTAGGTTTCATTAGCTTAATATACTCTCATTAACTCTATTTAAATCAATGGATTCAAACTTATAGCCTATACGAATCAAAAATCATCATTTGCAACCAAACCTTAACTTCTAATATCAAGAAAATATAAGAAGGTAGGAATATTTAGACTTAAAAACCTTACTTCAAATGTTTTCTAGCTCCAATATACTCTCAATGTTCGAATTCCTCAAGCCCTAACATTGTTCTTTTCATTTCTTTCATCTCTCCTCTGTTTCTCTCTTCTGCTATATCAATTTTCACGTTCTTATTTCTGCAAAAAAGTGGCCACACGTCATGGCTCATGGCACAGAGAAGTCTTCCCCAAGCATATCAGCATACATGCACTGTGGTAGCTCATCCTCAAGCCATAGCCCGTGGCACAAAACCTTGCCCTTCTGATTTTCTTTCTCTTTTCATTCTTGGGTGACCCAAATTTCTTTAAACCTGCATTTAAGTCTGAAATTACAATCAAACACACCTATTAGACTTATTTGGCCACACACCTCACTAATTCTCTTAATTACTCTCATTCAGGCTTAATTAATCAAGTTTAAAATTTGAGGATGTTTCAGCTTCCATTACCTTTGTTCTTATAGATGAAGAGGTTACAATCACAACTAATACTTTTACTTGGTCATTCTTCTATCTTTCTTGCTTTTTGTCCAATTTGTTTATTTATTTATTTATTTTCCTCTTGAATATTTCTTTGTCATAGGGCACCAAGATCCATGCTGAAGTTCCAAAAAAATAGTTGCATGACCAATATAAATGAGAGCTATCAAATGGAGATATCATGTTCATTGAGAATTTCACAATCCTTCTAAACAAATGGCCTTTCAGACCAACATTCCATCCTTGGAGACTTCAATTCCATACTAATGCAAACATAAGACCTTATAGTGCTGACCTTCTAGACAACACTTTCAATTTCGTTACATTTTCCAAGCTACAAGAGGATTTTCAAAATAAAAAACTCAAAATTGATGTTGTTGTTGGTTTGCATATTTCAATTAATAGTTTCCATACTTTCTTACATTAAATTTCACTTGACACAATTTTTCTAATGTAATTTTTCTAGATGTCATTGGATTTCTAAAATCATTTGGCGAACTCACTAAATGTAACACTAATAATGGACCACAAAGTCAATTGACCTATACTTTGGCAGATGAATAATATGTTGTTTCTTTTCCCTAGAGGAATAATTTATTAAAAATCATTACATTAATAGCTTCTTTCAATTACTTTATTCCATCTTTGTTTAAGGATGTTTCGCTTAATTTCCTTCTATGGGGAGAAACTGCTGCATAAACATGTTGGGCAAAGCAAGATGATATTAATCCCCTAATAATTATGTTGATGCAATTTGCAAGGGTCAATATTAAAAAAAAGTTTTATGTAGATTAATTATGCCATTGGTACATCGATTAAATCTCTATTTTGTCTCTGTATTAATACAATTATTTAAACCATGGTAACTCCATGTCTACAAAACCAATAGAATACTCTTTCTTTATCATACTTACTTAGAAATAATGACCTTACCAAGAAACCTCCAGATATCTAATTCATACACAGCAACCAAGATAACATTTAATCTAGATACCCTAGAAGCAAAAGAATTACTTCAAAGGTATTTCATTTCTTGATCTTAATCTTGTCTACTTAATATGCAAAATATAGAATACTAACTCTAACTTCAATTTTCCCATAATGAATAGCTTGTAATAGTCATCAAGTGCAATGTCACATACTTTCACTTAGACAATTCAATAAGAACCAGTCAATCTTCTACTCCTCTATTCTTAATGTAAAAGACAAATTTCCAATTTCACATATTACAATTCTCAAGAAGGTGAAATGACTGAAATGTTTGATTTATGATAAAAACAACTAATTTTCATTCAAACATATCGAAAAAAAATTAATATCTTCTAAGAAATCGAGTTCCTTATCAAGTACACTATAAAGAAGCTTGAAACAGCAAATGGATGGACATATGATGGTTGTGACAAATGCACAAGAAAACCATAAGATAAGAATGACAAGAAATATTATACTCTATGTAAGGATTACATAACAAATATTGTTCCAAAAGAAAGTTATTACTTCTATCCATTGTGTCTATACATTCATTCTCATAGCACAACGTTACCATCTCCATATTGCCTAATCCGTATTTCTTATTCTAGATTTCAAGTCCACTATTTAGCTTGTGATAGCACGGGAAGCGTCTCTGTTATATTTTTTGACAAGCATGCAATTGAGTTGTCCAAAACAACAACAACAGTAGAAAAGGAAAAACTTAAAGAGGTGAAAAATATGTACTTACATTATTTACTTCTCTCACCTATCACTGAATCTTAGCACCTTAATTCATTATTTACTTCTATTCTATGTATGAAGGATAAAAGACTCCATTCATTTCCAAGACAACTTAACAAAATCATTAAGAGGGATGTGTTGCTAAAAGTAAGGCTAACAAAATACAACATCGACCATCCTAGCACAAGCCTAAGTGTCTCACAATATACAGATGATGAGGACTTACTATCCAAGTTCTCATGGATAGTGGAACCAGTTTTTCACCATTCATTATATATATATATATATATATTATATAATATTTATACTCACCATTCAACTATTGAACATTCACTTAACTTTATTGTTAAATGCAGGATTTTGCCATGGACAACATTCCAAAACAAGAGGTGCAATTAAATAAATGCCTAAGAAAATTATGCTCCTACTTTCTTCCTTTTTATCTACTTGAAAACTAGTTGTGCATATAAACTTCAAAATCTTTTACTCTTTCTTCATGACAAAATCAATGACAAATACCAATAGGTTACTTTCTTACAGGTTTCAAAGAATGAACCACTATAGCTAACACCAGTTGGATCTATAGCTTTTGATAATATTCCTCTAGCACAAGAGACAGAAGATAATGATAACATGCCCATTGCAACATTATTCACTATACCAACAACAAAAGAAAAAAAAGACATGTCTACAGAAAGGAAATCCAAGAATCTAATGATCCAGGAATTGGAGACATGGCAACACTATCTTTCTCTATTACAAAGCCTAGGAAAATGATCAAAAAAACATAATAAATCAGGTTTTCATAATGCACTAACTACAGATTGTCTATTCCAAATGCTTTAACAATTTCCATATTAAGTTCACTTTTTCATTTATGTGTTTTATACAATGATCTCAATCATCAATTCACTGTTAAAAATCTGACTTTTATGTAATCAACTATTCAGGTTTGCATTTTGTGAATTAGAATTCTATAATTTCTACTGTAATCAATTCTCTACATCAATTTATAGCTCTTTCCTCTTGATCCTTTAAATTTCAATCTTCAAACCTCTTTTGTTCTATTTCAATATTTATGTCCATCCTTTACAATATTTGACAATATATCAACCTTGATAGCAAAAGGTAAACATTAAGACTATAAAGACAATAAACAGAAACCATAAGTACATTACATGTATAGCAACAATAAACTATATACTTATAAAAAACATAAAGAATACTCAAACATTCAATATATCTAACTCATGTCTTTTACATAAAAAAACACAAAGAAAACTCAATTGTCACTAATAAATGAATAATAGTACATTACTATTATTCTTGTACCTTATTTTTTATTGCACATCTACCAACATATAACACTTCTTTTTAACAACTTCATGAAATCATTTGTCAACAATTCAAAAAAAAAATATTTAGTCTCTTGTATTAAAGCTATTGTCCTGTAGTAAAAAAAAAATTCACCTCAGCTTCTATTACAAGTTTCTACCACTAAAATATATAACTTTACTTCATTTTTTTCCATTAAAAATCACAATACAAAACTTGATAAACATAGAGCTCACAATAACATTTTTACTTCAGTGTCTCCACTATGCTCCAGTATTTAGCTCACTCTTTGTAATCAATAATGCTCATCTTATAGCTTCCACCATCATACAAATTCCACTGCATCAAATCTTCTACTCTGATGTATTTATCTCTACCTACTGTTACCATCAAGAAATATTTAACAATTACCCTCTGGATTTATTTAGCTTAATTTTATTACTTCTTTTTTTTAACTCTCTTTTCTTCCCACAACTATTGCCACAACTAATTTATATATCTTTGTGACATACTACACAACAAGCATCTTCTGTTGTCAAACTTCTCAAGTCTTACACCACTCAAAATACATTGTCCAGGTAATCTGCTAAGTAAACTTGACAATTATCTACATTTAACAAACATTTTTATTATGTAATATTTCATACTAAGAAAAACAATAAACATATCCTTTGTTATTCATTCACAGTAAACTCATCTAATGGTTACAAGAGTTAATAGCAAAAGGTTTTACATGCTGGAAAATGGTTGCCACCAATAAATTATTGGATCAACTCCTAGCTCACAACCTCTGTAAGATATCACCAATATTCAAGGTATAATAGCCTTATGTAAGACTTTCTATGCATATCATACTAATTTCACATTAACAATTTTCGATACAAAGGAAGAGATCAAGCATTGAAAAATCTATGCCCAAGACTCAAAAGTGCTTGATTCCTTAATCTAAAGCAATAAGGAACAAGGCAGAATAAAGTATAAGGTTGAATCATAAATATTTATCTACCTTCACAACCACTGCACTAATCATTTTAACAATTATAATCAGTATTACTCTTGGAAATCATTACCATTTGGTCTTCCATAATTGCAGAACTAAAGAAATAAGAGCAACAGAATAGTTCAACTCTTCAAGCTACAACAACCAAGAAATGAACTCAACTTCAAAATCAAGTATCTCATGTATTTAACAAACAAAACAACATTAAGTATGATCAACATTTCAATTCAAGTTCTACACAAGGTAACAATCAAATGTCATTCAAAACTGAGCATGACATCTTAAGAAATATTTTATTACTCTTTCACTACACATCCAATAAATATCTTTGTTTCTCACATAGATTTAATTTATCTTGTGAATTCTGCACACATCCATCATCAATTAAGTCAAGATAAACAAATGCCTATTGAAACCAATAACTTTAATGAATAATTACAAGCTACTACAATGATAGGTTCTTTATCAACTTGGCATATTTGCATTTTTACATGTCTCTGGCTATGTTCCAATTAAATTACTACACGTATACATTTATAAAATAGCCAAACATTTCAACTACTTCACCATGTCAGCATCAACAAACTAACAAATATTTTCACTTACTGATCATAACATATATATCTTCTTTAGGATACATTGACCATGGAGATCTAGCATACAAATGCATCAACTGTGGATCTTTTTTATGGCTCACTAAATGTTTGGCATAAATTGGAACATCTTTAAAGCCTATCTTCTTAATTTGTTGTTGCCATGGGAAAATTAAGATGCCATAATTAAAGCCTCCACCACAAATTCTTTCCACCCTTTTCTTCAATAGAAAAATAGAGCATTCTTCAAACTTCCTCTCCAACATTAAAGCATATATATGTTCTCATTCACATTAATGAGAGGAAAAATACATCATGCTATTAACTTAGGCAAAGGACCATATGCATTTGTCTTGTATAGACAAAACTACTATAGAATAGGCACTTTGCTCCCTTTGGAAGGCTCAAAACCTGTTTACTCTCAACTCTATATATATAACATAGAGAGTAAGATTACCAACCGCATCACAACCCGTGAGGTAAATTATTGAAAGCATTAGTTTCTTCATTCTATAATACATATGTACTCATATATTGTAATTGTGAAACCTTATCATCATTGCAGCAAACATGAGAAAGGATATACACTAAGTCTTGAACTAGTTCAACTAATCAAAAGCTGCCTTGATGAACATAACCCTTATATACAAGAGTACAAGCTAGCATCTGAACTATTAAGGATAGAACAACACACCAAACAAAGGCTATGATTGATCAATAATAAATCCAATGATCATCAAACATATAACATGCCTTCAACTTCAGAAGTAGTAGTACTAATTCTTGGTGATTTTGATAACTCTTACAACAAAAGGGACATCATTATTAGAAAATCATGTGGTACACTTTAAAGAATAGATAAGCTCTACTACTCATATTTACCTCTCCAATATCTTCTTCTATTCCCATTTGGCTTTAGTGATATAACTCAAATATGAACCACTAGACCTCCAACAACAAGAACAATGACAAAAGAAAACAGTGACAATTAAAGAATATCTAGCCTATAGATTAATGACAAGAATAAGTGAAATTTTCACAATCCTTTATGCCAAGCGTCTTTTCCAATAATTTGTAGTTGATGGATTTATTATGATGGAATCCTAAAAAATTGACAACATAAGAACACACCAAGAAGAACTGTGAGTAGATTTATATCAAGGTTTATTAAATGCATTATTCAGAGGAGAAACAAATGCATCATCAACTGGAAAGTGAGTTATTCTACCTTCATCATTCACTGGTGGTGCTAGATATATGATTCAAAACTATCAAGTTGCAATGACTATTTACTGAAAGGTAGGGTATCCTGACCTTTTCATTACTTTCACTTATAATCTAGCATGGCCAGAAATTTAAAGGTTCTATTTTGAGTAATCTTTACATCCATCAAATTGACTTGACATTTTTGCATGAATTTTCAAAATCAAACTTAAAGCTCTACTAAAAGTTATCAAGGAAGAGAAAATTTTTGGCACAATAAAGGCTGATAAAACTTCAAACACTCAATTTTGTTTTCTTGCCTTAGCATTCTTTTACCATTCATCACAAACTATTTACATCTCTATTATATAACATTACAAAGATATACATAATTGAATTCCAAAAAAGAGGTTTGCTACATGCACACATTGTTTGTTCTTAGACCAGTATGATAAAATTCAAATAGAAGATCAACTTGATAAACTCATCTCTGCTGAAATCCTAGATAAAGATCAATAACCTTTTCTATATGACTTGGTGTCTTCCTTTATGATACATGGTATATGCGGCCATAGCAAACCCAAATCACTATGTATGAAGGAAAGTAAGTGTATTAAATTCTTCCCTAAAAATATTCAAAGAAGAGTATTATTAATGATAATGGATTTCCTACCTATTGAAGAAGAAATGATAGTAGAACTATTGAAAAGAAAGGAATTCCACTTAATTATCGTTATGTCATCCCACACAATACAAGATTACTTCAACTCTTCTAAGCACAAATTAATACTGAAAAGACTAATCAGTCCACATCAATCAAGTACCTATTCAAGTACATAAGTAAAGACACTAATCGAGTGATTGTAGGAATATACAATAATAACCAATCTGCAAATCCTGGAGCAACCTTTGATCAAATAAAGCATTATTATGACTTCAGATACATTTCTTCATGTGAAGCAACTTGGTAAATATTTGGATTTGAGATTCATCACCGATATTCATCTATTGAAAGGCTAAATTTCTAGCTACCTAATCAATAAACAGTGCTTTACAAAGGGAATCAAAAAGCTAAGATAGTTCTCAACGAGCCTTGCATCAAAGAATCACAATTCTTGGCATGGATTAAGTTGAACAAGATAGATCTAAATGCACAAACCTTGACATATCTTGAATTCCCACATCACTATGTCTTTGACAAAAATAAGGAATTGATGGAAAGAAAGTGGGGCCTTACTATTAATAGAATGACTCATGTAGCTCCTTCCTCAGGAGAAACCTATGAGTCCTTCTAACTAAAGTTAAAGGTCCAACTTCATTCAAGACTATTAGAACGATTGAAAATATTCAATATCCTACCTTCAAAGTTACTTGCTATTTAATGGCCTTACTCGATGATGACACAGAATATATTGATGCCATTAAAGAGGCTACATAATGGGCATCAGGAATATACCTCAAGAAATTTTCTATCAGTGTGCTCTTATGTCATTATCTATTAGATCCTAACCAAGTGTGGCAAAAAATGCTCATCTCTTATCTGAAGATATGTACCATATCTCCCACAACAATCAAGAAGTCACAGGTTAGACCAATATCAATTCATACTTTTCAACTAATACATTCTTATTCATTGTCATTTTCTTTTGCAATCTACTTTTCAATAAAATCATTCCACCTTATTGTAGCACTACAAAACATATTGCTCAATCTATTATTTAATGTAGATCTTTTCTTCAGTGATAAAGAAAAATATAAAGCTATACTCAATGAGATTCATCAAATCTTACAAGCAAATTACAAGACTTTAGCTGACTATCCATCACTTCCATAATGTGCAACCTATAGACAAATTGACATAAAAAACCAATACATATTACAAGACCTAAATGTTAATAGAGAGACCTTACATACTCAAAGTTAATAATTGGTTCTTTCATTGACGGTAGAGAAAAAGATTATCTTCAAAAGCATCCTTTCTTCTATGTCAAATTTATTAGGTGGAGTATTCTTTGTTTACTGGTATAGAGGAACAGGGAAAACATTCTTATGGCATGCACTTGCCTCAACACTTCGTTCCTAAGATAGTATTATACTTGTTGTAACATCAAGTGCCATTGTAGCAACTTTTTTGCCTAATGATTGAATTGCATATTCACGTTTTACAACCCCTATCGACATAACTGAGGATTCAACTTGCAACATAAAGCAAAGTTCTCCACTAGCAAACCCACTCAAAGATAGAAGTTTGATTATATAGGATGAAGCATCTATGATCAAGTGACATTGCATTGAAGCCTTTAACAAACTTTAAGAGACATTATGCACATTGATCATCCATTCAGTAAAAAATGTATTGTCTTTGGGGAGACTTTAAACAAATCTTACTAGTAATACCTAAAGGTGGTCGAGTAGACATTGTTAACGCATCTATCAACTCATCATACTTAAGGGATCATTACATTATCTTTTGCCTGACAAAAAGCATGCTATTGTCCTCACAAACTAACTTTTCCAATCAATTAGAAATAAAGACATTTGTAATTTGGCTTCTTGATGTAGGTGATAGATAGTTATGACTTTCAAATTATGGTATTGCAGAAATTAATATACTAGAAGATCTTTAATTACAAATTATACAAACCCGATGCAAGTAATTATAGACTGCACTTACCCTTAATTTATTCAACCTCCATCACTCAACATACTTTGATGACAGAGAAATTCTCACTTCAATAATGGACTTTGTGAATGAGGTAAACAACTACATGTGTTCTTCATTACCAGGAGAAGTAGTGAGTTATTTTAGCGCTGATACTATCTCGAAGTCTGCACAAAGCACTGACTCAATAAATGACTTGTATACAATTGAGTTCTTGAACACCATCAATAGTTCTAGCCTACCTCCCTACAAATTGACTTCAAAAGTTCGAACCCATGTCATGTTGGTCAGAAACATAAACCAACCATCAGGCTTATGTAATGGAATAAGACTTAGAATTATATTCCTCGGCAAGCATGTGCTTAAAGCAATCACACTTAATGGATCAAATAAAAGCCAAGAAATTTTATTACATCACACTAACATGAACCTTTTAAGACAACATTACCTTTCATCATGTAAAGACAACAATTCCCAATCATATTATCCTTTACAATGACAATTAACAAAAGTCAAGGACAATCTTTGCTTAATGTTGGTCTTTTACCTACCTAAACTTGTTTTCTTTCATGGCTAGCTCTATGTTGCATTGTCAAAAGTCAAAGCAAGAAGTGGACTGCGCATCTTAATTCATGATTCCAATCAACAAGCAAAGACTACTACAACAAATGTCATCTATAAGGAAATATTCCAAAACTTGAGTTCTACTCTTTCTACCTGAAAGCAACCATTTGACAAGTTGTATGCAAAATTATTTGTCATCAATCATAGACAAAAAATTGTAAGAATACTCTCTATCGCTCAACTACTTGCACATTATATAGTAACTTAGAGTTCTGTTCTTGTCATTACAATGCATTAGTTTTTAGCATTTAAACTTATGCCACTCAAACTTATATTAAATAAGAAACAGAGAAAAAATAACTATAAAAAATTTTTTTAATATTAACTAAATATTAATGACCTTTCATATATAACATTTTAAATCTCAACTAAATTAAATTAAACATGAAATTTATACTAATATATATTACAAAATATTTATGATTGTTTCCTTAGTGATCTATCTTATATCATTGAGCAATCAAAGCATTTTACAGTTCCGTTAACCACAGTATGTTTATTTCTTTGATATATCTGCTTAAAAAGAAAAGGGTTAATGAGCAAATAGGACCCTGAATTATTACTCGAAAATTGTCCTAGACCTAAAACACTTAAAATATGTAAAATAAACCTTAAACTTTTAAATTCATAGCAAAATAAACCTAACTGTTAACTTTTTAACACCGTTACTGTCAATACAGGTACTTTTCAAGGTTTATTTTCTACAAATTTAACCTTGATTGTTATAGTACTTGCATGGACAGTCATGGTGTTAAAAAATTAACGATTAGAGTTTATTTTGCTATGAATTTAAAAGTTTAGAGTTTATTTTTCATATTTTAAGAGTTCAGGGTCCAAGACGATTTTCAAACAAGAATTCAGGGTCCTATTTGCTTATTAACCCAAAAGAAAAACAAAGATTTTCCCTAACATATAGTTGCTCAAACCATTATTTACAAATATTTTCTCATATCAAGAATTTACTTATACACTAACGGATTGTTTAGTTGTTATTCTCTTTAATTTATCTTCTCAAAAACAGAATTTGCAATGTTGGTTATGTTACACTTAAAGTTGCATGGGTTTTAATTACCACATTTCACTAATTTCAAATTACTTTCTTCCTTACTTGAATTTTTATCTTGGTACATTTTGTTGTAAACCTTAATTTCTTCTCCAAAAACGATTTCATTAAAAACAGTAACAATGTATACCCAAATGATCTAAAAAAAACAAAAAGCTAATCTCTTTTAAAATTTAATTTTAAAAATACTTATTAAAATAAATTAAACATAACATTTATAAAAATATAAAACTAATAATGTGTTCAAATACTCAAATTTTTCTTCAATATTCCAAAATAATAATAATCTCACTTTCATTTTTTATTAACTACATTTTATCTATTTCATTTTCTATAGTATACAAAGTCTTGCAGATAATGTTTTTTAAACACTCATGCAAATAGTCTTTTTTAATTATTCTTTCTTGACTGTATAACTAATTTCTTTTCCAACATTTCAATTAAATATATTATACTGGAACTACGAAAAACTCTCTCACTCTACCTCCCATGCTACATTCCTATCCTTTGTTTTTGTTATCACTTAACAACTCTACTCTTCATTAATTAACTAACATACCTCAATATTAATAACAATAGCATCACCTTCTATTAAATAACCTCACCAACTCAACTGCCCATCCTCTCCTTATTAATAATGCTTCCTCTGGTCGATCAAAATACTTCCTTTCTTACTCTTGTAGTTTTGTATCAACTGCTCTTGCCTCCACCCATAAACAACAACATCACCTGTCGTTTGAGTGACCTTCATCCTTTAGACACCCCATGGAACATTTGCATCAAAGTAGATAGATCTGAAGTTCCTGTCTATCAAGCTAACAATGGCTGGTCGAGAAACATGATTTCCATCGACCTTATTGTCTTCGATAGTCATGTGCCAAGCAATACATTCTTCTGCATGTTAATAAAAAACTTTTACCATGAAACTAAACAAGCGTCTATATAGGGAGATCATATGCTTTAACAATTCTTGGACATCAAATAATGCACAGGTTCTTCTACCAACTTGAAGAAGGTAGAACTTACTACATACAAGGAGTCTCCATACGCAATAATGGTGAAGGCATTCATCCCAACTATCACATCCTATTTCATCCAACAACAATGATCATGATTGATCCCATCGCCATGAATGAGCATCCATTCCACTTCAAGGGCATAAAAAACCTGATGCAAACTTGGGTCTATGACTAGATTGCAATAGTTACACAATATGCAATGTCCTTTGAACTACACTATTGTCTTCTTAAAATTTTAGCAAACCCAATATCTTATTGCCTTCACAAATGTCAGCGGCATTTTGATGAGCATCGCAAGGCCCTCTTTGACAAAAGTTCTCGAGCTAGATATCATTCAGCTAGAGTTTACCATGAAAGATGAACAGTGGAGATTTCTTCGACTTTTTACACCTACAATATAAAGTCTCTAATAATATTTTATCTCACTCAAGTTTATTCTGCCATTAAACCAATATATTATGCTTTTTAAGACACCGTCCACTGCATTACTTGCTTCAAGGAGAAAATGCAAAAATTGCTTGGGAAGACTACAAAACAACAAACAAAATACCTCCATTTCAGTGTGTCATTCAGTATGCTTGGCTACAAATGCCTTAGGGTAATAAATCTCTCATGCATTCTACTTTCTTAAATACAGAGCACCAATTGACACTAACGACCATGTTCTTCTCAAGAAATTAAGATCCTGACAAACTTCTCCCCAGCCACTCGTGTATTTTGGGACACTCAAGACATAGCTGAAGTCCACCCAATCATCACTGATCTCCTTGCTTCTTGACAAATCAATTCCATTTGTAGCACATAAAACTTCCATTTTAATCTACAGTTCCTTTTTGTAGTGCAAGGTCACTATTTCAAAACTTATGCTCAATATATTTTATGTAGACTGTCTAATCTGTAGCATTTATGACCTTGCCAACTATCAGTAAAAATTGCCTACTTATGCTCTCTGTCTTTTCCTTGGAGTCTTATCTTTGTTGTTCCTCACATGCAGAAAGTATTTCACGTCCTCTCAAATTTGCTGTCTCGCCACCAATGCATGGCATATTTTAAAATACCCACGTCGACAGTTTTAAATTAAATAACATACTTAAGACTTGTAAATACAACCTAAGAGTGCCTGCTTAGACTTTGCTCTCCAACTCTATATCACCTTCAGTCCAACTCTAATAAGTGTTACGGTCTCTACAAGATAAATTAATAAAGTGGTTGCCTCTCTAAACAAAATAAATAACATAGATGCAGTCGTACATCTTGACAATTATAACTTGCAAATATTATATCAACTGTCTGAAATAAGAAAAAAAATTGGGGCTCCCAATTATAACTCTCCAATCGTAAAAAATTTGACAATACTTTGTCATTGTCAGTTTGCCTATGTATGTATAAATTGCATAATTTAATCTCACATTTTTAATTCACAACCCAAAGAAATAAAATGACAAGCGAAATAAGTGTACAACAAAGAAAAAGAGAGGTCTCCTTAATTAACCATGACTAAGTTACTTCAAGAAATTAATATTTCTTCCATATACTTCTCAAAATTGATTAAACATTGTCCTCCAAATTTTTTTATCATACCACTCTAAAATCAAATGTTCAAAATACACAAAAATATACTGTTCCAATAAATAAACCTCCGCTCATAACAAATACCGCAATACTTTGTGTTTGTCTGTTTGCCTATACACGTTGGGAAAATTAATCATCATAAATAAAATTAGGAGAAAATTAATCGTTGGGAAAAAAGATGATTGGGTTCAATTAATTAAACAACATTAAGTTACTACACAAAATTATCTCATTACACATATAACATATTTAATAATAACACAAAGTTTCAAAAAACCAACGCATCACAACGCTTGAAGTATAATTACTACTTCTACATATTACTCAATATTCAAATCAATCAACAAATCACTACTTCAACAAATCTTGATTCACTTGCAATTCAATTTTCACTATGCTACACGTTACGCAAAACTGAAGAAAAAAACCTAAAAAAAAAAAAAACTACAACAAAAAACTATTTTCGTAGCCTTTTATAGAACACATTTACAAAAAATTAAAACCAAAAATTAAACAAATTATGCTTCAAACTCCAAATCCTTCCAAACAGACGTCTTCATTTTATCCAATCTTGACATCTTCCTGTTCAAGCTCTACAATCAACTGCACACCTAATGAACTTCAAAAATTAAACAAACTATGCTTAAAATTCTAAATACTTCGAAACAGACGTCTTCGTTTTTTCTAACCTTCACATCTTCCTGTTCGAACTCGACAATCAACTGCACGGATAATTAGCTTCTAAATCATACACACACACATAATATCAAACAAACTAACCTTAATTGGTCATCTCACGAAATATAAATTAAATAACATCAACAACCTTTTCCTTCCAAAACCAATCACTTAATCATTCACACCAACTCTTCATTCTCCCAATCCATAACAGTTATATCATTCAACCATTATCAAATTAAAATCAAACTTTGACATAAAACCATACGTCAAAATAACTTCCCGTGCGTTTGGGCATATGTTCTAGTTCTTCCTTGTCACGTGCAGACAGCTTTCCTTTTTATTTTATTTTTTCCAAAGCTTTAAATCTCTATCTTGCTTCCACGTGTAGCCTTAGGATATAAAAAAATAGCCAAGTACTCATCTTTAATAGAATGACCAGTGTCCAAAACTGTACACATCATCATCAATTACTCCCATATTTTCTCCCTTTCCCATGTGATGTGTGTGTGTGTGTATACATATACCTATAAACCAGAGAACTAGGAATTACAAAAATATGAACTAAATACCTGCTATCTAGGTGTTAAGTTATTTATTTTTATATTATCACTACTATCTATTATGCATTATATATATATTTATATAATTTTTATTTTTTATAATTTTATTTTTTATATATTATTTCTATAGAATAAAAATGTGATTATTTTTGGAAAGTGTTACAATAGCCATAGGGACATTTTGATCAATTGAACACATTATTTTATAAATAAAATATTAGATTTTCTCTTTAAATTTGACTTAATTCTCGAGTATAAGTTCTTTTCTAACGAGATTTTTCAGCAATTGTCCCGAAAATATATCCATACAAGGATGCAACAAAACCACAGGCCCACAAACATTTAAAGCATCTGATTAAGATTGCTGTGGATGAACAGTAATCACCGCTGGTGTTTACAAAGGATTAAGAATAAGAACTAGGGATAAAAATTAAGAAATATTAGTTTTCATTTGTAAACTATGCAAAGATTAATTTTGGCTCCCACTTTCTTGTAATGTTTCATTTTGGCCCCGTGTGACAATTTATAGATTTGTTGTACAGCCTCTATCTCATATTATAAAGTAAATTTAAACTATTTTCTTAATATTAAAAAAGAATTGAAGTGATGGGACTGAAATGTGCAAGTGAATAAATTTAAAGTTATAATAAATGAATAGTATTTTTTAAATTTTTATTTTTATTTTAAAAATAAATTTATAAAGCATTATTATTGAATGTTATTAATATATGTCATTTTATTTTAAATTATTTTATAATTTGAAATTGATGAAGTGTTTTGTTATCATATTATAAACTGTGGATAATTCTAAATTTCTAACAAATGTGGAAAAATGACATCTCATGGTCTAATCAGAAATGGATATATTGGTCAACCAAAGGAATAAATCTTCCAGTTTTCGAGGATGACTTCCCATTCTCCACTCTGCACCACGCAAATGAAACATCTTCAACGCTAAGATCAGACATTTTCTGCATATTAACAGTCCATTTTCTTCTCTCCTAGACACCTTGCGCTCTCCCATAAACCCCACCCATCTCAGGGGAAAAAATAACCACCACCACCAACAACAACAACAAACATTCAATTCAAATAGCTGAAAAAAAACCTTGGAGATCGAAGTGAAATTTGAACAATGCACCATGGCTTGCAAGCTAAGGAAGGCCATAGGGGCAATGAAGGACCAAACCAGTATTGGCTTAGCCAAGGTAAGCAGTGCCGCAAATCTTGAGGTTAACATTCTTAAAGCCACCAGGCATGATGAAATTCCGATGGGAAATCGGCATGTGAATGAAATTGTTCTTCTCGTATCTTCCAACAAAGTTTTTGCTGCAGCTTGTGCCCAGTCCATTGGCAAACGAATCGGCAGAACTCGCAATTGGGTTGTTGCCCTAAAATCCCTCATGCTTGTTCTTAGAATCTTTCAAGACGGTGATCCGTATTTCCCCAGAGAAATTTTCCACGCCATGAAACGAGGTGCTAAAATTCTTAATCTCTCTAATTTCAAGGATGATTCCACTCCAAATTCTTGGGACTACACTTCCTTTATTAGAACGTTTGCTCTGTACCTTGATGAACGCTTAGATTGCTTTCTCACAGGAAAGCTTCAGCGTCGATTCACGTATTATCGTGAAGCAATCCAAAAGAAGAGCTTGAAACATAGTAATCTGTCTAATGAATCGGGGATTAAAGGCATGAAACCCACACTAGTGCTTGATAGAATTACTCATTGGCAGAAATTGTTGGATAGAGCAATTGGGTCACGTCCAACCGGGGCAGCAAAGAATAACAGTTTGATTAAGATTTCTTTATATGCTATTCTGCAAGAGAGTTTTGATCTGTACAGGGACATTTCTGATGGGCTTTCTGTGATCTTTGATAACTTCTTTCAGCTACCATATGAGGCATGTGCTATTGCCTACAAAGCTTGTGTCAAATCCTCTAAACAATTTGATGAGCTATCTGGATTCTATGCTTTGTGTGCGAGCCTTGGAATTGGGAAGACATCTGAGTACCCAAGTGTGCAAAAGGTGTCTAATGAGCTTATGGAGACATTGCAAGAGTTCATGAAAGATAGGGCTTCATTTTCTGCAAATAATGGTCAACCACTATCCCCAATTTGTGATTCCAAACGCAATCTTCTTCCAACTCTGCCAAAGGATACTAGTTCAGTTTCAGGCCAAGATGAATCTAATGAGCAATTTGAGGCACCTTTAAAGTTTTCGGAACGTGGATCTGAATATGGCTCTCAATGTGCATCATTGGAGGACCTCGTGATTTTTACTACTGATGCTGACTTGAGCCTGGGCAAGTCATTGCCAATTGATCAAACAAGTTCATGTTTTGACTTGGTGATTTTTGATGATTTCCAACAAGTAGAGAAATGTGATAGTCAAGCAAATGATCAGGATCAACAAAATAGAACTTTGAGTTCAAACCACGGTTCCATAGATTGTTGGGATTTGGTGCTGGCTGAGATAACATCTACACCCAAGCAAGTAGAGCAATATGATAGTCAAACAAGATATCAGGAACAGAAAATCACAACCTTGAGTCCAAACAATAATGGTTCCACAGATTGTTGTGATTTAGTGCTAGCTGAGATAGCATCTACACCCAAGCAAGTAGAGAAGCATGATAGTCAAACAACAGACCAGGAACAGAAAAATACAACTTTGAAGTCAATCAATGGTTCCATAGATTGTTGGGGTTTAGTTCTAGCTGAGATAGCATCTACACCCAAGCAAGTAAAGCAGCACGATAGTCAAACAAGAGATCAGGAACAACAAAACCTTGATTTGAATAATAGCTCCAAAGATTGCTGGGATTTAGTGTTTGCTAAGATAGGAACTACACCAGAACACACATCAACTAATAAATTGTCAAATGGCATAGGCTCACTAATCCTTGATTCATTATTTGATCAGCCTTCCTCAGTACCTCAAGCCCAATACAACCCATTCCTAGAAAATACAAGCATTGTTCCTTCCAGCCCTGAAAATTATAAAGTTGGTTTTGCTAATTTTTTTGATCTGGCACCAACATTTCGGGGAAATGTAACAATGGTTAGTGCTCACAATCCTCTTGAGGTAGCAATAGCACCCACCTCCACTGGTCAGAGCTATAATTCCCAGACTAGTTTGGCTCAGACTGTTGGTGACCTCAATGGGATGACACCACCGCCAACCTCTACTCCTCAAGTTACTTTTGGGACCAAGATGGTTGCAGAACCAACCTTTCATGCTCAAAGTTTGAATACAGTCACTGAAGCCTTAAGCACACAAAATGTTGATATGGCACTGACAGAACCAACCCTTGCTCCTCAGAATGCCAACAAGAACATGGTCTCTTCAACCTTTTGGGCTCTGGATCTTGATGATACACAGTCAGAAGCACCAGTGTGTTGTTTAAAGAACTCTAGTGAGACAACGAACACAAAAATCAGTACCAGAGACGAACCCTTTGAGGCGTGGATTGATGCAATTACTAATAATTAGCGAACCTCTAGTGAGTTAAAACAAGAGCAAAGTTTGTTGAAGCAGGAAAATAAAATTATCGTTTCTCTTGTAAGTTGAAATTTCAACATTTAGTTTTCATGGCAAAAAAGGCTAATTATTTCTAAGAGCCAATAATGAGAGTTTTCAAGAGAAATAATTGATGCACTGTTTCCCTTTTTTTTTAACCACTAACATTCTGCTTGTTAAATAATGTCTTTCTAGTATAATGAAAAGAATTAATCCCCAATAACTTAGTAAATTAATATCCAAATTTTTATTTAAAAAAATGCTCATATTTAGTATTTGATTGTACTTTGAATAAAATTTCTGCTTGTATACAAACACACACAAACATAAAATACCTTCCATAAAAAGATACATGTGCACAAACAAACAAAAAATGTTTAAATTATTTATATTCCATGCATATTATTAGAAAAATTAACCATTTGGTTTCTTAACTCAATTAAAATTCATTCTATGAACTTTGACTTATTGCAATTAAATTTTGTAATTTTAATTCAATTAAAACTCAATTATTAAATTTTCACTGAGTGCAACTCAATCTCTATAATTTTAATCTTTTAATATGTTAGTCCTACATTTTTTTTTAAAAAAATATAAGGATTAAAATTATTTATTGAACCATAACTAACGTTTTAAATGGTTAAATGATTTGCATTAAGTTAAATTTAGAACTTGAGTTTTTTTTTTTTGGTACAAAAGGGGCTAAATTGAGTCTTGGTCAAAACTATAAAAACTCAATTACACCAAGTCAAAATTTAAGAGTAGAATTTTATTTCAATTAAAATTATAAATGCCAAAGGATTAATTTTTCCTATATCATATATTATTATATAATAATATAAATTAAAAATAAATTACGTTTTTTATTGAAAGACAATAATAAAAGTACACAAGATCACACAGGCTAGAACTAATAAGATAAGATTCCGAAAAATAAATTACGTTATTCATGAATAATTGACCCGAAAAATGGTATTTATGGGTCGAGGATGAAGGAGAAATAAGCATGGATAGGAATATTGGAATATGGACCTCCATTGTCCACCCAAAACCAAAAAATGAACAGTTGGTTGGTCCGACAGTCCTAAACCCCCCAAAACCCTGTTTCGATCTCCGCCTCAGTTCAGAACCATAGCTGCTGAGTGCCTCAACCGAATCGCAAGATGGTGCATAAACCTTGGAAGATCATACCAAGACCCCTGCTTGAAACCATTTTAAACAACCACGTTCAACACCCTCGCGTCCCTCAGCCTCTCATTCTTCACGGACCCAGAGGCGTTGGGAAAACCACTCTAATACTCGAACGTACATTCCCATCAGCCTTCTCTCGTGGTTCAGTTCTCAATTCACTTTCTCTTACAGTTTTTAGTTTCCAGGTTTGCTTGGCGATTGGAACAAAGGCCCCCACCTCACTGGGTATGTAGATTTTGCTGAAACCATCAAAGATCACCACCCGCAATACAATCAGTCATTTCCATGGACTTCTTGGTCGAATTGCCCTCCACCCACTTTGTCAGATTGCCGGCAGAAGCTTGAACACGTCCTGGAATCCATGGCAGAAAAAGGGATCATGCTTGGAACCATCACCTCCCGGCAAATATTCACCACTCTAAACAAATGGCATGGTTTAAATACAGCACTCAAGCGTATATTGCAGAGCAGTATTGCTTCAAAATCTGCTGTTTCAAACAAGGTTTCGCTCTCCAGATTGTGGGATCACGCAGTTTTTGCGGTATCTGCTGGATATAATGCCAATGAGATTGATCGGATTTTGGGGTTGGGTGAGAAGGGGCGTAGCCTGTCTGTTGAGGAGGCTTCGTATTTCAAGGAGGCAATTGTGGCACTGAAACTGGCAAAGGAGGTTATTAAGGTTCAACAAGGTTGGAGAGCTAATGCCATTGCTCATCTGAACAGGACAGGTGGGTTTTCAAGGTCTTTGGCACATTGTTGTACTGACTGGCCCTGTTTATTGTTGGAGTTGTTGTCACAAGCTGCTGAAATTGATCATTTTCAGGTAGTTATGTTATGTCCGCGCGCGCGCGTGTGTGTGTGTCTAGATGCATATATATGTTACTTGTAATAACTGAATAAACATATATATATATACATATCATGCTAGTATCATGCCACCTGTGGTTTAGTTTTTGGCTTTGAAATGATTCCAAAGCAATGTTTGTGGGAATGCATTCTCCTCTATGGTGTGTAGAATAAATTTGAGTAAGTTTTTAGAAGTGAATTGGATGTTCAAATTGCTGATGCTTTCAAATTACTTGCAGCCAAAGTTGGTTATTAACAATGTTGAAGTTTTGAAACATGCAACTCTAAATGGTGAGTTGTCAGTTAGCGGATCACTGTATCATGATAGTTTGATATGGAGAATAATTGCTTTGGGTGTAAACGTACGTAGTTTACCTGTGATCTTGGTGACATCTGATAGGTATGTTCCATTAGCTTCACTTTTACTCACCCTTTACCTTTAATGATATTTACGATCTGAAACTCTTATTTAAATTTGACAGGAATAAGCACCAAAGTTTTATTTTTTTTTTAATGCATATTTGTTGTACGTGAAATGGTTCCAAATTTAAGAGCATCTGTTTTTCTTACATGGTTTTACGTTTTCCTTTTCTGGGCCAGTAAGGACTTATGACTTGGGTTTGTTTATGTGGATTTTTGAACACTCATTTCCCTTATATATATATATATATATATAAACTCATTTTCCCTATTCCACGCCCAAGACTTAGAAGTTGGGATTCTTGTTCATTTTCTGGATGCTCACTTATTTTAGGAGCATAATTTGAGTACTGGCGTGCTGCATTTTTTTTTTTTTTTTTTTTGAGTAATGATCATGTGATATGGATAAATTAGAAGCATCAGACGAGTGAACTACCAGATGGCTGACAATACAGATAACATGAAAAGATAGAATCTTTGTCCCAAAAAAAAAAAACATGATAAGATAGAATCATTAAGAGCATTTTATAGTTAAAAATTCATTATTTGTATACCAAATATGTGTTCTATGTTGATAATAACCGGTCATTTGTGTTTCCTTTTGCGCTGTAGTATATTAAAAATTAATTTGTAGGCTTAAGAGTTGAATTTTTTGCATTGATATCTGTCAATTTCCAAGCAATTAACTTTCAACATCGTTGGCCTGTGGTCTTTGTATACCCACTCTTTCCCTGATTTTTTTTTGGTTTCTTGTCAACTTCTCAACCATCTTTATAACAGAGGTTCGTGCCTATGTTTAGTTGATTTTTCTCATGTCTTTTCTCCCTTGTGCAAAATGTTTTTATTATAATGTAGCATTTTAACTTGTTGGAATATTTTATACGCGTATGGTCATTCCAGTCTGTTCAAGAATTCTAATACCTTCTTGTTTGATTCAGCTACTATTCATACAAAGCTTTCTTGGATTTTGGATTTATTGACATATTCATCTCCCGTGAGGTACTTCAATCAAAATCATTTACTTTTTTTTCTCTTTCACACATCACATACTAACAGTTCTATGTGGACGTGGGGTTGCAGATGCAAGAATGTAATGTACTTGAACTCAAAAAAAGCCAAAGTAATCAATTTGTATTTTTCTGTCTCC
Organism: Prosopis cineraria; assembly: GCF_029017545.1. Taxonomy (NCBI): domain Eukaryota; kingdom Viridiplantae; phylum Streptophyta; class Magnoliopsida; order Fabales; family Fabaceae; genus Prosopis; species Prosopis cineraria. The sequence goes on from NW_026555333.1 coordinate 46,963,857, forward strand.
CTTCTTGGAGTCAATAAATGAGACTGAATAATTCAATGCTTCAAGCTTCCCAATTTTAAGAAAACTCAAATTACATCTTAATGTGTTTACATCTTGGAAAACAAAATCATTGTTGTGAGAAATGCTATTGTTTGTATGTGTATCTATGGAGGTGCATTCAGCCATTCACTTTCTTCAGCTAAGTTCTAATTAATTTCCTAAGGTTGCTTCTGCAATATAGTTATGAAGTGAGTATATTTTTTATGCTCATTTTAATGAGATATGAAGAATTGTCTATAACAGTTTAAGATTTCATTTGATCACAGACCCTGTCCATTTGGTTTGTGCATTACTTTATGTCACTCATTCAATTAACTGGCAGACCTTTGGATGGACTCCACAAGAAGCTAAAATGCACATGGTTGCTGATTATTTCAGTCACTCTGAAGTAAGGAGGCCGTGCTATCTTGCTGTAACTTTTCAGTTTCTTTGCCTTTTATTTTAGTTCCAGGAATATATTTGTATGAATTAACCAGTATTTTTTTAATTGCAGTGGACCATTATCATTGAGTTACTTGGTCCAAGCCCTCGACACCTATTTGAACTTTATGTTCTCAAACAAAGCAATTATTACCAGAAGTAAGAATTATTTGATCCTACTCCCAACTAGTGTCATCTTAGCAATCTTACATAACATGTCTAATTGCTTTCCACCAGTTTTTATGCAGTGTGATCTTTTTACGTGATTGGTACTATATCTTTGTTTAGGATTTTGCTCATACTTTTCTTTTCTTTTTTTCTTTTTTTTCAAATGTAGGATTGCTGGAGACAAGAGTGCCTTTGAGGACATTTTAGATGCTTATTTAGCATATTTGCAAGTAAGTTTCAGCTTCCAACATATGCTTGAAATCACATGTCCCTTTTTTAGTAAGAGTAAATTACTCATCATCCCTTGAGAGAAATTCAAATTGCACAACTGTCCTTACTATTTTGAAAATAAACACTTGCCCTCGAAATCCATATATTACCAAAATGCCTTTAAGAATATAAACTGCATTCTTTTATTAAAAATATTGTTAAACTTATGTTCCATTGTTATTTATTTTTTCCTTAGCATTGTAAATTTATAGTAATTAGGTCCAAGTCCCATGCATTGCAAGGAACCTAAAAATGGAGTCATACTATTCACGACTTATGAGCAGTGCTTCTTATTAGAGTTTTTATATTTTATATTGATACTTGTGTTTATTAATACACATTTTGATCTTGATATTAAATTTCGTCTAAAATTAGTTAAATTTGAAAAGTTAGGTATTTTATATTTCTTCATTTATAAATTTAATATCTTTTATAGCTATGTTGTGGTTAAAATAAGTGTAAATTCACCTGTTTTATCTGTAGCAGTTGTTTCAGGTGAGGTAAAGCTACAGAATTTTTGGTTTTCTGATTAAAATTCCATTACATTAGTAGTTAAATTTTTGGTTTTATGATTAAAATTCAATTATTTAAATATTTGTATATCTAATTATCCCTGGTCTACTTTCTACTGTTAAACCCAAATAGTTTCATAATATTCTTCTGTAATTTTTATTAATGTGTCCTCATGTTTCCTTATGAAAACTTCATTTAGATTACTGTTGTAAATCCTGCCATGGATAGAGCATTGGAGATCTTGCAAAAGTTTGCATTTGATGTGCGTGCTGGAAAGGTTTCAAAAGATAAATTACGTTTTGGAGCACCTTGGAGACATCCCCCGCAGACTGATGACCCTACATCAAACATGAAATGGGCAAAGCTTCAACTAATGGATTTTATTCAGTCTCTAGTCAACACAGAATTTGGGGTAAGTTTGCTTATCCCTTGTATTTCTCTCTAGTCCTTTTGCGGGAAGATTCCTTGTTGCAAAAATGGAAGCGAATAAGACGTATATTCAGTAGGAAAATGTGAAATTATAACATGTTGCATGTATCTGTATATTGTCTGATGAGAAAGCTTTCTTTCTCTGTTACTCCACTACTTTTAAATTCCGTGCAGAAAGTATTAAAAAAAGGAGGGGAGGTTCAAATATGCCTTCAAATAATCTGATGACTTCGTGCTTGCACTTCTCGTGTATGGATAAGGAACCTTGTTGATTCAATGGAAGAATTTTTGTATATCCTATGCCATGTGAATTTTGAGGAAGTGACATAATTGGATGAAAAAGATGAGATCTCAAATAGTAATCTTCAAGATATATGAAATGATTCATTTGATTACCTGATAGTTTTTGCTCAGTGATATTTTTCTGATAATATTTGATCTTCAGGATAAAAGGATGTTGTTTTACTGCGTAATGCTCTTCTGCAATTTTGATCTTTGAACTCTTTAATTGTGAAGTCTCTGCAAGTGAAATTTTTATTGCCAAGGTTGGATTGACAATTTCAGAAAGGCAATAAGTCTTCGTCTATATAATTCAGTAGCCAAGATTGCATGTTAAAGAATTACGGACAAAATTTATTTGGAATCCTCGAATGATTGTTTCATTTACCCTTATTACCAGTCCATGATTCCACTCTCTGTATAATTGTGCATTCTTTGAAATTTTTTGGTAGATGAAGGTACTCTTAGTTTGAACTCTAGCATGGTAGAGGTATTCTGTAATCCATGGCATAACGCTGCTCACTTTATCACTGCAGTTTAATTATCTAGCGGATTGCAGCCTAGAAATATTTGATGATCCTTCTGCTGTTGCACTATTGGAGGTACATCTCTTTGATTAAACCATAGACCAACTCTTGGATTTTCACTGCAGGAAATTAAGAAACTGGCTGTTGATATTATCTTAATTTTTAGACTAACAGAAGTAGGAAGACCTTAGATTTAATTTAATTAATCATCGAAATTTTCAGTATTATATCTTTTTTCTTGGAAATGTTGATCTGCTAAATCCTGGCCTTTTTTTCCTGTAGGTAGGATTGCTTTATGCACAAAGAGACCCATCTTTCATGCGCCCTGTCTCTCGGGGAATACAGAGGTGCCTTGTAAGATGGTTAGTAATTTTCTCAAAATTCAGTACACTTAGAATGATCGGGAACTTGTACAAATATTTAAGCTGGCCTTTGGTTGTAGGCTTGTCCAGCAGCGGATGGAACTGGGTTTCTGCAACTCTATTTATTTCCTGTGGCATAGGATATTACGTGGACGAAGTTATCGCCATTTGATGTTGGAAATTGGCTATAAATAGAGAATGGAAGTATGTAAGGCATTTATTTAATCATTTTCAGTTTTTGTTTTTTTGTTTTTTGTTCATTTTTCCTCCCCTTAATTGATGCTTGCTTGATGAGCCAATATGTGGAAAATGCATGAAATGGCCAATATATAAGGCATTTTTTCTGGTATCATGATCAAGTTAGAAAATGAGGAAACTAGCGGAAAGCAGTTATGTGGAAGCTAGAAGCAAACAGATGTTGTTAATGACTTCTTCCCAATCGAATGGCCTCCTCTACCTTCCTTGTCTATAGTCATGCTATTTTCCTTGATCCTCCCACCATTATCTCATTATTATTATTATTATTATTTTGTGTGTGTGTGTGTGTGTGTTTTTTTTTTTAGGGGAGAGGGGGGGTTTTAATTTGAGTGTAGTTTTATTTTCATTTGTCTTAGACTTGGTTTAACTCCCAGGTTTCCTTCGGAATTGACAAAGTGAGGAAGTCTTCTATGAAATTCATGGAAAGATGTAAGTGATTTTGATTAAGGCCAACTTTCTAATTCCCTAAATGGAAATAATTGAAAATGGCCACGACAGTGCTTTTTGCTTACTAAATCGTATCACAATTGATGCCATATTCTAGTCTGGTTTTCTCACACAGGTTACTGAAACAAACCTTTCTTCCATGCAGTTTACACCAAGCAGGTGCTTACACCCGTGCCAACGCTTTATTTTTAAGAATGGTCAAGTTGTGAGATTTTCCTCCTTAATCCTAATTTTTTATACTATTTAATAATTCATTATTCAATAATTTCATGATTAACAAATAACAAGTGATGACGAAATATGTTTTGCTCATCCAATTCATGCATCTGATCTGGATTGTTCTACTAGACACGTCTCTCCATATACTTGTATGTACCGAGTCTGAAAAATATGCTGTACTGTTAGTAGTTTGTGAATATTGCCGCTTGTAAGACACACACACACACAAACACACACACACACCTGGCAACTGCTGGCTAGTGCTACGCTGGGATGCCTAATTGTTATGATTTAATCAAATGCATTGTTTTGTCTCTTGTATTTGTAAATCCATCTCTTGCGGGTGCTGTGTTTGATGTTGCAATAAAGATCAAAAGATTTCTCAACTAGAAGTCTTTATGTTCTTCTCTCACTGTACTGTGTCTTCAACTTCTCTACACAGTGACGCTGTCTTCTTATTTGAGCAGGTTGTTCTGCATTTAGTGCCTAGTTTCCATAAAAAAGGCTCAAGCCTGACTGACTTCAACAAGGATCTCTTCAGGCACGCATGACTTTGGTATTTATGACAAGGTCATTCTCAGTTCAATCATCCTTTATGGTGGGGCAAGAAACCACTTGGATTAATAGATATCTCTCTACTTGTTTGCACATTCAAGTGTCAAAGACGAATTGTATAAAATGAATAATACGCATGCAAGTTTTTAAGTGTGCTTGGCATGCATATACCCATTTTTTTCCAGTAAAATAATTCTGTTTCTATGGGGGTTTCAAGTGACATATATATTGGTTTGTGTGTTGTAAAATCAGTTGACTAGCATTTTCAGACTTGGGGAGGAGGGATACATGGATGTGTGAGAGAGGGGGGTGGAGATTTTTGTGTGCTGTATATGCATACTGAACTCAAGGGACTTCAATGGGAGTTCAAGATAATCCATATTGAATTAGGATGTGATCCTTTGGATAGAAACAATAACACCAACGATGTTGCATTCTTAGAGCTCAAACTCAACTTTTAGCTAAACATGTACAATTTCTTGCCAGTTGAACCAAGCATCCAGTTAAAGAGAGAGAGAGAGCTTGCAATTACATGATTAACATGCTAGTGTCCTTATCTGCAATTGCAACAAATATCACCTACTTTTGTGGAAGCATATTGAGATTTCATCATTCTTTAGCAGACATAAATATGGTGAATTTTGACCTACCCCTTAAAGTTATAACTTTTTTTTCTTCTTTTTTAATGGATTTGCACCAACCTAGAGTTTGGCTTTCATATGCAGATATGTTTGAAAATATTAATGCTATTCTGGAAGCAAGTGTATGGTGGTCCTGTAATAATAAGCAGCAGATAGTATGACTCGGACAAGAAAATTGAAAGAAAATTTTAAAGGCGTTTCAAGCTTATCTTTATAATAATGACTATTGCATTTGGGGAAGGTTCATGTACCAGTCCTTTTTAAATGGATATCTATGGCTCTAAAATAGAACAGAAAGTAATTTCTTCAAGATATCTGGAAAATTACTTTCAAAAACTAATAATTTATACTTATGACGATTGAGGATTTAAAAATTATGTCTCACTGACAATAGAAAAAAGTTACTTATCATTGATGTTTGATAAGATTACAACTTGATATTACCAAGTGTTTTACTTTTATTCAAATATAATAACAAATTTAAAACATCATCATTACATTCGGGAAACGACGTAGTAAATTTTGAAAAACATGATTAACTTCTAGGAGTGCTATCAGTTATTATTTGTATAATCGAAAAGAAATGACTTTTAACATTCTTGACCGTTATTAATACAAGCTATGGATTCATAAGTTTAAGTGTTATTTTTCTAGTTCTTTTATTTATTTATTTTTTTAATGATCCATGAGTCACTAAAAAAAGAAAACTTGGATTGTTTTTGTAAATGGGTGTTTGAATGAAATTTAAGAACAGGCGTTTTACCAAAAGAGACACAGAGAAACTTGTGTGTCAAAGGAATAATTAATCAACTCAATTTCATATTTGTGTTGTTTTGTTGAACTAGACACGTTATGCCTATGTAACTTACGCAAAATTGAAAAATAATTTATACTATTTATAATTTATGAATAATATATAAAATCATTTCCTTCCTTGTTTACATATGCTTGCCTGCATTGTATGGAGTCCGACAATTATTCATAGTTTGCAAATAATATAACTTGTAGGGATTTTATATTTTATTTAGCATGATTAATACAAGAAATTATTTACAAATTTTAAATTATAAAATTAATTAAAATTTATCACTATCCTCAATATCATATCGATTAATAAAATACATATAAAATCTATGACAAGCCATATTTTCAATGAACAAGGACAGAGGATGACGCTTGACTTCTTTTTGATATAATGGCAAAGTTCTCCCCAACAAGCATTTAATACTACTATATATCTAAGATTTAAACTCAAAATCACCGATTAAGTTAGCATAACTCTTTATTAATTGGTGTTTGACTTTTTCACGGTCATCCAAAACCAGATGTAATGGGCATTATAGTCATTAGATAGCATATGTTATTTGCAACCAAGAACTTGGGGATCTCAACCTCGGGCTCGTGGCCATTTCAGTATTTGGTGGGACTTTCTGGTAATTAGAATAGTTCAGAGGGACTTAAATAATTCTCCCAGGACGATACTCTGCCATAAAAGGTGGGAGATCAGTGGCGAACCATTGGCATGGGAAGTGAACGAATGGGACAAGCCACATGACCTCTTTGTGGATTGGGATAAGTCCACAAAAAGTTGTAATTTTTTTTTAATTAACAAAAAAGAACATTCAAATATTCACGCGTGTATCTGATTGCTGCCTCAAACTTTCCCATCTTCCTCTGTCCATTCATTCTTTGATTCTTCCAGGTCCCCACTCATTTCCAATTTACATTCACTGTATTTGTGTATCTCTGTAAAAACTTTAACAGAATTATCAATACCACAATTTATTTATTTATTTATTTGAATATCTAACTGAATCAGATTTGAGTATTGTCTCATTTAAATGGAGATAATTCTTTCAAAAACAACTTCTGCATTTGTTTTGATTCTATAAATATACACATTAGATACTCCAGTTAAATGAACTTAATTTTAAGTATCTTGAGTCTAAATTTTATCGATGAAAAAAATTATAATTTTTATCATTCTACGACTTGATGCAGCTTAAATTCTTATCAATAGTATTAAATATAACATATTTTTCATAAAAAAATAATGAATTTATATATTTAATTAAAACATTTTTTACCTTTTTCCATTTTTAACTTAAAATTAATAGTTAAAAAAACAATATTCTTACATTTACTTTATCCAACATGCAGAATAATAAAGTTATAATTATTCAAAGTCAAATAATTCAAATTAGAAATACACAGAAAATCCAAAGCCTCGTGACACCAAACCCACCAAACAAGCACCGCTTTAGTTTTTGGTGTATGTTCCCATTCTTTCTTCTAATTTTTATGTCCTCACAAAACACAATCCAATATATCAACTTCATGATTCCCTCTCTCTCTGTCTCTGTGTGTGTGTGTGTGTGTGTTATACACTAAAAATCACATCACATAACTTATTAAGCGTGTGGCTTTTTAATTTGTACAAGAGGGCAAATGTTTAAGTATAAAGGTCAAACTAAGACTGATTATGTTATTTGGCTCACGCATATTTGTCCATATATGAATTTTCCCTTCATTGTTCAATTTAAGCTATTCTGTTTTGAGCTTAATTTGGACTGCGACACTGCATGTGCGTTTGTATCGCATCTTTTAAAAAAAAGAGAAATAAAATAAAGTAGCGGTTCTCATTGCTTTGGAGACTATTGAGCCCAGCAACATGCACGCATTTGCTGCTGCATTTTAGTAGTCTTATCGTTATCACGAAGCATTTTAAAAGCTATCAATACTATGCTTGAATAGTTCTAATAATAATAATAATAATAATAATAATAATAATAATAAGAATAATATACACACATATAAATAAAATATATCAGCTGATAATTTTTTTAACTAAAGATTTAGATTTCATGATTTTAAAATAATTAAAACATTAAGTGTATCATTTCCATAAATTTGCTTTTTAATTGATAATATTTTTGAAGGTACAAAATATGTAAAATTAAATGAATGATTTATTTTGAGAAAGAAAATGAATATTTAATTCCTCGCTGCTCGGAAGTTGGATCCTTAGTTGGAAGTGTGTCCACCCATTTAGTTGAAATAACATTGGACAGCTTCAACTATATAGATTATTTTTAAATTTGTCCCGAAAAGGATTTTCCCCAACTATATATATATATATATTTCAGAAATATCCAAAGTTGTATATATACACAATACTTTTTAAAAGAAGAGAGTGGTGCTGCATACTTTAATTTAATTATTTTGAAGCATCTATAATTTATTCATATATTTTTTATTTTATAATATTTTAAGAGTTAACTTCTTTGCCTTCGTCATGCTAACCCACAGGCGTGCCTATAAATGGCAACAAGCCAGACTCTATTCTGCACAATAATTGATCAGACACAGAGAGAGATCGATGGAGAACTTCCCAGTTATCAGCTTGGAGAAGCTCAATGGTGACGAGAGAGAAGCAACAATGGTGAAAATCAGAGATGCCTGCGAGAACTGGGGATTCTTCGAGGTACACTACACAGACACACGCAGTTTTAATCAATCAGATTCGTTGTTCTTTTTCATGAAGAAATATATATCATCCTATTGATATGATACGTGCATGAATGTGTTTTGCTTTTTTTCATCCAGGTGGTGAATCATGGGATACCCCACGAGTTAATGGACACAGTGGAGAGACTCACCAAAGAGCATTACAAGCAATGCATGGAACGGAGGTTCAAGGAGTTCGTCACTGGCAAAACCCAAGCGAACGTCGACGACGACTCAGTTCAAATAAGCGATGAGATGAAAGACATGGACTGGGAAAGCACCTTCTCCTTGCGTCATCTTCCAGAGTCCAACATTTCCGACTTGGCCGATCTCTCCGACGAGTACAGGAAGGTGATGAAGGAGTTTGCTTCCAAGCTAGAGATAGTAGCAGAGAAGCTTCTGGGTCTGTTGTGTGAGAATCTTGGGTTAGAGAAAGGCTACTTGAAGAAGGTATTCGATGGGTCATCTAGAGGACCAAATTTTGGGACCAAGGTGGCCAACTATCCGCCATGTCCCAACCCAGAGAAGGTGATGTCGAAAGATATATTGTCTAAGTTATTTGATTTATACAAATCCCAGACTTTATGTATTAATTACTAGATGTGAGGCTTTTTTTCTTTAATAGGTGAAGGGGCTTCGTGAGCATACAGACGCGGGTGGGATCATCCTTCTTTTCCAAGATGATAAGGTCAGTGGCCTACAGATTCTTAAAGATGGTCACTGGGTTGATGTGCCTCCATTGCCCCACGCTTTAGTTATCAACATCGGTGACCAGCTTGAGGTACGTACTTACTTTTAATTACTGTAGTCTTCTTTTCTTTTTATATGATGTTTCAGCATGATTGATCAGTTCAACGGAGTTACTAATTAAAAACCAAACCTATCATTGACCCCATCGAAATACTGGTTTAGGATTAATATTTAAAACTGGAGTTAAATAGTAATGAGACCACCAATAGCATTTTATTGAACCGGTTAAGGCATTGGTTCAACCGACTGGATTGACTCAATTTTCAATCCTATAGTTCAACCACAATACAATCATTGAACCGTTAACTTGTATCTTAGCCATAGTTGATGAATAACCAGTCCAATTTTCTTAACATTACATGATCGCGGAGGAAACAGGTCATAACGAATGGGAAGTACAAGAGCGTGGAGCACCGAGTGATTGCGCAAAAGAATGGGACGAGAATGTCAGTAGCATCATTCTACAATCCAGCAAGTGACGCTTTGATCTACCCAGCCCCACAACTAGTTGCAGCAGAGAAGCACAAGAACCGCCAGCTTTACCCTCAATTTGTGTTTCAAGACTACATGCAGCTCTATGCCAAGCTCAAGTTCGAAGCTAAAGAACCCAGATTTGAAGCTTTCAAAGCATCTTCTCTCAATCAGCTGGGTCCAATCCCAACTGCTTGATTATAATTAAATTAATCTGTGTTTTATAATCTCAGGCTTGTCAATAAAAATCAATAAGCTTGTAGAATGGGTGTGAGTGTGAATAATTTGGTCTAAAGGAAGTGGGTGATCATCATGAGGATATGAGACGTGGTATTGTATCAATAATCAGTACACAGCCAATTAATAATAATTGATGTGAGTCAGATCATACTAAGGATGTGTTGCTTAATTGAATGATGAATTTGATAGCATTAATGTCCTTTCTCTGTCCCAACTTGGAAGGCCTATTAATGGGACCACCATTGATGATGGTGACAAATAATTTGACCGGCCAATGTATCTATTTCTCTATGCCATGCCAGATGCCAACTATGGCAACACAAATGGGAGAAAAATAATTCAACTTATTTGTCAGTATTCCAAAAATTATCGCCCTGAAAACAAGCAAGCAGCTTCGTTTTGGCTTTTCTGTTCAAAAGATTGGAGCACACATATATGCTAGCTAGGCGTTCAGATATTAGAACATTAATTAATAATTTAATTAATTAGGTTATTTTGGTTGTTTTTCTTTATTTTGTCGAACCTTCCTGACTGATCCTATTGTATATATTTAGCTAAAAATAATTTAATGTTGAAATATCTATTTATTTATTATTTTTGCAATGGAACAGTTAAAAATAATACTCCCCCCACTTTGAATATAATCAATAATTTTAGTAATTATTTTTTAAATTGAAAATTTTGGACTAAAATGTCCTTGTCATTAATCCTTGATTTTTCTCCTAATTTAAAAATAATATCATTTAATGAATGACATTCTAAAAAAAATAAATCCTTAAAATTGTTATTAAACAAGCAAGCAACAACATATAAAAGTTTTGGTTATATTAAACAAGTAATATTTCTTCTACTAAAAAAATATAAGATATTTTTTAAAGAGTTGGATATTAAAAAATGTAATATATTTTTAATATTTTAAGGTATAGTCATTGCTAAAATTATTTTTAATGAATAAATTATTTTATATTTATTTTAAAATAAAATATTATATTAAATAGAGATAAATATAAAAATATTTTGCTAATTTAAAAATAAGTAACTACTCCCTCAATTTCAAATTATAGGGTACTTTTGAAAGAGTATTCAAAATATAAAACACTTCAGATAGATTAAAATTTTATTAAATGCATCAATTTTAATAAATTTAATTTCGCTCTCTATAATTAATTTTCATATTTTCTCTTTTCAATGTATTAAATAATTGATATTTTTAAAAATTTATATTTTTATTTTGAAAAGATTAGGTTGTTAAATGTATTTAATGAGATTTATTGATAGATAAAATTTTATTTAAAAATATCTTATAATTTGAGATAAAGGAAATATTTTATAAAAAAATAAAATTTAATTAAAAATATTTTATATTTTTTGTCAAGAGGAAATAACTAAAAGGTGAGAAATTTAAGAATGTGTCGTACGAGATAAAGCAATAATTATTGGCGAGCAGTCTCTGTCCTTACTTCATTCCGTACTGGTCACGAAAAATAACAGATGAGTTCTGAATAAGCAAGGTGGAGTGGTGGACACTCGTGCATCATACAGTCATGTGCTACGTCAACGTGTATTCGAAATATCTATAACAATCGCGAGATTACCTTTACTAGTATTTTATGAATACTGTTCTTCATTACAAATTCTAGATTGTTTTTTAATTTTATGAATATTGAAGTTAATTGATATTAATTTTTCTTTATACTGATAGACGATATTAACTAAAGTGAGCTTCCATTTTTTAAAAATGGGTAAGACTTAAATACTTTAATTATATGTATTTAATATATTTTTATCCAATCAAATCAAGACAAATAAATTTTAATTTGTTAATAATACTAATATTAAGAGTTTATTGTAGAATAAATAATATTATTAAGGACACACATATTTTAGTTTAATTATAAACAAGTACATTAAATATATAAAATTAAAAATACAAATTTAGCTTCAAGGAAATCAAAACAAGCCATGAGATGCTTGAGGATCATGTTGGAACCCACCAAGTTTTCAGGGACACATAGAAAGCTTTATATGAAGTTGGTTGAATTTCTCACGAGTCTGAAGGGAAAAAAATCAACACATATCTACACTGTTTCTCATGAATTGGCTGGCTTGAAAACATCAATGAAAAGAAAAGAAAAGGAAAAAAAAAAGGGGGGGGGGTTGAGGGCATTGTAACATTCAGACCGGAAATCCTAAAACTACTAGGATTTTTTCCCCTTATTCTAAAATGCTGCCAGAAGACTATTCCTTTGCCGCTGTAATGCTTTGAAGGAACTCATGATTTTGTGCTAATTTATTGCAGAGGAGGACCTGGGTTTTGCTGTCACAGAAAAATGAAGACAAAACCCCTATATTCAAGTTTAATTTCTGGGTTCATATCACCTCTGTGAAAATGAAAACGACATGGGCAAATGCGCCAACAAGCTGGAAGTATCGAAGGATTCCACGAATCTCATATCTGAAACTCTTGCCTTGGCAGCTGCAAAGCGCAGGTACTCATCAAACACTGATGACAGGCACCATTTTTGTAACTTTCTGAAGCAGCCAACCACACAACCCGTTCGGTGCTGTAAAATGGAAGCAATTTTACATGATTCTCACGAATCATTAAATTATGAGCGATTCTTAGTGCCCAAATTCCCACTTAGTTGGCATATATGAAAGCATTGATTGACCTTTCACAATGTTGAGTAGTTTAACCTTTTTTGTTAGTCTAAAAATCAAGGCATTCAATCTCATGAAATGTCCAAGTTTTCATAGAATTAACTTACTAGATAAATTTGGATGTCTCATCTATGCCAACTAGGCAGGCACCAGTACATTATGGGTCCCATAGACTATTCCATAAAATTAAAAATGATGGGTGGAATAAATAGAGTTAATTCTAACCTTGCCCCGTTTACAGTGAATTAAAACTGGGTGGTTCTTCTCATCTGCATTATAGATGACGAAGTTTATAGATAATGAAACTGCAGCTAAAGCGAAAGATGAAGTGTGAAAGAAATGGGCCGAGTTATGATATATTACCGAGGACAACTCTTAGTGCTTGACATATTGTGTCCTCTGGGATGGTTACAAAAGGCTCCTGGATGCACAATTCTCAGTGTCAGTTTATATGGACCATTATTTCATAATAAATTAAGTTGTTATCTCAACTTAAAACATAAGTGTCATTCCTCATCTGTAAACAAGAAAAACAGTATATGGTCATTTCACCAAGCAATACACACAGAAATTCTGTTAGGCACAAAGAAAATATTAAATCTGCTTAATAATTAACTTTTAAAGCAAGTCAAACGGGCTTCTTCAAACAGCTCTAACATGCTTTTTTTTTTTTTTTAATGCTCGCAAGTATCTTCCAATTAAAAACAATTTTGTTCAAGACACAGTCAAATATTAGATGTGAGTATCTCTCTAGATAAGGATTCAAACCTTAGTTGGCTACATTATGAGGGACTAGCCTCTTCCACTAAACCCAACCCCTTGGTGACATGCTTATATATTTTATTCATGATAATCTGGTCCACTAATTTTCCATAGACCCAATATAACAGAGAATGGATTATAGAAAGAGTGACCACGCTGGCATTAGACCCAAATGCAGAAGACTTGTCTTGTATCATTTATTCATAGTTCTATTAAAAAGACGAACACCAAACATTGTAATTATGAGTAAACAGAAAATAAAAAATATTAAAATAATAAACAAACAAGTCCTGAGTCTTCAACCAAAGTAAAAACACATTGGTAGGTGATATACAAGATGAGCTAAAGAGGAAAAAAGCTCAGATGAAAAACATAGAAGACAGACTATTATTATTATTATTATCATCATCATCATTATCATTATTGTTATTGTTATTATTATAAATGAAAAAATTGCCAGAGATAGTGGGGGGAACATTATTCTTCTCAAATCTAATCAACACCGAAAGAGAAGATAAGCAATTAATATATCATTTGACGTTCATTGAGGGGGCCAAAAAAAAAAGCAGATAGTTGCCTGTTCTGGTTTTCTTATGCATATGTTAGGTTTCATGATTTATTGTCCAAATACAAGTTCATGAAATAGGGACCTGGAAGTTCTATAATTCATAAGTAGTCAAGTACTCTCTATAGCCTATAATATGCTATCAGCCAATCACCAATCCAATCCAACAAAAATCTCCACAAGCGTGGCTCAAATCCACTTATCTATAATGTCTAAGAACAGAAACAAAATGAACAAGTGGAAACTAAACCTTTGTGGGCCTCAAGGCCGGGTGCATTGGATCTTGGAACTTGCAGGACAAATATTTTTTAAGAATGTTTAATTCCAAACACGGTTTCTTCACCATTAATATAACCACATGAAAAAACATCTATGGATGTTAAGCGTTCTCTCATATTAGTACTTGGGTCCATAACCACGACACATTTCAGATAAAGTATGTTGAAATTTAATAAATAGCTAAATACACACGTGTGATAGAGGGATGTGATGAGTAAAAGATTTGATCTCAGTCTTATCAAGCAAAGGAATGCAATGCACTAACAAAATATATTTTTTTAGCCAGCAAGTGTTGCTAGTGAGAACTAAATATGAATATAATAATGATGAAAGTGAACGCATGCAATCCAACACACAATTTGCGGAACATCTTCAGGATAATTTTTTTTTTAAATAAAAATGAAATGCTCTGCAATAGGCAGGCTAAGTCATGTCCAAAACTTCAATAGTCAGCCAGTAGTATACTGGATCAGGGAATTAATGATTTTATACGATGACGGCTGTTATATTACGATTTCTCAAACCCCCCCCCCCCCCCGTATTTATAAGTACTTTTCTCTTCTCCATCACCTCCTTGTCTTGCATATGGTTATATTTGCATTATAAAGGGGAAAGTTTATGATGCTCGAAGAGAAAAACTTGCCGACAAACCCATCAATAGACCCATTGTGCAGACAACAAAATTATAATCTATAATCTCTAAGTCATTTATTATTCCATTGACAAGCGAATGTCAAAGCCTTTTATCCCCAAGGAAAAGGCTTCACCTGCCAAATTGGGTTCCTTCTACATTGATTTCATTGTCGAAAACTGATCTACAGAATTGAAGTGCAGATAAGGAGAGAACCATGTTCGACTACCTGTGCTCAAATTATGATAGAACCAAATCTAATCATTAATAAAAATCATGTAATAATATAACAGAACATGGCGACCCGTAAATATATGATAGTGTACATCCAATAATTCTCGGTAGCCAGTTTATATCCATGGCCACTTCCAGAAAAAATCGCACGAAATAAAAGATGAGAGTGACAGGTCAATTGTGTTAGATATTCATTAATCTTTGTGCAAGTTATCCAAAACAATCAGATATATGACAATCAGAATCAAAAGAGACCATCCAAAAAGAAAATTCAGAAGGACAAATTTACTGCCATAGCATAACACAAACTTCAAGAGCTACATACCTTTCGACCGTCAATCCCAAATTGATGAAGCTTGATCCCATTTGACTTCAAGAAGTCCAAGCTTTCCTCCGGATACGGCTCGGGACAGAGATATCTGAAACATTCAAACAAATTCAGCACAGAAAGGCTCAGTGGCACCAGAGACAGGACGAAGGATTCGAAATTTTTTTCCGTAAAGAAGGAAGAGAAACAACAAAGAATCCATTCACAGGGTCCAGTGGATACACGATGGAGCGGAGACCGAGGGATTTGAGGAAGGAGAAGTTGGCAGGGCGAGGGAAGCCGGACCGGAAAATGCCGTTATCTACCATCGCGAAATTGATGGGCTGGACGAAACAATCTTCGGCTTCGCCGTCATTGACCTCCTCAAAACAGCCACTATCGTCGGCAGAGAAGATAGGCGACGAGAGTTCGGCAACACCCAATTGGGTCTTCTCTTTACTCCGCCGCTGCTGGTGGTGGAGGTGATGATTGAATTCGAATTGGAGTTCTTCCACTTTCATATTTCTATTATTAAAATCCAAAAAAAAAAAAGAAGAAAATAGTAAAGAAAACAGTCAGAGAGTATTTTATAATAATAAAGAGAGAGAGAGATTGGGATCGCAGAGGATATTCCAAAGTACCTTGACAGTCGAAAAAGTTGCAGAGAGAGAGAGAGAGAGAGAATGAGAATGGTGTGAAGCAGTTAAAGCGATGGGAATGCAGAAGTAGATGGTGGAGACAATCGGAGTGAAAGAGAGGGGCTGTATATATAGAATTCAAGAGGGACGCGGGACGCCCAAGAGAAGACGGAAAGAAAGCGGCGTGACGACGAGGGAGGGAAGAAAGAGAACTTGTTCGTAGTCTCGTTTTGGATTCGATCATCAAAAAGTTAAATTTTATTTTAAAAAAAAAAAAATAACAGCTATCAATCTTGAGTTTATTATAGACATTTTCCATAGTATCGTTTTTATTAGTTTTTAATTAAGTTTTTTAATATTATTCTTATTTAAAATTATTAATTATAAAAAATTTATTTAAATATGAATAAAATAAAAAATTTATTAGATTTTTAGATAAAATTAATGATATAAGTATTTAGGTCCGTTTTTTGTTCAAAAAAAAATTATTTAGGTCGGTTTGTTTAAGATTGAAAATAAATTATTTTTAGATAGTTTGAAAATTTTATAAAAAAATTTTTGTTGGGATTTTATAAAAAGAAAAATTATTTTATATTTATTATAATAATAAAAAAATTATTAATTAATTATTTTTAAATTTTATGATTTTTCTTGATTTTTCATTTATAAAAGTAATTTATTATTATATTATTTTAAAATTTTATGCTCTTTATATATCTTGCCTTTTTAAAATTCTCTTTCTCATCAATCACGTTAGATTATTTTTAAAATCTATTCAAAGTAGCTTCTTAAAATAATACAAAAAAAATTTATTCTCACAATTTCAAAAATAATTTTTTTTAAAAATAAGTGATTGCTATCATGAAATAAGTTAAATAAATGGACCCTTAATCACTTTTCCATAATGCTAGTGGAGTGATTAAGGCGAATGAGAGTATCTTATATCTCTTTTGAAGTAAAGTATAAGTTATTATTAATTAATTTATACTTTTAAAAAATTAATTAAAATTATAATTTTTAAAAACATTTATATCTGTCCAATCATATTTCTAAATGAAATAAATATAATATTTAATTTATTTAAGATATTTTCATTAATTACTTGAATAAAATATAATAAAATAAAAGTATAATTAACAAAAAATATAGAATATATTTAATATCATATATTTTAAACTAAGCGATACTTTTATAACATATCTTATAGTATTATCATTCAAATGTAAACATGAAAAAACAAAGTGTTTCCCCCCTTTTACTGGGAAGAAAGAGGAATGAAGAGGGAGGAGATGCGGCCTCGGAACCCAGCTGGTATTTTTTATTATTTATTTATTTATATTATTTATATTATTATTATTATTATTATTTAAAACCCAGCTGGTATTGTTTGGGTATTGCGGCGCGAGGAAACAGGATATAAAGTGAAAAGTGAAAACAGTTTCCTCATATATAAAATTTGAACTTTGAATAAATTTTCTTTAAAAAAAATTTTAATAAATTCACCCGATCTCTTCTCTCTATTCTTTACTGGCATTCAATATCTTCACCTGCATTCCCACCAAAATATGGTGAAGAGGAGAATACACCTTATTTATTCATTTTAAATTTAGATTTAGTTGTCATTAATATCATATTAAAAAAGTTATTTGTGTATGTGTTTATTTTATGAATAAGATATAAGTACATATTCATATTATTATTTAGTTATTATGTTAATACTTTTAACCTACTATCAACCAATATTTGATCTAATGAAAAGAGTTAATTCATCACAATATGATAAATCAATATTCAAATCTTTATCTAAAGAAGTGTTCACATTTAATAGTTGATCGTACATCAAACAAAATTGTCTTTAATAAAAGGATACCTATAAACAATAAAAAAGTAATTTTAATCCACTATTATTGATTGGATAAAATTTTTAATTAAAAAGTTTATATAACATGATATTATATAACATGCTGAAATTTTTAATTAAAAAGTTATCTAACATGATATATCTACTAAATGTTATCATTTTTATAGGAACTCAGGGCTTTTAGATAATGGTAGAATTTAGTAGATATGATTTGCATTATTGGATGACATGTTTTTTGTTTATTCGCATTAACTGTTAAAAAATTTCTATTCGATTGATTTATTGATAATGATAACCGTAATTCATCACATTAATGATTCCCATACTTATTAGATTATGCAAGCAAATGATCTAAGATACATCCATACAATGCACGAGGTAACACTCTAATTTAGATTAATTTTAGTATGTAATCAAATGGATAGCTAGAATAATGATTTCATTCCAATCTTTACTTCAACATTATCAAGTTATATACTTGGATTCATGAACAAGATTTAAATATAAGAAACATTTATATCGATACGGGTATTAGATATGATATAACATGATAAATTGAACATAATAATTCATCAAATTTTATGATTTATGGTATGGATTTGAAAACATATATGTTATATATTTCAAATTTTAGAAGATAGCTACAGGATATTTAGTTTTAAGCAAGTAATAAAATAATTTTATGTTAATTAACCAAAATATTAATTTTTAAAAAGTTTTTATGTGATAAAAGCATTTCGACAAGAAAATAAAGTAATTAATACAAATGATAGAACATATGATACATATCATGACGTACATGACATCAAAACATATCAGATAAATGTATGTTTATTTTTTAAAAAAATACGCAAATAAATTAATTAAAGTCATCAACTACCCCCCCCCCCCAAAACACCCTGTAAAATGGGTTACGGGTAAAGCTTGTCAATTTCTTGTCGATATTTGAAGAACATGTTAACATTCAAGGCTCAATCCAACGGACTGCAAGGTGATTAATTAAAGGCTTCACAATTAACGTTTTAAAGAAGCTTTTCCTTTTCATTTAATTCAAAACCTAATTATGAATAAAAAGTAATATTATTACCTTCAATTGGGTTGAATCCAATAGAAGTGACTGATTTGTCACAAAAACAATAAATTTAAATTTAAATTTTCTTTAAAAAAAGAAATTCATATTTAACAATCCATTGTACGTATTTTAAATATAATTGTTTTTTATATATAAAAAGACACAATTGTTTTTAGATAAAAAATAATATTGGTAAAGCTAAATCTTGTTTAATATAACATATTATGACTCCTTGAATAAAATTAAATTGATGACAACAGTAACAGTGAGAATGAATTTTAAATTAAGAGGGAAATTAGAGGCCGTTAATACTTAATAGTGAGAATAAAAAACATTGTTGACATCCAACCAACACGTTCAACGGTTAGAAATATACAAGGCTTTAAAATGGAGGGCCCTACTGAAACGAGCTGATAATTATCAACCACCATCTTATAATATTCCCTTTCATGTGCCTTCCCTTAAAATAATAATACCTTTTCATATCCACCGCTTTTTAACCAAGCCACATTATTTCTATGGCCGATGCTCTCTGATTATTTACTAATTCCTCGCATAATATTAATTATAAGACAAAAATTTATTTCAGTAGTGCTACTATTTGGTTAAAAAAAAAAACTAATATTATCATTTGAACAGTGTGATTTTTTTTTTTGGGCCAGACGCCAGACCATTCATTGTGTATGGGTCTTTTTGTTCTTCTCATTCTATGTCTAAAAGTATATGGATTTGTACTTTGTTTTTTTTTTTTCCTGAATTTTGATGATCAAGTTGAATCAAGTTGAATGTGGGTTAGTCTAATTTCTTTTTAGGCCACAAAAAGCGGTGGGTTAGTCTAAGTTGAATAGATTAATCTGACCAACTTAGTTAATATCTATTAATAGGGTCATTGCCAAATAATTATGATGCATGGACATGGCTTTAGTTCCGATCTCATAATCATTAAGATCACTTGCAACATTAAATATAAGGATTTTTTTTAGGATTAAATAGTAGTAATTAAATAGCAATACTAACAAATAACCATAATTATGATCGCCATTACCCCCTTGACATGTTGAATACTTTAAAAGGTTGAATGTTCTAACAACCTAGTAATAAGTAATAACAAGAGTAATCGCAAACTTCAAATCCTCCTCGTCCTCGTCCTCGTCGTTATGTGTCTTTAATTTGTTGAAACGGAGCATTCAGCATTTAGCAATATTAAAACGACGACGTTTTGATAATTGTTCGATAAAATAAGCACTAAATGCATTCTTTATACTTTATAGCTGCTAATACTATTAATGGAAAGTGGAAGATATTGAGTAACGAATATACAAGTGGCATGCAGGTCGCACAATGGAGGGAGAAAGGTAGAGTGAAATACAGAGTGACCAAGATATTTAAGAATTAAATTATTAAATAAATATTAATATTAATAATCAAATAAAATAACAAAAAGATGGAGAAAGGTACGAAGGAGGCTAAAAAGAAGGAAGAATATGGAAGGAATATGCGGAGCATCGCAGCTGCAGTGTGTGGGTATATTCTATTCGAAGTGAGTGGGAAATCATGACAGTGCTCAGGACTGCGATCTCCCTCCGCCACATAACTGACTACATAAACACAGAGCAACTCCTTCCTATCAAGTGCTCATCAAATGTGGTCAAATTTTGGTTTTTCATGTTATTCTTAAATCATATCTATTATTTAGTTTAAATTAATTTTTAAATATTACATTTATTAATATAAAAATTATAAAAATTTCTGATATTAAATCTAAATTGTCTTCTGTACTCATCCATGAATTAGCATCATGATACTCATTATCTTTGAAATAATTTATAAAAGATATTAAAAAATTTAATCAACTTGTTTCTTATCAATCTCACTAGTACAAATTTAATTTAAAATATCTAATTAATATTAAAAATTTTTATAATTTTTATTATTTAATTATCTAAATGTATTCTGAATAGTTTAAATATAATTTTGATGACTCAATTTAATATTAAATTTTTTTATAATTTTTACATATAATCTAGATATACTCTAAATAATTTAGATTTAATATCAAATTTAAAAATTAATTAAAATTGAACAGTAAAAATCATTTCAAAGTGAAATGAAAGGTCGAAATGTATTGACACCATCCTTCAATTACCTCATTTATTTCTGCATTCCTGAATTCTTCAATATAAGAATCGTCATAGTACTACAATATATAAATGATCCACCATAAATTAATTTTAATACATTAAATTTTTCTGTAATTTAAAAGTCTAAACTCAGAATTATGCTTTCATTATGGATAATGATGTCTTCATGAACACTATGACGCAAAAGCCACAATCCAAGCTTTTTTTTTTGTCTTGGATACTAAAAATTAAAGAATCGATGAATATGTATTAATGCATTACATTTCAATTTACTAAATGACTCCAATTACCTTAATTATATTTCAAGTGTAGGCCACATGAAAATTTATAAAGGACCTTAAAATTGATTATTTTGTGTTAGTACGGTATAACACAATTGCCCTAATAAAACAGTAAAAAAGATGTTAGTATGGAATCTAAATAAATAAATAAATATGTGAAAACTCTAACAAAATTTGTCTATTCCCTAGTTGTCCTCCAAGAGAATTGAGATAATATATTTTTAAAGTGTTGCCAAATGGTTCGGCGACAATCAACATCCAATGGTCCATAATAGTATTAACAAATGTTATAAAATTATAATTAATCAATTAAATTAAAAATAAAAAATATTAAGATAAGTGAGAAGTATGTTACTCTTGACAATATGGTATTATGAATAATATTTCCTTTCAAGCCCTTGTTTTGAAATCTTCGCTTAATACCTTTGCGTGTTCTAAAATTTTATCGCTTTTAACTAAGGCATATGCATTCACTTCATGAGAACTAATGAAAACGAACTTAATTTGTAGATTAGAAGAGACAATTCATACAAGCATCTATTAAAAATATAACAAATGGATTAGTTTATATTTAAAATATTAACTATTTACATATGGAAAAAAATTACGTATGTAGAAGCTAGAAACAGTGAAACTGATTATATCATGTTGAAGCACTTCATTAATACTATCAAGCGAAAGCATATCATATCGGTCTTTGCCATATATACCAGCCTCGAATAGGATTTGTAAGATCGGAGGATTGGACCTATGAATCGTTGCATATACCTGGAGTAAATTTTGTGTTGGCTTGGCAATTGAAGCTCTTATTTAGGCACAACTTTATAGGAGACTGTGTTTTTAGAAGAGAGCCTAGATCAAGGTATCATCTTTTTTTAGACTGCACACCTTTACTAGTTTTTTTTTAGACTTATCATCCTAACTTGACCAGCTTGCCATCCAACAAAACCACCCATCGCCTTTCCAAAGTCAAGGTGCCCTTTTCATATGTTCTAATCTCATTAAATGTGTGCCTTATTCACAAATAGGACATCTGAATTTTCCTTTGATATTTTACCTTGACAAATTACTATATGAAAAATCATTGATTGTGCCAAATAATAATGCTCTTAAATTAAACCGTTCTTCTCTATATCTATCATATACCTCAACACCGTGCTCCACAATAATTTCAAATCTTCAATTAAAGGAGCTAAATATATGTCTATATCATTTCTTGGCTATTTTGGCCCCAAAATTAGAATGGATAGCATCATATATTTTCACTTCACACATAATCATGGAGGTAAGTTATAAATTACCAAAATAACTGGCCGTGTACTGTGAATGCTACTTTGAAGCTCGTGTGAATTCATTCTATCAGTAGACAATACGAGGTGAGGGTTTTTATCTTGTGCTCCAAAGTTAGAGTAATCGAGATTAATTTTTTTCCATTGAGAAGAGTCAACTGGATGTCGAAGCTTCCTATCTTTCATCCATTCATCTGCATGCCATGTAAAATTTTTTACATCCTCTGCACTACTGTACAACTACTTAAATCTAGGTACAATGAAAAAGTATCATAATGCCTTCTCTGGACTCTTCCCATTTTCTTTATAGTGCAAGGCATTACATTTTGGACACTTCATTAATGATATATATCATTTCTAAATAATATGCAATTATTAGGACAGGTGTGTATTTTCTCATAACTCATGCCAATTGAGTGTAGCATTTATTCTACCTCATACGTAATCCTTGAAAGCTCGTTGTTCATAGGTAGAAGTTGTTTGATAAGTGTAAAATTTTTTGTAAAGCTCTTATCACTCTATTCATTGCTCACTTTCAAGTTATACAATTTCAACACCGTCAACAACTTTGTAAATTCGATGCAACTAGTATACAAGGGCTTCTTTGTGTCGCTTTTTAGCATCTCTAACATTTCAGGACAATCCTCAAGTTCCCTTTTAATTGCATTTGCCATCTCTTCAAGACAATCACCCTTATAAGTATCTATGTCATAATCATTTGATTCAAAACTTCCTTTATACTCTCAATTACTAGTACACTTATCGTCTCTAGTCTCTCCATACTTATGCCAACACTTTAATTTTCTTCAATTTATAGCACACTAAATGATCTTCCAACTCAAATGCACTAATTTACTTTAAATGACTACATTTTACATAAGGACACACTATTCTTCTAGGGTCTTTTACATGCTCGAGAGCAAACTTCATAAACTCTTTCACATCATTCAAATACTCTTTATTTAGTTGATTGGCAAACATCTATTCTTTATCTATAACTTTAATCTAAAAAACAATTGATTCAAACAAATGTGGTTAATGACTCAGGAATATGGAGAGGAAAGGAATGATAGAAATATTATCAATAAAAAAATTGACTACTCTACATATAATATAGAGTAATTAATGAATCATGAGTCATAATGCATGAGCATTCACATATTCTTTCAATCGTCGAAAAAAATTCAACAGCATAATAGCATAGAGAAAGTATTTCCCGAGCTCAAACCTCTTTTTAGTCCTAATATCTCACTCAACAAACTAATTTCAACCATATACAATCACAACAACAATAAAATTTTTACAAAATTGCATTTTCAAAGTAACTCAAATTATTATAAAATTATATTTAAAATTCGTTCAAAAATCATAGAAAAAAGAAAAACACCATAAACATTATTTTTAATCAATGTTTTCTATCTCATTGATCATTCTAAGGTTACACATATCCTATATTAGCAATCCCAAGCAAGAAAAAATAATTCTTTAGCATATGTAAAAATCTCAATTAAATAGAAATGATTTTTAGAGAAATCATGCGTTAGTTTCAGTTACTTAAATTAACTCCAATGGTAATAAAAATTTGCACACTGGTACGTTTTAATATATAGTTTTGAACGATAAAACTACTCTGATTAAACAAGGCACGAAATTTAAATTAAAATTATTGAAATAAATCGATCAAAATTTGTAGAAAAATACAATCATCATATATATTCCATTTTAATCACTAATTTTTATCTTAACAATTATCCTAAGGCTAAATATATCATCTATTACCATTCTCAAGTCAATAACACATCAAACATTAACAATTTTTGACACCCAACAGTACTAAATGGGTAATAAATGAGCAAAAATTTAAACAAAAAAATCAACTAATAAAATAATCCATAACATTAAATAAATCAATCTCATAACCTAAAAATCTAAGGATATTAAAAGAAAATAAAGAAAAACTATAAAAATCACACGCCCACATACTTTGGAGAAGAGAGGATTGAAACATAAAGAGGACAAAAATAAGACGGCAACTAACGGTGTAGGTGGTGGTGCTTTCATGTCGGATAGGACAAAGATGGTTGACGGCAACAATGGAGAAAGATTGAGAGATTTCTATTGATTTCGTGTGCAAGTGGAGAAGAGAGGATATATGAGAAGACAAACGTGTGAGAATGAAAAATGAACTTGCAAAACTGATTGAAAAAGGGAATAATGACGGGTATTTTAATGCCTATTATTTATTCCCAAATATATGACCAATGTTTTAAACACCCATAATATATTGGTATGACTTTAAATGACGAGTGTTTTAAACACCCGTCATTTAAAGTTCAAATTTTTTTATTTTTTTATTTTTAGAAAATGAAACGTTAGGCAATAATAATGACGGATGTTTAAACATGATCTTTAAATGACAGGTGTTTATGGCACCCATCATTTAAAGGTTAGTTTCTTTTTTTTATTTTTTTAAATTAAAAAATCGAAAGGTTTTTTACCTTTTCAAAGATCTGACAATAATGATAGGTGTTTAAACACCCGTCATTTATGGTCTGATTATCATCCGCCTTTCTCATATATGACGTATTTTTTTAATTGTTATTTTTTATGATATCTTATATTTAAATTTTTAGAGTAGTGTTTAGTCATCAAAGCGGATTGGAGAAGCTTTTGCCACATTCATGATTCGATTTTTGTTAAGCTTTCGCTAGATTCTTGTGCCCTTTGCTACATCTTTTGTGGATCGTGGCTTCATGCTCCACCATTCATGCTTCGACGTCAAGTTTTCGCTATCATCCTTCGTGTCGTACGATTGTATTATGGTCCATCTTCGTCTCCTCCCTCGATTTATTTTCTGATTTTGTCTGCTCTTTGCAATTAGATCAAGCCATGATTTTTGTAATATTCATCACAATTACTCCCTAATTTTGGCGTTACTTTTTGGTATTCTGTATGGTAGATTTTGCTTATAGTTGTTGGATTTTTTGATTGTTTTTTCTTAATTCTTGATTAAAGAGGATTAAAGCTTGGTCATTCAGCTTCAATGGTTATTCTTGAGTTTTTGCTGCGATTTTCTTAAATCTCCTTTATTGTTGATTATGATCAGATTTGGTTTTTCAAGTTATTGTTAGCAGCTTAGTACAATGGTTTTTTTCTTTTTTCATTCTTCACCTGTCTTCTTAATTTGATTTGTAGTGTTCTTGATTCGCTGAGTTCTTGATTTGTGTTTTTGCATTTGCTTCCTCTCTGCTTGATAGTTTTGGCGATGGGAAGGAATAAAGGAGGAGAAGAGAGTGATAATATTTGGTATACGTGGCAATAGTAAAAAATTCTATTGCATATGTGGCACCAACATGTGGGTTGCTTTTGACTACATGCGACATGCCATGTAAGTATAAATGAGTCAACTAACTATCAATACGGTCAAATTTAAATGGGATTTTGAAAAAAATTGAGGCAACATTGTGACCCTTTAAAAGATAAGAATACTAATTACATTCTCCAAAATTATTTGAGGTAAATTTATACTTTAATTTTTTTTAACATAATATTTTTTTTTAAAAAAGCCTCTTTTCCAAAGATATTTTCTGACTTTTAAAAAATATTTTTTTATTTATCACTTTTAATTTATTTTTATATAAAAATTATATTTTTAATAAACATTTATTATAAATTTTTTAAATTATCTCCCTTAAAAAAGTGCGAGTGTGGATTGTTCAGAGAACTATTTACTTTCTGCAAAAAGCAAAGAAAAAAGTGCCTCTAAAAAGATTCTGCCTTTTCTGATCACTTTTATTCTCACTCCCTGCTCATATCGTGCCCTCCTTCAATGGTCATTATTAAGGCAAGATTCCATTATTAATAATAATAATAATAATAATAATAATAATAATAATAATAATAATTTTAAAATATATTTAGAATGCCTTCAAACCAAATTAATTTTAGTTTGAATATATATCTCGTTATGACATCACACAACAGAATATAGCTCTAAACAATATCAATACATGTTCGAAAGAAAATTTCGAATCTTTAATCATGATTATATTTTGAAATTTATGTTGTTACTATTTTTATGAAATCTTAGTTCGTCATCAATTAGATATCGCATCATATTATCGAGTGAATAGGTCAAACCAACTTCAAAAGTTCCATTACAAACTGATGATTTATAATTAGCTTATGTAGGGCAAAGATTCATAAATAAATATAACCTGTATTTCTTCAATGACTAATAAAATATTTACAATAAATTATAAATTATCCATCAACAAATTAAATGCCAATGTTTTTGTGGCATCTTTGGCACTAGATCATAACTGATTTGATCCTGCCTACTAGTACCACTTGTACTTTAAATCAATTTTTTTTAAAAAAAAAAAAACAAGCTAACGTATTGAATTCTTAGTTCTTACAAATTGATCAAACTTTGATTGAAGGTACGTTAATATTTAGTTACCAATTAAAGAGGATTGTACTCATTGATTTTCAAGAGGAGATATTTGGGGATCAAGGGGCATCTTCTTTAGTATTGTGGTTGGGTCAAAAATAAAAGGCTTTATTGTCTCACTTCCAATTCAAAATTTGATTCCCTTCTAAAATTTAAATTGTGGCTATATCGTATGGAATCAATTCGAACTTTGATGACTTTGAAAGCACTCAAATTTCGTTGACTTGACTCTCTAGCTTTTTTTCCTTTCCTTTCATTTTCTTCCTTCCTTTTGTTTTTTTTATATTTGGTTGTTTGAAATGAAGTTATAAATGTATTGTAAGGGGGGAAAAGGTTCCATTCCACAGTTGTTGATTTAAATGTTTCATGTTTCGATTATCCAATCTGATTTTTATTTTGAAGTTGCCAGACAAAATATTATCTTTGTTTTCTGTTATGTTTCCATCAAATTAAAAATAGAAATGATAAAAGCTAACATAGTTAATATAGTTAATAAGGATTTGATTCATAACTTTTAAAATCATGTGATTAAATTTCGCTACCTATGTGAGAATATTGTTTGTAAGTAATCTTTAAGTACTGAAATTTGAGTTGACATATACTATTCATAATTTATAAATATTAAGTATAGTATTTTAAAAAGATAATTAGGATAAAAAGTGCATTTTTGCCTCAAAGTATTCTTCGAGATCAAGCCATGGGCACCCTAAAGAAAATTGTGCAACAATATTGCTCATAATATTTTAAAAAACGGTGTAATATTATCCCCAGAAAAAGTATTTTGAGCTCACATTAACAGTGACTTAATGCAGACAGCGTTACGTTTAGTTTTGAAAGACTATATACTAAATTGCTCCACAATTTTTAGGTCTGAAAATATTTTTCAGGGTAAAAAGACACTTTAACCTTAACTTTTTTTTTTTTCAGTTATACATACACATATAAATTAGAGACGAAGAATATAATATCTGACTTTAATTGTCAAGTCCTCTCGCCTTTACAGAATCGATCACTATCTCATATATTCTGCAAGTTGGATGGCCTGATTATTGGGATTTGTCTTTGCAGAAGATAATTATCAGAATTTTATCAAACAATTCCATAAAAAAAATTACTCAAATAAAATAGCCGGTAAATAGACGGTCAAATAAATGTATGAGATTAGGTTCTAAAAGAATAATAAATAAAGTTTCATTTCAATTTTCAAAGTTTGGATGTTTTGCGCGTATGCATGGTTTCATGATACTCTAGCTTTCTAATTTAATCCAAAGGCTTGAAGATTCAATGGCAATCACCAATAACTAATTTAATTAACAAATGATTTGTTGAAAAAAATGCAGATTCTCAATTATGTGATCTATTTTCAAAGGAAGATGCGTGCAAACTACGTAGAGGCAAAAATAAAACTTAGTCAACCTTTTTGAAAAAGAGATCCCCAGTGATCGTACACTTCATACATATTTGTGTGTTCAAAAACCTACCAAGTAAAGAATAATATTAACCAGCTGGTAGCTAAATTAATTAATTAATTGGTAATGATTCACGTATAAGAAGCTAAGTTATTAATATTTTGACGCATATAGTTTTAATTGATGATTCATCTCGTTGGTGGTGAATAAAGGAAAGAACAGATACTTACGTACGTACGTACGTAGTCCCTTTTTCCACAGGCTACGCAAATTGTTTGGCTAATAAACAAAGGACGGTTACCCAACTCATCATGCTCACTGATCATTCGCTACCCCATTTAACTTCAACAACTTTCTTCCACAATTCATACATCATTATTTTCCACGTCTCCACAAATTTTTATGCATATACTTATTTTTTAAGTGATCTATTTTTTTAATGCATATACTTATTCCCATCTTTAATATATATCTTCCCCTTTTTAATTATAGGAGAAACTATTATATATTTTATTATTTTTTATGAGAAAAATTACAACATTCAAAAAATATTTATTACATTTTTTAAATTATCGCTCATATAAAATCAAAGTTTATGTTTACGAGACACTTATTTCATTAATTGCAAGGGTAATTTAGTCTAATCCTTCTAATTTCAAACATTATTACTACATTGAATTAATTTTTTTAAACTATGTGAATTTGTTAAAATTTACTTACATTTTGATACAGAGTAAGTTATATTTAACTATCTCACCAAAATCAAAATGAAATGTGATATTGTAGACATTGTTCAAAAAAAGTCAACAAAGAGGGATGTGAAGTACAACATGCCTTGGCACAACACGGCACATGGCTTGTGTCACGGAGCATGGCATAAAGAGAGTAGCTATGACACATGTGCATATGTGTAATGCATCACCTTGTTCTTCACCTCTCAATATATTTCAACTTATTTTGAATCTTTTCATTCTTGTGAAGCATCCTATACTTTCAAAATAAAATTTTACTTTGATTTAGGATTTGTTAAACGATGTTTAGGTAATTTAAATTATAAAAATTTGAGATCTTATTTCTACAAATAACATATTTGGTAATCTAGTTGGATTAGTACAATAAATGATTTCGAAGTTAAGGGTGTATTTATAAGGATAATCTTACTTGTTATAATTAGATATTTCACACGTACGTGCATTTGTGTGTGTGTGTGTCTCTGTACCTTAAAAAAATATTTTATATTTTTAAATGGAGAGAGTATTAAAAAGTAATCTACAAGTAAATATAGTATATATTTGAAACTTAGCACAAATCATGCATTAAACCCAAACAAGCAAGGCAAGGACAGGTGAGAATTTGCATTTGGTAAGTAATTAGTTAGTTGACCAGAAATTAATTAGTGAACTTAAACTTTCTTTTTTTTTTCCTTTTTTTTTGTTGCCAACAAGTTAAACTTTTATTGCTTAGGCATCTCGAAATCAACAATTACACACACACACACCGACACACGTGTGTTAAACCACCATGAACAGGTTTTGTTTGATTAAGTAAAGATTCTTTACCTATTGTTTTGTATATTAAAATCATGAAAGTACTCCTACCAAAAAAAATCATGAAAGTACTACGAATAATAGTTAAATATTTTCCATTAGATAAGGATAACTTGATGTGATTAAGATCAACATGTATACCTAGAATGTTTCTAATTAAAAAAAAAAATTACCAGCATTTCTAATTAAAAAACAAAAAGTAGCATTTACATTGTTTCCCATTTAGAACTACGTCCCCGGTACAAACCCACATGTATTTGTTTCGCTTTTTTGTTTAACAAAGAAAACAAAAGGTCACAAGCACACATTAACTTACCAAATAAATTAATGGGAATATAACATTAAAAATAATTGTGTACGCGTGTGTGGATGTGAATCGGCACGACAATTATGTGTTCTCAATTAATCAGTCACTATCTTGGTGAAGTAGACTTCCATTTATTGGACCCAAAGTGTTAATTTGTTTGAATCCAACAAGGAAAAAAAAATTGATGACATTTGCATGGTCTTGAAACTTTGCTAATTAAAAAAGCAAGGGTAGGAGCATCACCTAATTTAAAAACAAAAAAAAAATCCTAGATTTGTGAGATGCATTTTATATTTTGCATCAAAATCTAAGTGAACATGCATATATATATATATATATATAGTCAAAAATCAAATTTATTTCATTTTTATTTATATTTTAATATATTTTAGATAAATTGTTCTTCTAATGAAGTTAGGAAGTATTGTATTTATTCTAATTAAGTCTACTTCCATGAGCGGAAAAATAATATTAAAACAAAATGTGTGTGTGTGTGTGTGTAAAGAGTAGTGCACGGATAAGTTATCCAAAGGGTCAATAATAGAGAAAAGGACGCAAATGTGAGCATCATTATTAGTGGGATTTGGCTGATACTTTTTAATATTTTCAATATTTCTGACAAAAAGGTTAAATTCAGACCCAAGCCTAGCATTTAAAGTCTCCCCTTTTTTCTTCATTTCTCAAATTTTCACCGTTTATTATTATTTTATTAAATATTTTTTTAAATTATAAAATAAATGAAAAATAAAGATCAAAAAAATAAAAAAAAAAAGAAGAAAAAGAAAAGGAGAGACTCCTCTTCCAATGTTTGTTTGTTCTTAACCCCTTCCTTGTGCTTTGGTTTTCCCGACACCAAACGTGACATCAAGGCCAACGTAAATGATTTATGTGGGTTTCGTGAAAAATATGAATATGTCATTCACTCTCTGTCTCTTTCACCTTGTTTATTCAAACATCCACGGTCCGATTAATAGTAGTGCACACGTTTTGAGATCTTCTTGCGCAATTAATTGGCTCACACATCACGTATTCCGATATGAATTCATTCTAATTTCTTTTCTCTTTACTAGCAGTATTATGAATTAGTCTCCCTGTTATCCGTCCACATATTCTTTTAATTTTATATATAAATTATTTTAAATATATTTTATTAAAATTAAAAACAATCTTAAAATTTATTAACTTTATCTTAAAATTTAATAAATTCTTAATTTTACTCTTATTAAATAGACATACTTTAATAACATATTTTTTCTCTCTAACATCTAATAGACAGTAAAAAAAAATTTATTAGACAGTAAAAAAGAAAAATTTATGTTAAAAATTTAATAAAATAACTTATAAATAAAATAAAACAAAAAAAATTTTCTCTTTCCTATAAATAAGACAAGTGAAAGTATATACACACACACACTCCATTCTAAAATACATGCTTTTTTTAGCTAATCTTGGTCTAAAATAGGTTGCACAAAGGATTGAATGAGACTGAATTTTGATCAAATTAAAGTTTAGTCTTTTTCATGAAAAGGATTGGGTTAGACAACCTATATCCTGATCTAATCTAATGATAAATCAAAGATTAACAATACTTGACTTGATATATAGGACTAAAAGATTGATCCTATTAGTCTAATATTCATTTAACTTTTTTTATTTTTCTCTATAAGAAGTAATAATAAATTTCAACCTAATAAATTCAATTAAAATAACAAAAACACTTATAATCATAATAAATTCATAATAATTTTCAACAACAAGAAAAAAATATTTTAGTTATAATCCAAGTGGTCTAGATTATTAAATTATTAGTCTAAGCATGTGACTATGTCAGGAACCAGATTTATTAAATTATTAATATTCTTAACTTATTATTATAAATAATTAGTAAATTAATTATAATCATATTAAATAAATCTAATGGGACCAAACTGAATCAAGTGGTTCATATGTCCAGTCTCCTGTTCAGTCCAATTCGAAGAAATAGTCTAATTTTTTTAGTCTTAAAAGACTAGTTTTTAATCAGACCGGACAAGATCAGACCTTCTTGGATCAAATTGGATCGAACAAGATTGGAGGACTTCTACACAACTCTAGTCTAAAATGCAAGCAACTTAGTAGTTGAAAAAAAAATCTCATTGTACTTATTAGGAAAAACATAATCATTGGTCTCTATAATTTTATTGATTTTTCTTTTACTCTATGTAATTTGCTTTCAGTATTTTCAATTCTTACAATCACTATAATTTAACATTGTTAGGGCCATGAGAAACAAACAAAACCCAATCTAGCTAAAATTATGGGGACTAAAAACACTAAAAAAACTACAAGAACGAAAAGCAAAACCTAATGAAACTATAAGAACCAATAATTATGTTTTTCCTATTTATTAACATGTATTCTTGCGTGAATTTATGACATTTTTTTCACTCATTATTGGTAATTGGGAGTAAGAGTGAAAAGAAAAAAAAATATATACTTTTTCTATTAAAAATATAAGTCATTTTTAACCAGATCTCACTCTAATAAAATAATTAATTATTTTTAAATTAATAACATCTTTTCATATTTTACTCTTATTTAATAAAGTATTTCACTTTAAAGTAAATATAAAATTAATAATTTATCTATTATGAACAATTTGAAACAATAAAAATACTTTACATTTTTTAAAAGAGGGAGTATATTTTTTATGATAATAAAATTTTATTTATATGCAAAAATGCTGATTATATTTTGGATAGGAAGGAGTTTATATATATATATATATATATGGTTTACCCCCCTTAAATTCTAATTCTAATTATAGAAAAAAATTAAAACTTTATAAATAAAAAAAAATTTTAAAACTTTATTGTTTGATCCTAAATGGTAGAGACGTGGAAATTGCATTTCCCTCCAATCTTGTACTTTCTTCATTGCAACAAGCTTTTGGCATGTCTGTAATTTCTAGACAATACTTTATTGCGATGATTTATTTTTATAAAGGGTGAAATTAAAAAAATCATATACTTTTCGGCAAGTTTACAAATATTAATTATTGCAACCTTAAGAATCATGAAATTAGTTAATTTTAATTTCTTTCACTATTTAAAACCATATAATTGTTAGTTAATAATAGCTATATATTATTATTAATTTTTATCTAAAAACACACACACATATATGGCATTTTATGTTTCAAAATTAATTTTTATACTACTTTTCATATGTGTGTGTATATGTCAGTGATTTTTCCATTGATATTTTATCTTTTTTCAAAACATACTATATATACTTCCTCTGAGTTTATTTACAAATCACTCTCAACATATTTCACTAGAATTCAGAAAAATTTTAAACCTTATTAATTTTATCTTCAAAATTTAATAAATTCCCATCTATATCCCTCAATAAAGATGAAAAAACTATTTTAGTAATTTTTGCTAGCATTTAATAAGAGCATAAAAGTAAAGATAAGCATATTACAAGAAATAGTGAAGGGTCTTATAAATAAAATTAAAATTTACCTTCTTTCTACCGTATAAATAGAAACAGGGGAGCATCTCATAATATATTTGGGGAGAATTACATATAAATCTCATACAAAAAAAATTAATGACTACAAAATTTATTAACAATTGAACTAATGCCATTGTCAAGTTTAATTATTAATAAATCTTATAGTAATTAATTTTTTTGTGTAAAAGTTTAATGTAACTCCCATATATTTACAAATAAAGGAACAATCATTGTTGTATACTAAAAACGAGGTTAAATTAATATAACTTTGAACAATTATTGAAATCACTTGTTGACATTCTGATTGATCACGATCAGTTTGATAGATCCAATGTTTGTTTTGTTATATGAAGTGAAGAGGACTTGAAGGATTATAATTTAATTGCGTCCATGTGTGAATATTTGATGATATGATGAATCCCAAAATTAGTACCAGTAGCTTTTAAAAGCTTCGTGATGATCATCAGATTCACGAGGCCACGTAGTACCTGGCAAAAGCAGTAATATAAATGTTCAATTCATGTGTCTCGAAAACTCAAGTTGATTGAATTTTTAAATCTACAAATAAAAAATCATAGAACATCAAAACACAATAATGCTGATTTGATCAAACTGACATGTTAATTATTATACGTATGTGACGAAACAAAAAGTGGATTACTGACTTTGATGTTTGGATCATATGTTATTTCAAAGCATGATGACATCTCTAAGCACGCACCTTTGGGGTCGAGTCACTATCTCCACCATTAGAGCTTGACCTCTTCCAAATGACTTCCAATTTATTTATTTTCTGTCTCTGAATTAATTAACATGTACAATATATTAGTTCTAATACGAAAGAATACGAATTAGAAAATTCCTCATATTATTCTTGTTTATTAGATTCTTAATCATCATAATCTCAAGAATGCGTGCCAACTTGTTACTCCTTCTGTTAAAAAATGTAAAGCATTTTTAATCAAATCTTATCCCCCAATAAAATAGTTATCTACTTTTAAAATAACTCTATCTTTTTATATTTACCCTTATTAAATACCTTATAATGAATATGAAGTCACTATTAATAGGGATATTTTGAAAAAAAAAAAGACAATGATTACACCTCAATCGAAAAACTAAAAATGCCTTACATTTTTTAATATCAAACTCCTCAAAAAATACCTGACATTTTTTGCGGAGGGAGTATACTTCAGAAATAACTAAACCACAACATAATTACATGCAAGAATATACTTAATCATTTAAAAGACAAATATTTTAATCACCTGCTGTTTATAACAGCGCAAGTATCACATTATCTGGTCCTGTATAGTTGCTAGAAATTTTCTAGTGGACCTCAAATAATTAATAACAACATGTATAAGCTAGTGAAAATTCAAGTGTTGATAAATTATAAAGAGTCATAAATACAGTGCATTTAGCTGGGCTTCAGAGTTTAATGCAAGGCATCCAATATATGTCACATTTTGAAAAATAATCAATCATCAATATCAATATAAAAAAATACAGGAAATAAGTACCATTGTTCAGGAGCTATTGTGATGAATATTATAGTTTGTCTAATCAAGATTAATATTGTCAGGATATGTTAAATCAGAATGAACTTGATTTGAGGTGAGAAATTTCACATAGAACAGAATTAAACCTTATAAAAGAGATGTATATATATATATATATATATGAAAATCGAATAATAACTTGTAAACTTAAATATTGATATTTTTAGTTAAGATGGGATATGGATATATCCCACAAATATACATGTTTCCGTTATAATAATAATAATAATAAAAAAGTCTTGGGCTATACGTAAAGAGTGAGTTGGATGGTGTACGGAAACCAATAGGTGAAGTTGCTTGGGTACTTGCTAAAACAAGAGCATTTGACCACGAAAAGTCCAAATTGAAAAAAGCAAGCTTTTTAATTGATTACAATTTTTGCTTGTGGAGAAGATATTGTTTCAATGAAGACTAAAAGTGAATAAAATAAAAAGGAGGCGTTATTCAATAATAGAGAGAAAGGCAGTGTCTGAATTATTGAGCGTGTCAGGGTGTGTATGGAAACGCCGCTTAGTTTGACCCAAAACGAAGAGAACGGAAGGCACGCCATTGCAAATCGCATGCATGCCTTTCTTATTGGTTTATTTGGTCCCCTCTCACCAAACATCCCCTACCCGTATCTTTTCCTTCTTTCACTACTTCATTCTATTTTCCCTTCTCTGACTTTATATAAATTTTTAGTTTTATTATTTAATTTTATAAAATATCTTTTCAATCATATAATACTTTTATTAGTTTTATTAATAGAAAATGATATTGTAATTCCAAATATTAACATGTTAAGTTAATCAATTTTTAAATATAAAAATAATTAGATTAAACGATCATCATTTAAAAATTCTCTGTCAGTATTTAAAATTGCAGTTTCAACATATTTTATTAAAGAAACTATCGGTATTGGGATTAAAAAACTCAAAAGACATTTCATAAAATTAAAATACTAGATTAAATTCTTTTTTTTGGATATAAATTCAATTAAAATTTTGTATAAAGTTAAATTCTAAAAGTACACTTTCGCCTTTGATTAATGACACCAAAGCGAAGTGGATTGGACAATAATTTGCCACTTAAGTGGGCCAACTCAAATTTGGGTCCGATGAGGCCCATTTTATCGATGAAGCCACGTGGAGCAGCAGGAGACCACCTCCACCGCCATTTTTCAAAATGAACCCAACCCTCGAAGGTTACATATGAATACATACTTGAAGTCTCGGATAGAGTCATCTTTCATGAAAATTTTTGGTTCAAAATGTTCGTGAACATCCAAAATGTTAATCTCATCACAAACAAATATAAATACATTTCTACATGCCAATATTAGGGGAAAAAAACACCAAAATAAAGATCAGTTAGTAATAAAAATAGGAAATGCCGATCCTTTCATTTGTGTGTCGTCTAGGAATTCATAAAAATGTCAATAATGGCGATGACATTTTGGTTTAGTTTGATATATGATATATTGTAATTTATAAATTAGATCCATCCCCATTTCCCAATTAAGCATTAAGCCCTCTTTAATGGACCTTCTTGTTTGTTTAGTTTAAGCTTGGTTCCACGTTTCTAAAACCAAAAATCGAAAATGACAAATAGCCTAAGGCCCAAATAATGTCGACTCAAGCCCATTAATTTCAGTCCAGCACATGATTTGAAATTCTTGGGCTTTATTTTGGGCTAACTAAATTTTTGGGCCCTCACAGGAGAACTAGATATCTGTGTGGAATAAATAATAAATTAAAATTTTTGAGAGTATTTTATATTTTTGAATATTGAACTCTATGAAACATATGTACAAAAGTTTGAAGAAATACAAGCTTGACAAAATATAGGGAAAAGAATGAAAGAACAAAAGATTTGCATGAAGTGTATGAGTGTTATTCATGAATTATAAATAGAGTTAGTGTGTTTGGAATTAGGTTCTACGGTGTCAAATTTTCAAAACAAAAGGATGGCTTCTCAAAATGTCGTTTTGGCAAGCCCAACGTGATCCCGAACATGGTATCATTTGCATAAAGTCACATTTTGGGAAAATAGGTCATGTTTGATTTTAAGTTTAAAAACAAAAAAATAAAAAAAACTTTGTCTAGGTGAATGTTTCCACAACTGTTCCTTTTTTCAAAAAACAAAAATGAAAACATGTTGGGAAAAAATTGTCACAAAAGTCTTCCCCATCAAATTAATTGGTAAAAAGAGTTGGAAGAGATTTAGTATTGAGGTTTTTTTGCTGGCAATAATTGCTAAGGGCTAAATGACAAAAATGCATTATTGATTAAACAAAAAACAAAATTGAGTAAGATTCTTCACTGTCAATATTTCACACAAAGTCCTTTGCTGTCAATATATTATAAGGTGCTTTGCAGTCATTAATTTCTTGTTATCACTTAATACAAGATGTTTTAGTGTTAATATGTCAATTTGGAATACTAGAAATATGAGTCTTTAGTCATATGTATAAATTCTTCCATTATGTGCATTTAAATTTTAATTATATGCAAAAAAATTTCATTTATTCAAATGACAACTTTTGATATTTTAAAAATTATAAACTTAAAAGCATTTTAAAATACTAGAAATAGGGATCTTCAATCATATGCAATGATTCTTCCTTTATATATATTTGAATTTTAATTATATGTAAGAAAACTTCAATTTATTTGAATAACAATTTTTGATATTTTAAAAAATTTTAACTTAGAAGCCTTTTGGAATACTAGAAGTAGGAGTCTTAAATCATATGCAGTGATTCTTTCCCTATATGCATTTGAACTTGAATTATGGGTAAGAAAACTTCCATTTATTTGAATAACAGCATTTAATATTTTAAAAATTCTTACTTCTCTAGTCCTATTTATAAGGTAGAGAGAGAAAATATATTTGGTCCTATTTATAGGGCACCTCAATAATTATTATATCTACTTTTAATTTTTTGCCCCTATTCAATGGTAGAAAGATTATTAAACGTTAGAGTATTTTATTTTAAGAGTAGGTGTATTTAATAGGAGTAAAATTAAAAATTTGTTAAATTTTATGACAAAACTAATGAGGTTTAATGTTTTCTTCAGTTCTAGTAAAAATATTAGAAATGACTTATAAATAGGATTAGAGAGAGTAATGTAAAAGCATTTTGGAATACTAAAAGCAAGAGTTTTTAGTCATATGCAACGATTCTTTCCTTATATATGCATTTGAACTTGAATTATATGCAAGAAAACTTTTATTTATTCAAATAACAATTTTGAATATTTTAAAAATTTTTAACGTAGAAGCATTTTGAAATACTTGAAGCAAGAATTTTCAGTCATATACAACGATTCTTCCCTATATGCATTTAAACTTCAATTATATTCCAGATAATTTTCATTCATTTGAATAACAACTTTTAATATTATTGAAAATTATTAACTTAAAAACATTTTGAAGTGCCAGAAGTAGGAGTTTTAGTTGTATGAAGCGATTATTTCCTTATAAGCATTTGAACTTCAATTATATATAAGAAAATTTCTATTCATTTGAATAGCAATTTTGATATTTTAAAATTTTTTAACTTAAAGGCATTTTAGAATATTAGAAGGAGGGGTCTTCAGTCATATGTAGCGATTCTTCCCTTATATGCATTTAAATTTTAATTATATGTAAGAAAATTTTTATTTATTCAAATAACAACTTTTGATATTGTGAAAATTCTTTATTTAGAAGCATCCTGGAATATTAAAAGTAGGGGTATAGACTACAGTCTTCAATTATATGTAGTAATTCTTTCATTATATTTATTTAAATTTCAATTATATGTAATAAAATTTTTATTTATTGGAATAATATTTTTTGATATTTTGAAAATTTTTAGCTTAGATGGATACCACTTGTTGTGATTATAATATCACAAATGCATATTCTATTTTTTTTTATGAAAACATTAAAGGATATTTTGAAAACACAAATGATTATTTTGAATATTTACTTATTTTTTCATAAAAATACCTCTAGTTATTCAGAAAACACAATTGATATTCTGATTTTTTTTTTATTTTTTATGAAAATAATAAAAAATATTCTGAAAATGCAATGCCTTGGCTAAATTATGCTATATCATTGTCACAGCTCGAAAAAATTGATCCATGAAATCATTAGATAGAGTCAAGTCAAATCAATCAACAACATGGTGGTGCTTCAGAACAAAAGTTTCAATAGAATGATAATCTATTTACCTGGCTTAATTAACCATACGATCGAACGGGGTTTTTAGAGTCTCCACTCCGTTTTCTTCTCACAAGTTCCAGAATCTCAATAACCTGCAAACACAATGGACAGAGCACAAACCAAGGATATGGATATTTAATGAGAAATGGGTGTCAAAAATAAAAACTCTAAACCAGCAATCTCGTGTCAGTTAAATGACACAAAAAAATGTTGGAGATGTCAACTTTCCCAAATTGTCCTTTGTTTTCAATTCATCTCAATTTCGTAGTGCTCTTACTCATCGTCATCAACTTGGACTCTGAAGATGGATAATTAATGAGATATGGGTTTGCTCAAAATCAAAATCTAAAAATGCAGAGACTAGGTGCGATCAATCAACAAATTGCATAGCTATATCAAAATCCAAGGGCTAATCTCCATCAACTCAAAGCCAATTGATAACAGCCAAAGATAAGGCTAACATAAGCATATTCTAAAATGATCCAATCCTTTCAAAGATAAAATGAAACAAAATTCAACACTTAACTAGCTACAACCTATCCAATTCAAAACTTAAAAAAGAAAAGAACTAGATTAATTTAGTACCAACACCAAGATCAAGATGAAGAAATTTCATGAAAAATCAAGTTTCATCACATTTTTGAGAAAAAAATGCTAAATCATTCATTCAATAGCAATAGAAAAACTATTAATAGACCCCTACAAGATAAAGGATGATGCTTGGAGAGGAAAGACCGACCATGGTGAATATAGTGGGAAGTGACAATATGATACACAAATTTTAGGGTTTGGAATTCGAAGTTGATGGTGTACGATTGAGATAAGAGTTGAAGAGGAAGGGTGGGTGAGAGCCGCCAATCATCACCAACCTTACTATACTCTCGATTGTCTCCATCATCGGCAAAATCACAATGGGTGGAACGATATGCTATAAGAAATCTCACCGGACGGGAGCTAGAGAGGAGAGCGAGAGAGAGAATTCTGTGAGGGTGCTTTAGTCATTTACCTCTTCAAACATTTTAATCAAGAGCAATATGGTCATTTGAAGCTTCGAATTAATGCCAACGAAGAACCTTAAACTAGAATATCTCTTAAGTCATTGTAAGCAAATCAATTTGTGGTGGAGTCTTTTTGAGTAATTTTCCCACATGTTGTCTCCGCTTTTTTTAAAAAGCATAATACATTTAACTATTATAAACTATTTTTAGCTATGTCAACAGTTAGTTTTTTTAATAGCAACATTACCTCCCTTATTTGAAATTGAAAGAGGTCTTAAGTTCAATTTCAATGTTAACATAATTGCACGCACGTGTGTGCATATCTTCCTTTTCTATTAGGAAGGACTAGGTTAGGGTAAAATTTTTCAAATTAAAAAAAATCTTTAATTATGACTAACCACTATTGTAGGCTATTACTGTTAACCATGGACAACCACTATTATCAACCATTTTTTTTAACTCAAATTATTTTTGAATTAATATAATTAAACATATTTTCATTTTATTTTGTTTTAAAAAAGTTTAAAAAAATTAATTTACAAAATAGATTTGAAGAACAAAATCAGACAAGCCTTATAATTTTTTTCCCTAAATTTGTTTCAATTGTTTATTTAATCCCTTTTTAACTTAAAACAACTCAATTTTACGATTGCATGACTCGATCCAATTTAGTTCATATGAATATTGAACTATGGTACCTTTGTAGTTGTTTAAAGTTGAAGAACTCAGAAAAATTAA
The DNA here is from genome assembly GCF_029017545.1 of Prosopis cineraria. NCBI lineage: Eukaryota > Viridiplantae > Streptophyta > Magnoliopsida > Fabales > Fabaceae > Prosopis > Prosopis cineraria. The sequence continues at coordinate 47,005,379 of NW_026555333.1, forward strand.
GTTCAAAGATTAAAACTTAAAAGTTATATTACATTTATATTTTATTTTGACAGGGATACTATTTACAATGAACAAGCAGAATAGAATAGTGGTAATACAAAACCATTGAATAACAGCAAAACCATTAGAACAGAATAGTAATAGGATTGGGAAGAAAATGAAAATATAGGACCCACCAAGATTTGGGGTTTGACGAAGGTAAAGGGAGAAGATGAGAAATTTCATGTTAGGTGGTTGTGGAGTAAAAAATATGAAAGTGAAAGGAATAATTACAAATTACAAACAGTAACATCATAACACAACAGAGCTGCAGGTTTCAGCGTCTCAGACATTTTCATCATTACTGTACATTCCCATAAATGCTCACCGTGTCAGGCCAGCCATGCCATTAATACCCTTCTTCAAACATTAGCTTCATGCATCTTATAATCACAATCTGACTCATGACTTCTAATGTATAATCTACTGGCCTACTGTTCAAACATGTTGGATTAACATGTGCCAATGAAGCAATATGAATAAATCTAAGTGAGAACACCATGCATGCAGGTGAGGTTGACCTAACGATGCTGAAGAAGAAGAAAAAGGGGCATTATTACTTGTTGCAGAGAGGCACAGTGCAGGCAACAATATGCTGTTGTCAAGGTCACATGCATGTGTCTTTCTTCTACGTTATTTCCCTTTCACACTTTCAGACTTCAGAGTAAGGCTGGCCGACCACCAAACACGCTGTTACTTGCCTTACACAAACACAACACATATTTCTTATCTCTCTCCGATTTCTCCTTGCAAGGACTTGATGCTCCAACTTGCCACACACAACAACCAAACCCAAACCACGCATGGTACGTATCATCTGATGACAATTAATGGTTGTTCTTCTAACTTAATGATACAGGGAACTGATCATCGCCTGAAAGGGTCTCTCGATTCACAACCTGGAATAATTATGAAGTACTGTAGTCTAGAAGGGCGCAAGCAAAACCCATATATTGGAATGGTCAAAGCTTGGGTGCATTGATCATCTCATTAGGTTCTGTATCAATGGTGGTCCTTTTCTCTCTGGGCTTTTGAAAGAAGCAATGATGAAAATGGGTAAAAGGGCGAGACAAAAAGGGCAAGTAGGAGAATGAAGAAGGATATGGGTTTCTGCAACGCTGAAAAGCATTAATGAATGGTTGAGAGAAAGTGACGGTTCAGCGCCATTTTCTACGTCACGCAGGTATGCCCTCAGCTCATCATCATCTTCTGTCTTGTCCCACAGACTTAACATTATTCACATTTCGCCAAATTCAGAAGAAGCCACATCAGGTCTAATTATGTCACAAAAAGCACAAAAGTCTTCCAATGAATAACTCGCTTGAAGAACCTTGGTCCCTTGTCCCAAATAATTTGACCTCTAGGTCCTTTTTACAGGCAGTTATTTCTCATTTGCGATCAACGCTTCTCTCTCATCAAAGTGAAAAGCCTGGTTTCAAACAAGTCATTATACAAGATAACTAGATGCTTTGGCTTGGTCTTGAGGAAGATCAAAACTTAATTTAGCTAGTAAACTCAAATGATGGTTGGATTTTGTATCATTAAGCTATTTTTACTTTTTTTTATTTTTGGGGCTAAGTCTCGATTCACAAACTTTACGTTTGTGTTTTTTTAAAATGTATTAAATCATGTTATAGTCACTTAATTACTTTTACCAAAACTAAATCAAAAATCAGTTTGGTAAAAAAAAATGTTTGGAAAGTAACCCATATCAACTTTTATTATTAAAAATTAATTAAACGTTGTTCAAAAACTGTTTAGAAAGTAACTCAGTTTTTGACAAATGAACAGAAAAGTTGCATCCGGAGAAGTAAAAATTGGAAAAATTACCCGTACAGCTTTTCGCTTCTGAAAGTTACCTAACAAAACATATCTTAAAGTTTGCGAACTGGTTTGTTGGGGAAAAAAATTTAACCATCCAAGCACACAATATATTTTATATATTATTTATAGAAATATAATATGTGTTATATTTTAACTTAAAATATCAAAAATTAAATTTATAAGAGAGAATTTTAGTTAAAACCATTATCCTCAGATAAGTCCAAATTTTTTTTTAAAATTTTAGTTCAATTCAAAAAAGAAAAGTCAAAAAAATTTTGATTGTGAAAAAGTTAAAATACTCTTCACTTGTTATATAAAATCGCCAATTATTAACAAATTACATAAATTAATATGTCAATAATTATATAAGATTTGACATTAATTTTTTAATTATAAGCAACAGCATCGGTTGTAAAATTACTAACTTTACTTGTTGATTTATTAATATTAGTTATAAATTACTAATAGGTCTTATAATTTATAACATTAATTATAAATTACTGACAGATCTTTTAATTTACAACTGATGTTAGTAAATTAATAAGTAAAATTAATAAATTAATAATTAATGTTACTGATTATCTGTCAAACGGATATGATTTACAAGTGATATTAGTAAATTAATACGTGTAATAAAAAATTAACAATTAATGATATTGCATAACAAGTAAATGATATTTTAATTTTTTCAGTGTTGAAATTCTTTTAACTTTTTTTTCTTGAACTGAATTAAAATTTTAAAATTTTTTTATTCACTTGAAATTAATTTCTACCATGGTCCTTAATTAAAATTCTCCCTATTTATAAATTTCTATATCTTATTATATGTAAGTTATTATACTCAATTTTATTTAATAACTTCTCATGTCAACTTAAGTCTCCTCATACTCAAATATCATATAATACATATACTCTTTGTTAAAAAATTTAAAACATTTTTAACCGAATCTTAATCTTCAATAAATTTACTATTTGTTAACTATTTAATTAAACTAACATTATCTTTTTATATTTACTTTTATTTAATAGAATATTTTATTTAAAAATAAATATAAAATAATTCATTTATTAATAACATTTTTTGGAATAAACACATTAATTATACCTCAAACACTAAATATAGTTGCATATTTTAATATTAACCTTTTATTTATTACATTTTCAAATAGAGAGAATATTTTATATTTTTTAATATTTAATTTTTAAAAAATATTAAATATTTTTTTAATAGAGAGGATGTGTACAGTGAGGAAGGGGGCGCTTGCGCCCCACAATTCCAATGCTCCTCCAATTTTTTTTTTATTTTAAAAATTTTCTTTGTAAAAAATGTGACAATTGTTTTTTCACCCCAAATATTTTTTATGGTTTTAGATTTTGCCTCCCATGTTGGCAAGTCTGGATTCGTCACTGGGTGTGTGTAAATTAAAAGATGTATTTACTAAATTAATTTCATGGGGGAATTAATACCCAATTCTTATTTATATATATAGCCGTGGAACTGTTCATAAATCAACGTGTATTGAATATGTAAAACCCCCGGCTTCCTTCTTCACAGGTCACCCTCATCGCTTCTTCTATTCTCTCCGCCTCTTATTCTCTGCAACTGCAAGTCATGCTCTTCTTCTTCTTCTTCTTCATGGCTCCTCAACGTCGCAAAAATGCCATTCCAAACCCAATGGGAATCTTGTGGTGAAGCCTTTGGCGATATCTCTCCTGAGCTTACTCTTCTTCTTTCTTTCTTTTATTTTGTTAAACTTCATACAAAATGTTGGAGTTTTCTTGACCTTGCAAGTCCAATAAATTCTTGGACTAAAGTCAAGTTATTAGCATATGTTTTCAGTGAAGCTCAACACTAAGATGTAAATATATTTTTGATTTGTTTGTTGAATGTCTTATTATAGATTTCTTTTGAGCTTCATGGTTCTTTTTCCCTTTCCATCTGTTTATCTCTTAAACAATGAATATATTTATTATTCCAGTCTCATGATTGTATGATTTTATTATGATTATTAGTACTATAATGTTTCTGTGCAGTTAGCAGAAATTCGAGGTGGCTATAAGTGTCATGCATGCTTATTATGCTTACGAAGATGGAGCAGTATTGTGAATCCTTTGATTCTTTTACTGTCTCTCATCTATTTTTAATTTTTATTTTTTATTATGAAAGAAAGAAAGAAAATACAGGATGATACAAAATTTTTTGAACTTTTATGGCACTAGTTTTGGTTCGGAGAATGAAAGTTAGGAAAAATTATCTGCCGTATAATTTTCTTCTTTCATTAAAAAAGACCAGAAACTTGCCATTGATTAAATAACTTTGACAATCTATATCAATATTAATATCATTGTCAATATATCAATATAAGCTAGACTCGTAAACATGAAATTATGAAGGCAATGCTAAGGAAAATATAGCTTTTGGTCATATCAATGTTACTAATTTATATCAATGATCCCAGCCAGCCAAAATAAAATGATAATTACAGGCAGACATCAGAAGAATCTAATGGATAGATCTCACCAACAAAGAAAATTATGGATATATCAACGGATACATTAGTTGCTGTTACGATTAATGAACGTAATCGATCGCAATTTATATGTACTGTTGATGTTAATCTTGTATGCAAATCCAAGGGCAGTAGATACCTCCGCTCCCTTTTTGTTGTTGTTGATGTTGAAGATGTTGTTTGATACTTATATTTTATAGTCACCAGACTGGCCAAATTCTATTAAACATGGTTGCACATGCTTAACCAACGATATATCAATGTCTAGGAGATTAGCTTAATGCCTTAATCTATATGGATTGTGTTAATTTATTTATTTTATCATGACGTCACATAACATGACATGAGCCAAGCAGAAGAATGTATCTTCTTTCAGGCATAAAATGACATTTTTAATTTTTTAAGATATAATTATTATTATTTTTTAAATATCCTTATTAAATAAATCATTTTATATTTATTTTGAGATAAAATACCTTATTAAATAAGAATAAATATGAAAAGATATGATTAGTTTGAAGACAAATAATTATTTTATTAGGGGAATAAAATTTAATTAAAAATACCTTTTATTTTTCAAAAGTAATAGTTATTTTAATCTACTATTTACCCCAAACATTCAAAGATTATATAATAGGTCAAGATATATAGTCTATCGAATTAATTTTATTTTTAAATGAGTAAATTACAACAACTTTCTAAGAAATTTGTTAAAATTATCTGGGTCATTTACAATTCACACAAGCTCTCTCTAACGTAAAACTTCAAAAGTTTTGCCAACCTTCTTTTTTGATATTTCACTAATAAGAGATAGCCTGTGTGTATATATATATATATTTGCCAAAAAAGATAGTCTGTATTAATTCAAACAAATAACAAAAAATGTTCAATCTAATCCTTTGACTATTATTAAGAAAGAGCTCAATGCAACTGCTCTGTTAGGATGTGACTCTTCAGTCTCGTATTTTATTTCCTCTGCATGCGGCACTCAAGTGAATGCAATCTAAAAGAAATAACACCAACACCAATGAATTCACACTGTCATAAATCAGAAAATCACAGACAGAGGACTTGTATTGAACTCAGATACTCAATTAGAGGCCAATGAATATTAGATAAAATGTATATTTTGATCCAATAGCTTGTGATTCTTTTGTCAAAACTATTGTATATAAATTGCTTTCAATATACATTAATCATGATTTCTACCACCTACCATATTCACTTAAATGCTATCTACAAACAGCATGTGGGACAAAACAAAGCAGAGAAAAAGATAATACCAAGTGGGCTTTTTCTTGGATATTTTCTTGTTGCATGTTCAAGCTGCAAGAACCAGAACTTTAATGGTCCCCTGACTATTTGCAGTTAGTATGGTGGGACTATCGCTCTTCCAGCATACGGCGCTGATGAAGTAAGACCCTGCCTCATCTTCGGCATCATCAATATCAAGTGAACCGAATCTATGCCAAGTCACAGGCTTGGAAATTTCCTGCAAAGACATCGAGCTTCAGATTTGTTAAAGGAAAATCAATGAAAAATTATCCACATAATCGGATTTAACAAACCTTGTGGTATACAAACACTTCATTCGTTTCGCTGCCACAAGCTATGTAGTCGCTGTTGACTGTGAGACCAACAAAGTTTTTCTCGTTTGTGTGGCCTCTGAAAGTACGAACCTGCACACACAATTTGAACTCTACAATTATTATGGCGATTCATATTTTTTAAAAATACTATGAAATTAAAGAATTTTATTGAAATGGATAAGTTAGCCTCACAGGCATGAAACTTTTAGCATGCGGACAGGCTATAGACACAGTAGCAAAGAAAGCATAACAGAGAAAAATTAAAGGTGCCCGCAACAATAACAACAAGTTTTATCTCATTAAGTAGATTTGGCTACATAGAGTGTACATCACCAATGTGCTCTATCAACAACTCAATCTCGGAAATATTGCTAACCACAAGATCTCTCTCAATAATTATTAATGCAAAATGGGAACTATTTTATTACTCACCGGTATATTCTCCTTTACATCCCATAATCGCAGTGTACTATCCGTTGATGCAGATGCAAGTTCATTATTAGACAAAAATTTCACATATGAAACGGCCTTTCTGTGGCCATTGAAGACATGGAGTGGACGGCTGATATTTCTCAGATCATAATAATGGATGTGATGATCTGCTGAACCAACCTGTAAAACATGTTAAAAGTGTTTAGCCTCAGAAGGATCAGCTTGAGTTGAAAACTGTTGACTACAACAAACAACAACAAACCTTCTCCCATTAGCTTGAGTTGAAAACTTTTGACTACGACCAAAAAAGGAGGGGCGGCGGGAAGAGGCATATGTAATTTTCAATAAGATCATTGCATACAATTACAGATACTTCAACTAATGCAATTTCAAGAATTTATCTTACATCCAATAGATGCATGCTCTATAGACATGGAGCTAAAGAAACTTTGTAAGACAGAAAAAAAAAAAACACTGATTACATGATGAAAGGAACACATGTTTCATGGGAAAAAAGACAACATAATTGCTTAGAAAATTGGGTGACCATCATGGGAAAAGGAAGGGAACAAAAATATAATATTGAAAGACTCAATGACAGCATGTATATAAGTCTAATTCTTCAACCTCCATGTATACCAATACTATGACCACACAAAGATACTTATTCTTTTTACTTGGAGTGAACTACGAGTTACTTTTTCTCAACCCCCAGGACTTTTCCAATCTTTAACACCTCTTGACTATAGTTATTGCCATGAAATACCATGTGAAACCGCATGTTGACTGTCGAATGAAGAAATTACAAGATGCTTCAAGTTTGAGATCAATTCAAGATGCATTAACAACAGAAACAGTCTTCTAGGGCAGCAAAAAGTACATACTGCAATGTAATTTCCAGATCCTGGATTATACTTGACGCAACATATGTTTGCTTTCATGTCTATGTTGATGGCACTAGTCTCCTGATTCGTACGCCAAACTTTAACCTGCTCATTGGAAACGCATACATTATAGTTGGCTTATCCAACCTTGAATGTACAATTCAAAATGAAAGATGATTTAATGAAATCAAAAATTTGATCATTTCAAAAATCTATTATTTCTGGATACAGGAAATATATTATATCTGTATTATGAAAGTAAAAGAATACACATCATCATGCTATTCCTCAAAATAACCCAAACCTTAAGAAATAAGTAACCATGACACGATCACAATAGCTTAGCTAGGATTAACACCTCACTCCACCTCCAGGCTCCAGTTTACAAATAGCACTTGCACTGGACCTCCATACTATCAAACAACTGAAGTCATTCAAGGCTTTTTTTTTTTTTGGGCCCCCCCCCCCCCAATTTCCATCAACAGAAGAGACAACATTGGGCAAGGACAGAAAGGTAGTAAACATCTTGTGAGGGTTTCTTGTCAAGTGCCCCAACAATCCAGGTCATAAGCATTTAATAAAACAATAGTGACAAAAATACACAAGCTGCTAAGAAGGCGCATAAATGGAAAACAAATTCAGAATTTGACAAAGAGTAATGCATAGAGAATAGTTAACTCATACATACATTTTATATAGTTATGGAAACATTTGACCACTAATAGCCCAGAAAGATGATTGTGTATGATTTTCCCTGTCTTGTATCAACTAAATTAGAATGTCACATAAAATTACACAAACATGCCAGGGCGATGTTCATAAGCTTAAGTTGAGTGTTCTGGGTCACCTTACAGTCATCACTGCCAGAGACAAGCATAAAGGGATCTGTTCTTGAAAAATCAACACTCCATGCGCGCTTTTCATGCTCTTCATATTCCATTAAACTCTGCCAAAAGAAAAAAAAAAAAAATACATGAGTGACAAAAATAAAACATTATGCCCATCCTTTCACAATTAAAATTGCATTCGTCATATCAAACTGATTATAATGATTTCATAAGTTACCTGTCGAGTATTTACATCCCAAACAGTAACAATTCCTTCATAATCACTACTAGCTATGTGGTTCTTTGCATATTTGTTCCAACTCAAGCAACTAAGTTTTGAGCGTGTAGGCATCTCCACAACAGGACAGTGTGCACCTGAAGGTTCATTAACAACCTGGAAAGCAATAGCGTTCAAAATCATTATCCTTGCATTCATGTAATTTGCTGACGTGACAACAAGACCATAGAAAAGAAGCTATAACCATTACTTTTAATAACTAATTCCCCAATAGTCTTATGAATAGTTGAGGCAAACAAACACATCATGCTCCATGATGTCTGTATTGCTAGATATATTTAAATGGGCATCCAATAATCACTTAAACCCAGATTTTTTACGTTGGATATAAAGGTAACTATGTTATGATGGAAACAAATTTAACAACGTCGAGGATCAGGAAATTTCAAGGAAATGGCTATCAAAAGAGTTAAATAACTCATGTCCAATTCACCGTCACCATGTATAGTGATACAGTTCTACCATGTGATCAATGGTTATACCCAAACTCACCAAAGGATAAACATAAATCTGAATAACAGAAAGTCAAAACTAATAACAAATTAAGAGGATGCTGATCTTACATTAGAGAAGTCAAAAACTTTTATGCGTCGGGAAACTCCAGCAGTAGCAAACAACTCATCATCACGGTCAAACTCAATGCTGTAATAAGCATGGCAAATTCAATAACTAGGTAAGTGTGGTACTCAATTTTTCCACATTTTTGAAACACATAAATTCATCTTACCAGGTAAGTATGGTACTCAATTTCATTTCATGGGTGTAGTTTAATTCATCTTACTCATTACATTAGGATAATAATGGGAACATGGAAAGTACATTGACGACAAATAAAAAGTATTGTCTTGTCATAACAACTAATATTCTCATTTCTGCATTGACTTCTGCGCAAAGAATTTGGGTACCAGCAAGGCCATGTAACACTGCCAACAATGGCATCACATATAATATGCAGATATTTTTTTCCTTTTGCACAAGGCTGGGTGGCACACAAGACTTAAATAGTTCCCTTCCCCACAAAAAGTTAAAACCAATAATAATAAAAATAACAACCAGGTATGCCAACCTAGCTTGGCAGTGAGCTAGTGACAATACAAAGCATTGAGTTTTGAGTTAGCCCTCACTACAATTCCACATCCGCATCCTGTTGCATCAAATCTTAAACAAGATTCAAAGAACAAACGAAAACTTTATCAAGATAATCAGCATCAAAATGGTCATATCTCTGATAATGCATATCATATCGAGGACAAGTTATACTTCAAATAAGAAAGCAGCCATCATTGACCCATGACATGACTTTGAAGGTAACCCAACCACAACCCATTAAATGACAATAGCTTGGCCCAAAAAAATTAATTCTAACATAACAATGACAAAGAGACAGTACAGCAGAGATATACCCCAAATAGTCAATTTCATGGAAGCAACTTACCTTGACACTATGTTGGCTGAATGAAATAGATCCTCATGCCTAACTTCCGCAATGACCCTCAGTCGACTATATCAAATGAAAAATAAAGGAATTCAGTTTTTTTTTTTTTTTTTATGCTCAGGAATATAGTAATTGACATCACCTAATCAATGACTACAAATAAAAGCAAAGACAGACGAGAATACCTGTATTGTGTGAAAGTTGTCAAGACTGATTGAAACTCCGAAAGACCAGGAGCATAACCCTCTCGGTTTATGACATATTTATCTTCTTCTTGTTGGCTATGAGGCTTCTCTGCTGAATGACGTCGTTTTTGTAGGTAACATTCTTGTAGATCATTGAACTGTTCCAATAAGTAAACAAAAACAAATCCAATAACAAGAAGCTGCAAGACACAAAGATTCCAAATCCAGAGATACCTAATAAGTTACCTAACAAGTTTTTTACCAGCATTAAATTTGAAAAATCAGTTCATACAGAGGTAGTAACTAGGAATTAACTATTGGTGCGAACAGAAAATAGTGAAACATAAGAAATCAAAATATCTGGATAGATAACAGAAAATAAGATCTTCATTACCTGTGCATGCACCCTCTTTTTTTTAATTAAAGCAATACTGGATTGATTTAAATATTGGGAATCTGATCCGCTAATAGCTTCTTTTCTCTGGATTCCATGTGAGCTTACTTGGCCCTTCCCATCAAGTTTCATTGGAAGACTCCCAGAAGACAATGCTCCTCGCACATTTAGAGGGCTAGACATATGGCCACTGCTGTTTTTATCCACCGATGAATGCCATGACTTCCTTGATCCAGACTCATCAAGCATCCTCAATTTCACAGAGTACCTGTCTCTTGCACGATACAAATCCATTCTATGTTTATCCACAGCACTTATGTCCTCTTTTATGAACTGGAGATCAGTTTGCACCTAAAATCAAACACCATTTTATTGCAATAATTAGCGATAAACAAAACTGATTATATCTAGATTGGAATAACATGGATTCAGTAATGCACACTCAAAGAAAAGAAATATAAGCCAGAAATACTCTAGTCAGAAATATGGTCATAAAAGTTGCTGGCATCAAACCTCCTTCAGCTCTTCAACTTTTTGCTTCCTTAAGCAATGCAAAAAGTCTAGCAATATCTGCATGTTTCTCTCAGCCTCTTCTTGTTCCATTTTTCTTTTCTTCTCAGCAAGGAGGAACAAAAGGGTGTCTACCTCCTTAATTGTCACATCACAACCCTGTTCCAGGATTTAGAGATGAATAAATTGTCAAAAAAGGTCCCATAGACTCTAAACAAAATAAATAGTCTACCACTCTGCATCCTTAGAAGTCCACTTTTTGTTTGTCTTATTAGAGATTATAATCTACCAAGTAAATGTGCCAATTGCTTGTTTAATAGAAAGAGTGGAATAAAGTAAAAAAATTGAATGGAAAAAGTAACTGATAATGGAAAATGACTTTGTGATCCTACTTTAAAAAGTAACAAAAAAGATAAAAACTAATAGGTATTGATCACAAGGGCATAATACGCATTGCAAAAATTAGAATACATGAAATCTCTTACCTTCATTATCCAAATTTGCTTTCATCTACATCCACCTCATAATCATGACATACCAGTTACCATTGTGTTCTATTAATGACCAACCTTTTGAAAATACCATTGACCAAAAGGTCTCGTTCAATGACGTACTAATTACCAAAGGAAAAAAGCCTTGACACTTAAATTTATATACTTAAGTTACTATTTTCCAATCAAATTGGGATGAATGGATTTTTCTTTACACATTACATACCTTGTCATTAACACTTTCAACTTATTTTAAAATTTAAAACTCACTTGTTCTAATTTAATTAGAAAAAAAGGTACCACAAGTGTATAAGCTTGAATACCTAAATTTCTCATTATCAACAAGGTGGCATGTATCCACAGTGGCACAAATAATTTAAAAATCTTTCTTAAGAGCACAAGTAGTAAAAGTGAATTATTAATCAGATCAAAAGTCACGAATAAAAATAACCAATACGTATATTTATAGGTCACATCACGATATAACTTCTCTCAAATAAATTTCTAACAACAAAAGTGAAGTAAAACTAAAACCAACCTTTTGCAATGACAACCGAAAATGTTCCACAGGGGAGGCTGTTTTTGATATTTGACAAGCGGAGGTCTTCTTTAGTAGCTACAAATGTGGTACAGAAACCGTATAACAATAAGCTGCATTTCGAAGTGGACTATTTCAAGATACTAATTACGTACAAATTAGATAGCCAAACTTTCACGCTTCCGATTCCACACATAATGATGGTGTTAAACTGGGGAACATTACAAGCAGTGAATTAGAATGAAAAGACGGCTCAAGATAAGAATGAATATAAACCCAAGAAACCCCCTCCCTTTTCCTCGACTCACTTCATAACCAGTCAGTCCCAAATCACTAAGCCCAAAGACAATTAGGCACAGTCCAACACGAACTGTATAAGAATATTAGCTACTTATTCTCTTAAGTGCAATCATAGAAACGTTTATCTACCAAGGAATACAACTCCAGCTAGAAGGATTTTAGGATCCAATTCAGGTAAGCGTGTTCAGTTTGGTCAAATATACAGGCATCAGAAATTAAAGCCCTAGGTGAATCATTGGGAGCTGGGGCAGACCTTATCAAGCAAGAAATTAGGGAACAACTGGTTGCTAGTGAGGTAGTGACCGCAGCAAGGGCAATCACTCTTGTTGCGGAGGTGAGTAATGATGCACATATAGCAGAAGCTGTGGCCGCAAGAAGTGAGGAAAGCGTCCTTGATGATTTGCATGCAAATCGGGCACAAGAAATCCTTGTCGGGCTCAGACATGAAACGCTCGGCGGCGGGAGTATCGCAGGCGGCGGGGAGCTTGGGGAGGTCGGATTTGACGGCGGGGACGAGAGGCCCCGCGGAGAGCTGGTCCATGGGAGGGGGATGATTATCTTTGGAGGAGTGGTGGTGGTGGACTGGGGAGTGGGAAGAGGGAAAGAAGCGTTTGGACTGAGAGAGAGATCACAGGCAGAAGAATTGGGGGGAGAGATTTGAGGGAGAGAGTGGGGCCAACGACCGCGGGAGCGTCATTCTGAGGGCGGGAGCGGTCCACGTGATAACTTCTCTTCCAGCTTCCTAACTGAAGCCACGTCATCCATCACCGTTTTAAAAATAAAATCATTTTATTATTCAAAATAAATATTTTTATTTATAAAATTCTTATTTTTACTTTTATTTATTAATAAATGACGGGCTATAGTCTTTTTTTTTTTCCTTTTGATTATGTGCATGTTTCTTTCTAAAATAAAATTTTGTTTTCTTCACATGCAGAATTTAATTTGATCCTGACTTGTATGAAACCGTGTATTTTTGTTGATATTTATGATTCTTACTAAAAATTCAAAAATAAAAAAATATAACATAAACTTAATATTATTTATTTAGACATCATATAGTCCTTTACAATGTATATGCAAGACACCTTCTAAAAATTTTACATAATTCAAAATATAAAGTATTAAATAATTTTTATATTTTTTTTAATTACATCTTTATTTCGCTAGTAAAAAAAATACATCCTTATTTTATTTATTATTTTTTTAAAAAAAATTATACATTAAAATCTTAATTACTGTTATCAAAGCTCTTACATAAATATTTAATAAAAGTACAAATGAAAAGATATAAATATTTTAAAAAAATTTAAGATTTAAACTAAAATTATTTATAAATCATGAATTAATTAACTATAACTTAAGTCATGATTTAGAGAGAGTATATACTTTAAGATAATTAATTGAAGGCAAAAAATGCCAAATATTCTTTAATAAATGAAAGATGATTAAAATTTTAAGATAATTAAAAGTTCAATAATATCAATATATGATGGTAAAGTAGAAGTATTATACTTTCTTAAATTATTAGGCTAGAACTGTTTCGTAATACCCTGCAATGTAATGCATGGGTTTTCTCAGTTTAACAGAAGAAAGTCGATATTATCTTTTGGGTAAATAGATATATAAATATAAAAAAAGTTAAAGAGAACACCCACTGCTATGGTTTGACACTTTAACAGGGGAATTCAATTCAATTTGATTTTTTTTTTTGGTAGCAGTTTTGTTTTCTTTTTTTTGGTAAGAATTTTAATTTTAATTTTTCTTAGAATAATGGAGTGAAAATATGTATTGGGCCAATCGGACTTTTGGCGATTTGTCCTGCCTTTTTTTGGGCCAATGGTTTGTACTATTGTCAGTGGTTATTCTCTTCATTAAAAAATATATAATATTTTTAATTAAAATTTATTTTTAATAAAATAATTATTTATTTTTAAAATAATCATATCTTTTTAAATTTATTTCTATTTAATAGGGTTCTTTACATAAAATAAATATAAAATAATTTATTTAATAAGGATACTTTTTTTAAAAAATAATGATTATATTTTAAAATATTAAAAATATTTTATATTTTTAAATATCACAGAGGGAGTATGTTTTTTATGTTGGTTAATGAATTAGTAAATGTCATGTTTATTGCTTATTGAATAAATCACAAGCATTATTGTTAATATTTTTGTTTATTTTGATTGGGCTATAATTACATCATATAGATTTCATAAAGTTTATGTTATTAAAGGTATTACATATAAGGAAATGTTCCTGTGCTACACAATAGGAAGTGAACGTTAGTTGAATTCAGGAGTAAGTGTTGAATCAAAGGTTTTTTCCGGAAAAAAGTTAAATCATAAGGTTGAGATCTGCTTGGTATCGTAAGATCTTTTCAAGCTCATAAAAAATGATATATCCCAGTATATTATTTATTACGTTTTTCTTACTACTCCCTCTATTACTCAATATAATTATAAATTTCTTTTAACTAACTTATACATATCATTAAAATAAGTGATGTCTGAAAAACATTTTTCTCCTTCAAAATACACCTTGATAAATATGTTTAACCCTTATAATGTAATAATCCACCATAAAGTATCATTATCAATGATATTTTTGGAAATAAATTATAATCCTATAAATTAAAAAAAAACTTATTTTATGAAGCAAAAAATCTTCTAAGAATATGACAATGACTATCTCTTTTAATTATTTTATTGAAAAAAGTAATCATTTGATTCCTATATTTTTGACTTAATTGTAATTCAATCATTAAATTTTCATTCATTGTAACTCAATCGTTATATTTTTAATTTAGTTATAATTTAATTCTTGAACTTTAACTTGCTACAACCAAATCTCTATAGTTTTAATTATTTAAAATATTAGTCATTATATTTTGAAAATGAAATTCTAAAAATTAAAATTATGTTGACATTTATCAATTAATTTTAAATTGCTAAAACTTTTAATTTGATAAATATTATAAAGATTTAATATTTGTAATTTTATTTTCTAAAATATAAGAACTAATATTTTAAATGGTTAAAAATAAAGAGATTAAATTGCACCAAGTCATAGTTTAAGGATCAAATTTTATTCAAATCAAAACTTTAAAAATTGATTTACAACAAGTGAAAGTTTTGGAATTAGGTTATAACAACTGAGTTACAATTAAGTTAAAACTATAAAAATCAAATAATTAATTTTACCTACTTTATTTTATATAAAGGCATAAGTATCCTTTTTAAAATTATATTTTCCCTTCTACCACTAAAATTAAATTATGCATGCTGGAGATGATGATGTAAATTACTCGGCTCAAGATAATTCACAAGGTGGGAAGCATACAGAAGACGCTGGACAGATTGGTAACAGATGAAAGTTAAAAAAGATGATATCATGTTATTTTCCAGGTCCAGTCCAACTCAATCTGTGCAGTGTTAAGTTGAAAGTTGTCCAAGCTTCTTCTATTCATCATACATATATACAAGTAGTTAGCCCAGAATATGTACAGGAATATGAATGAACCACCTTCTCAAGCTTAACATGGCTCACACAGAAGGACTGGATCTGAGAACCTTCTCAAGCTTCTCTGCTTTAGTGTAATCCTTCTCAGTGAGAGATCCAGAAGGGAAAGGAGTGATTTCCACAATCAGGTGTGGAGTTGGAAGTTCATCAAAAAGAGCTCTCACATTGTTACAACACACACTCTCTCCATGAGCACTTTCCCTCCTAATTTGACAACCCTGCATTGGCCTCCCAAGATGTTAAGTCAAGCATATGTTTAAGTTCAATTAATAAGGAAAACATGCAAATGCTTCTCTGATTTTGACCTGTTTCCAAACATCTCCCTCATTTTTTAAAACAGAAAATTTAAACCTTGTATCCATTGCGCCTCAATAGAGATGTGGCTTCAAATGACAGATCCTGAAGTGGCATCTCCAGTAATGGAATAAACGGAAGAGTGGACAGAAAAGTTTTGAATCATTAAGAGTCATGGTTGAGGAAATATTTGCTATTTTTTAAAATTGAGGGAGGTTTTTGCTGAGTCAGAGAAAAATAGGAGGGGAAATATAATACCTTGTGAGAGGTGGCATCAGTGAAGTGATCATCATCAGACAATAGAGAAGCAACAGCTTTAAGAAGACGCCGTCCCTCGGACTTGGATGGGACTCTATAGTTTCTTCGAAGTGTGCCCTTTGTTGTAGCATGCCATTTGCTTACCAGCTTCCTTCCAGTAGCTTCTTGCTTTGCTGCTCAAAGGGAGAGACGAAATATAACAACATCGTGAAAAAAAAGGGGGGGGGGGGTTTTAATTCAGACAAAATGCAAACTAAAAACAAGTCCAGTATAATCAGTTTTAAATAAAAAAGACTTGACCATGAAAAGAGATTTGTTATGCACGTACAACACAACAGTTACCCAGATAGAGCCACAAGTATATTGAATGTGTTACGAAAGGGAAGCCAGTCAAGGATCCATGAATACCAAGCATTAATTATCTACTATTTATTTTCCAGAGTCATTGTGCAGCCAGGTAGTAAAAATATGGAGAAAATTTCAAGGAGACTTTTCAGTGTTTTACATTATACTCTAGTTATAAGCAACCCCCAGCATGAAGCACCATGACAGTTTACAATGTTCCTAATGCCACCCAAAAGTCAAAAAGACCTTGTGTAAATGGCAACAAATTGACATCTCAGGCCCTCTCAGAACTCCAGAATGGTCCACATATATTTTGTCGATTTCTAAAATCACTACAAGGTGAGGCATTCGCCCAAAACAACATCATTTCAGAAGACTGCAAACCCCAAGCAACATCAATCCCAACGGCAAGTCAACATGCTTGTGAGTTCCTCCATTATTGGCATTTACACGCTATTAGCAAAACAGTACAAGACAGATGATCACTATCCATTATGAGAGATCACCATGCAGGCTAACAACATGACATCAGAGGATAGATTATTTTAGTTAGAACAGTAAAGATGTTACAAGTACAAAAGTAAAAGACAGATAAAAGATCAACATGCATTATGTGCATATCATAATTCATTATTATTATTATTCGGATTACAAAAATATGTGCCTGAAAAATGAATTGGCCACCAGGACTTAGTGTCTGGCGCATAAGCCACTTTTCCATTGACCTCAGACCTGGACCTCAAGGAGCCAGGTAAATTTTCTGGCATTCCAGGAAGCTACACTGCGAGTATCAAGCGTGGACAAAGCTGCTGGGCAGAGAACAAATATTTTGGATATGAATTACATCCTAACTTACCTTTACTTATGTTATTTATATGGATCAGTGGGTTGTTGCAATCAAATAGCTATCCTAACCAACTAACTACAGTAACTGATAGTAACAGTTAACAGCTAACTGATAATCCTCAGTAACATTAACAGAGAATCCTTGGTAGGAAATGCATTGAATGAGTATTAATATACATGAAACATTACATTAATAGGTCAAAAGTACATGACCAAAGATTTCAAAAAAAAAAAAAACACCTCCAAAGCAAATCATAAGATCAGAAAAGAAGGACGCTTAGCACACCTGGTTTACCCAGTATACTCTGAGTCCATTTAGAGAACCCCAAATCACCAGATTCATCGCTGTCATCAATTTCCAAATCTGCAGGAGATAATCAACTTACAAATAAGGACACATTAAAATTTCTCTCCCAATAAAATCCAAATCCAAATGTGCAAATTCAAAACTTGAAAACAAAATCAGACAACACAGAGCAAGGTATAAACATAAACCTGAAACAAGCGGGTTTTCTCGAGATCCAGCCAATCCAGCCTTGAGGAGGGCATAAAAGATGCAAAGCCTACCTGCCCATAAAACTGGAGTCTCAAGCAAAGAAGCATGGGCAGTACCAGTTTTAGGTGTTCTTCGATGCAGTGTTGGTTTAGTGGAAAAGATCCATCGTTTCAGGGCCTTTGATTCTGGTTGAAAAGTAGGGAAGAGGGATTTAGGCAAGATAGAAGGACTCAGATGATGAAAGGTGGAATGTAGAGGAGAAGTAGAGGTTATTTGCAAAAGCGAGAGAGGCATTTCTGAGCCTTTTACAGTTTCCACTGACAATGGCGACGACCCGCCGTTGAAAGAGACGATTATGTCTATCTCTGCACCATACTGGTGCCGGGAAATGACGATATTTTCATGTTCCACCCTCTAGAAACGACACCGTCTTGATCCATCGTGGCTTACGGATTGGGATGGATGGTCAGGTGGGGCATAGCATTGCATTTGAGTTTTGTCTTGTGGTAAGAAAAAAGGAAAATAACATTAAGGACCTTGAAAAAAAAAATTATTATAAAAAAATAAATTTGATATTGCTCTGCAGGCCTTGAGATTTTTATTGTCAACTTTCTTAAAACCAAAAGTATGATTTTGCTTTTTATTTGATTTGAATTCAGAACCTGCATGAACCCTCGAAACAACGAAATAGACTATGCACGGCACAACATCCACCATGCACAAGTAAGCAAACAATACACAATACAATATCCATTATGCACAACATAAGATTTATATATTCTTAACTAAAAGTCCATACGATTCTATTTTATCAGTGGGTTAGACTTAACAAAATTAACAAATAGGCAAACAATGTATAGTATAATATCTACTATACACAATACAATATTCATATATTCTCAACTAAAAGTCCATACAATTTTAATTTATCAAAAAATAGGTTGGGCTTAATAAAATGCACAAGTAGGCAAACAATCTATAACACAATATCTACTATGCACAACATAAGATTCATATATTCTCAACTAAAAGTCCATATGATTCTAGTTTATCAATAGGCTAGAATTAACAAAATGCTCAAGTTAGGCAAATAATGTACAACATAAAATTCACTATGCGCAACACAAGGTTCATATACTTTCAATTAAAAGTCCATGCGATTTCAGGTTATCAGTAGGTTAGGCTTAACAAAATACTCAATTTAGGCAAATAATGTACAACACAATATCTACTATGCATAATACAAGGTTTATATATTCTCAACTGAAAGTCCATGCGATTTTAATTTATCATTAGGCCAGGCTTGACAAAAAGCTCAACTTAAACAAACAATGTACAACACAATATCCACTATGTACAACACAAGATTCATATATTCTCAATTGAAAGTCATATTATTTTGAACTATCACAGGTTTTGGGTTTTAGATTTAAAACAAGAAGCACATTAGAGCTTTGTGACTAAGTGCTAAATAGTCCTATTTTTTCAAAACAAATGCACAAAACCTACAACAATATTATGTTTAGCTAAATTGTCGTAGCAAGCATGAAAAAAATGATATGGACAATAAACAAGGCTTGTAAGATTTTTAAACAAGAGCATCCAAAATATCTTTCTTTAGCCAAAACTACCTTCAAATTAAAGCTTGCGGAGCTATATGGTTTCACGTTCATTGTGCATAAATAAAACACATTTGGATATACTGTTTCACTAAAACTAAAGAATACAATCTCATCAATAAAGCATGCCAAATTTCAAAAACTAGAATGATGTAAACTACTACAGGCTGATACAAAGCAAAGATTTATTGTCTATTAGCACAAAGCATAAGTTGAAAGAGGGAAAACTGAGTGTTAGCATTCTTTTTCGGTGATATGTGAAGTAAGGGAAAATGAGGGAGAAAACCGATAAGAATGCACCATAGGGGAGGAACAAGGAAAAAGAATGAATGGAGAGAAAGATCTCGACTAGCACAGTCCTCCTCCAACGATAGTAAGGGGTTAGGTTCCAGGGGTCATAGTGATCAACAACAATCAATAGTGACTTGATGCAAGGAAAGAGATGAAAAATCATGATCTGTGGTTGAAGTATTAACAGCCAAGACTTCTACACTCGTCCACATCGACGATGGTCAATAATGGCAGAGCGACAACTGAAGAAATGAGAAAGAAGAGATAAAATCCATTGCTTTAAGTTTTTTATGCAGGTTTTCTAAATTCAAATCAAACAAAGGACAAAATCATACTTTTGATCCCAAAAAAATTGGCAATAAAGGCCGCAAAGCCTGCAGAGTAATATCAAATTCATTTAAGTCCAAATTATAATAAAATTTTTTTGTTTTTAAGGCCTTTAATGGCATTCTCCCTAAGAAAAATTAAAAAATTAAAATCCTCATAATTTATATTCCATCCATCTTACTATCTATTTTGTGTACTATCCTTTTTCACACAAAATTCTAAGGCTTCCCTTTGTTTTCATAAATGAAATATGAATCTATGTGCATGTGTTTGTGCACAATCTTGCATATTGGATAGATGCCTTGCCTTGGTCGGTGATTAGAGTAATAGAAATCTAAACATTTTCTCTCCTAACAAGTTTTCATTTGGACGATCTAAATATTTTTGGTTGAACTCGTTGATCTTTGTTCGATTAGTGCCTTTACATCTCTAATAAAATGCATTACACAAAGCCTAATGAGTTCAGACTTAACCTGGTATGTTTCCACTTAACTTGGAAAGGTAAAGCTTTGAAGCAACAATGAGATAGCTGTAAACTCTAGTAGTCATTTTTTTAGGTGTTTTTATGCTTACTATTTACAAGGATTTATTGGTTGTGAACCCCTTCTCTATTAACTTGGTGACCAATTTGAGAGGAATTGGTTAGTGTTTAGAATTGAAAGTTTGGGACTTCCATTTTAGTTTTCTTGAGTAGATCTCTAGTGGTTGTTAAATCAATATGGGCTTTCAAACTTGTAAATCGATCTATGATGGAAATTGACCCAAATGTGAATGAAGCATAGGCTTGTTTCTTCTCTTGACTTGCCCATTGAAATAGAACTATAAAAGGCAAAATGACATTTTAAAAAAAAGGAAAAAAGTAATGAGGGAAACCTAAACAAAAGCAAACAAAGGAAGCCTACCTTCAAAAACCAATTTGTAAAAGAGAAGAACCATGCCACTTGAATATCATAAAAATTACTTGTAGCTATTTGATGTAGGATTTCAACATAACATTGAAAAGTTGATGTTCTTGACAACTGCATCGTAGAAGTGTTCACTCTAACTACTTAGGTACATCCTTTTCAGGTGGCTCTTTTTGCAGAGGTCAATTAGCCTTTAATATCAACACTTTGATACAATTAATAGAGACCTAAGCAATTATTGAAATCTATCCTTAAGAGATGGCTTTTAAAGGAAGAACCATGTCATTTTAGTATCAAAATAGTTACTTGTGACTACTTGATAGAGACTTTCCAATTCCCTTCCATGATAAAATTATGTTCATTTTTTTAGACTAATAAAAGAAAACATTCTACAATAGATGAAATAAAGTTTTTTAGGGATCTGGAGGAATAATAGCATGATCCTTTGTGCTTCAAGTTGTTGGCCTCATGTTTAACATTTCTTATTTAGGTTCATATTCTAAGCTTGTGCAGTTACAAGTCTTATGAGTGTTATCATCTGCATGTAAGCTTAGATTTGAAGAAGTTGTTTGATGTTTGTAGTGCCTTTAATATTCTTCAAGGGTTTCCTTCAATGAGTAAAGATACTTAGATGGACCAGATCATTAGAATAAACTGTATTTTATTTTAAGTCAGATAGCACTATAGCACAAAAACCCCATAACAGACATAGATAAAAACCTAATT
This sequence comes from Prosopis cineraria, assembly GCF_029017545.1. Classification (NCBI taxonomy): domain Eukaryota; kingdom Viridiplantae; phylum Streptophyta; class Magnoliopsida; order Fabales; family Fabaceae; genus Prosopis; species Prosopis cineraria. Next base: position 47,027,270 of record NW_026555333.1, read on the forward strand.
GTAATATTCAATCCATTTGAGTATTAGTTATATATTGCCTATATTTACTTTATGGCTCTATACATATGTACTTATTGTAACAACTCTAAGGTTTTGTGCTTAGTATATAATAAATAGTAAACACTCGACCTTATTGAGCCACCATTAACATATTCATTTGTTTATTTTCTTGTCTTGTTATCAAAGCCCTAATAGGCTAACAGCCATGGCCAGTTATCCTTTTACCCCTCTCGACTTTAACAACACTATTGAGACAGCAAGCTCTCTTGCTACCAACCTTAACAAAAATCTAGTTGCTACTAATACTCTCACTCAGATCTGTGCTGTAAAGTTGGATAGGACTAACTATGTGTTATGGAGAACACATATTTTACCTATTATCAAAAGCTACAAGTTGGAAAGATTCATCAATGGTACCAAACCATGTCCTTTGTCATTCATTGTTGAAAATAATATTGCTAAACTTAACCTTGCTTTTGAGGAATATAAGTTTGCTGACTAACTCTTGTTTGGTCAGCTCCTTAACACTATGTCTTTAGTGGTTTCTTCTTAAATGACAAGAGTTTTAACATTTGCTGGTCTTTGAAATGCCATCAAACAGCTTGTTGGTGTGCACACTATAACATCCTCAATTTTAAATCAAGATTAATTAAGCTTAAATAAACTAACTAAGTATATTAGTGAGGTGCATGGCTAGAAAGGCCTAACAGTCGTGTTTGGTCTCGATTCCAGTTCTAAACATAGGTCCGAAGGAGAATCGGGTCACCTGGGAATGAAAGCAGAAGAATTTTTAAAGAATGTGATTCTGTGCCACGCGCTGCGACTTGTGGATGGGCTGCTGTAGCGCATGCATGATAACACACCTGTAAAAGGCTTTCTGTGCCATGCGTCGCGGCGCATTGTGATAACATACCTGCAAGAGGCTCTCTGTGGGGTGCATGGTCATTTTTTTGCTGAAATAAGTCACAAATTTGATATATCAAAGAAGAAAAGAAATGAAGAAATGAAAGAGCAGTGAGAGAGCAGTGCTAGGGATTGGGAAAATTGAGTATTGGGAGTATTTTAGAGCTCTTAAATATCAAAGGTAAGCTTTCCTACTTAAATCTTCCTCTCTTCTTCTATTTTCTTAATGGTAGAGGTTAGGGTTTAATTGATAATGGTGATTTTTAGTCTATAAAAGCTATGGGTCCAAACCTATTAACTTAAATAGAGTTAATAGGAGTAGATTGAGCTAAGTAAACTTGGTATTTATAGTTTTATGATAATAGATAGTTGGAGGACATTAAATGTTTAAAAATTCTCATAAATATGGTGGTTGGGAACAATATAGTTTTATTAATGACCATTTAAGAGCTTAATGTTATTAATGAGGGTTAAAGAAAGCTAAGAAGCCTTATGGGTACTTTTATATGAGTCAAGAATAAATCTTGAGCATTAAGAAATGATGAAGTGCTAGTGAAAAATAGCTCAAATATGGATATTAATATTTTTTCATGGTAAATGCTTGTAGAGTAACTATCATTGACACTATTCAAGCTTCTTAGAAGCTTTAAAAGTGAATAATTGAAGGGTAAAACTTTTGACCTCTCAAAGGTTTGAGGTAATTGAAAAAATTATATCTTATGTTTTTGTGTGTTTATTAGTTTATGGATTTATGATTGATCTTTGAAATGTGTAGATTAAAAAGAAATGCAAGTGTGGCTTGATTTGTTATAAAATCCACTAGATTGATTTTTGTGAGCTTTATGCCTTGTGATGTGAAATTTCTTGAGAACAATATTGATGGATTCTTATTTTATGAAATGGGAGTTTAATGATTTTGTGATTGAGAAGCAACTTGAATTTTGTTTATGAGAAGTTTAATGATATTTAAAATAATGGAATTTAATGATTTTGTGGGTGTGAGGTATAATTATTATGAAATTGAAATTTAATGACTTAGTTGGTTTGAAGTTTCATGAAAATGTGTTTAAGAAGTCCAATGATTTGTGAAATAATGAAGTTCAATGAAATCAATTATGTGAAGTTCTATGAATTGTATAACGTGTGAATTATTGCATACATATGTATTGCATGATCTTGAGAGGCGGGAGTTCACCTAGGAAGAGGAGTAAATGATAAAATCTACATGTAAGCCCTATTCATGTGATGGTTTGCCCGGATGGATTATATCTATATTGTCCCACTTGTTTAACGAGGGACTCGAACCTAGCTAGCTATCCACTGATTCAATGAGGAGGCTAGTCTAGGGTGTATGGCACCCCATAACATGAGAAATGGGGAAAACCATGTTTTATAAGTGAGCCTTAGCCGAGTAATCACCTCACAAGTGTTTAGGCTAAGGAAGTCCTGAAATATAGACTATCCCATTGTGTTATAGCCCACAATTTCATGTTAGAAGAATAAAGAGGATATAAGGAAGGTGTGATCATGTATATAATAAATAAGGGCACATGACTGTCTGTATTGTGACCTTAATGAGAATATTCATGAATTGAATGGTAATTACTTATAATTATGTGTGATTGTATTTTGTGACAAACTTTTTGGGATGTGAAGATTGTTGAAAAGTTTTATTCCTAAATATGTACTATTATGTTTAGAAATGTGAACATAGATTCTCAAATATATTACATGATTTAAAGTATTGATATTATTTGCTACTTGTATTTTAAACTGATTGACATGTATCAGTATGGGTTAGTCAAGCCTTGATTACTAAGTGGTTATACTCATCCCACTATCTTTAATATTACAGGGAATAGCTCAGGAGGTGTGGATAGAGAAAAACACCCAGAGGCTTAGGACCGTGATTCTTTTATAGTAGGCCTTTTTATTTTGAGTAATTATATGTGTATGATAATTTCAATTGTCAATTAGGATTCTCATTTGCTCCAAACTTACATTATGTGAATTGTCAATTGTAAGTATATAGGCCCTACGGAGTGAGTTGATGAATGTGTTATTGTGATAGGGCTAAAATACTAATATAAGTAAGAGTAGAGCATATTATGAGATGATTTGGAGAACTTGATGAAAATTGTGATAAACTCTCCCTTTTTATGTTTTTAAATTTAAGGGGTTGAGTAGTGAAAATTTGATCTGAAAGTATTTCATGTGATATGGTATATTGCACAAGTTAGTCTTAATGATTTGCATGTGGTGAAATTGTTGTTGATGGCTATTGGCCCTTGGCATTTGGTTTGGATACTTGATTTTGTGAAAATTGTTGTAAAAGTGTAAGTTTTAAAAAGTGTGTCCAATTTTTGTTTTAGAAAGAATTTGAGTATGAGACTAATGCCATTAGTTAGAGCTCAGAAAGAGCTTTCTATAGACACCTAATTTGTATCATTTAGACATCGGATGGAGATTTAAGGTGCGTCAAAAGTTGGCCATAATGCGGTCAAATTGACAGCAGAATTTACTGTCAAAATTTGTGCAATTGCGCCATGGCGCATGGTGCCACAAGCCATAACGCATGTCACAGAGGCAAATACACCGTGGCGCATGTTCAATGAGCTGTGGCGTATGCCTCAAAATTTTTTAAAAATTCTCTTATTTTAAAGTCTTAAACAAATGCACTCACTTATGTAATGATCTCATGTTTCTGCATATTTGTGAACTCTAATTTGACTAGTTGAAAGACTTTGAAAATGATTTTAGTTTTTTAAACTTGGGGTTCTTATTTTACTAACCATTGAAAACTTAGTATTTTGTTAATTACTATAATCTCATTCCCTAATTACTTGGGACTTGGTTTTAATTATAGGATTAGAAGGAGAATGATATTACAAGGCACATGTTCATATGCTTAGGGCTAAACTCCAAAGCACCAAGAAGGTTGGGTCTTATATGGAGGAGTATCTTGCCAAAATGATGAACATATTTAAGTAACTTTCAATTACTAGATATCCTATTTTGCTGTCTTATCTTGTTATTCAAACCCTTGCTAGTTTAAATGGTGATTATAATGCCATCATAGTTCAGCTTTCCACACTTATAGACTCCATCACTTGGATTAAGCTCCAAAGTCACTTGCTGACTTAACATTTTAAAACACAAGCCAATAAAACTTTTTATTTGCAAGTTCTATATAGAATGCTTACAAATTTCTGATATACTAGAACTATTGTGTAACAAGTGCAACTTATAGTGGTGACGATGTGGCTAGAGGCACAACCAAATTAAGAAGGTTGTCACTAGGAAATCCTAAAGGACAGGTGGCAGACACTCAAGGACTCAAGAATAAGATGGAAAAGGTTATTAGGCACAGCTCTCATGAGCATAAGAAATCATGAAAGGTCCTAGAAAATAAGGATATATGATGCCAGAGGAACGTGAATGGAGGGTGTGGAAGATTTGATTGAACTTTATCTCTGTATGGTTTTCTTTTCTATTTATGAACCTTCTTTCTAGTTTGTGATTTGTTATGCCAATTCTTGCTCTTACTTTCACTATTAATTTCAGTTGTATTCAGCGCTTTTCCTTATACTGAAACTTATATTATTTCACTAAAAGATATTAATAATATTGCTCTGAATTTATTCTATCTCTTGTACTTTGTGTTCTTTTCTTAAGTATATCAGGGACCGTGACATATCTTCAGACATAAACAAAGCTCCTTTCGAAAACATTTTATTGCTATTTTGGTCATGCATGTTAATGGTTGATTATAATTTTTTAATTTTGTTAATCCTCCGTATTATTTGAATTGAACTTTTAAAATATAAGATTTCATGTTAGAACATAGTATTATTTGTATAATTATATTATTATTGTAATTATGTATTTTGTATAGAATATTCCTTAAGGGCTATATGTCCTGCTTGTATTTATTTTGCTAAAACTGTTTCTAGTATAAATACAATAATGATTGTGTAGCCAGAGAATTATTAGCTCTTGGCATTATTCTCATATTCCTTTTATTTTTTGTATTAGTATTAGAGCTTCATAACTATAGTGTTGTAATTTACACCAACTCCATTGAGGGTATGAATAATAAGATCTTCATTCGATACCAGTGAACCTAGAAAAGCGAGTTGGTTAGCGATTGTCTTCATTTTAGAAAGATATTCCTCCATTTTTAATCCAATGTTATGAGAATGATGTAGCTCTGAACTTGTAAATCATAACATGAGCTTTAGTAAAAGTACCCAAAAGAGAACGAGTACCCTTAAAAGCTCCAAGGCAGTTCAACAGTAGAGGAGCTGAGCATTAACAACAATTGTTATCACATTACAAAGCCAGCCAACCAACAATCAATCAACAGTATACCATTTCTCAAACTCTAGATTAGCTTTTGATGCTCCACCATCAGCAATAAGATAAAGAGGAACCTAACCTAACCCATTAATATGAAACTCTAATTTGTTGCCCTCTATAAAGAGGTAGGACAAGAAACTCCCAAAGTAAGAAATCACCATGATCTAACTTGATCAAGGTAGTTGAGTGGGAGGAGCTGAATAGAGAATAGGTCTTCGAAGCAGCTTGAATAATAATAAAAGATGATGCAGTAGTGGAGAAGATGAGAGCAATAATGAAGGAGGCTATATCAACTGTCTTCTTCTTGCTAAAGACCTAAAACCCCTTGAGCAAGTCGTTGAACTAGCCACAGCTCGTGAAGTACTTCAGTCACCTCTATGGCTACGAGTGACAGCAGAGGAGTTTAATGCACTATAATAGAATCAAACTTGGAAACTTACTTTCATTTATTAGCAGTCAGAAGTTGGTTGATTGCAAGTGGGTTTTCAAAACCAAGTTTAATAATGATGGCTTGCTTTAGAGAAGAAAGGCTTGGCTCATCGCAAAAAGGTTTTCAATAAGCTCCTAGTGTAGATTATAATGAAATGTTTAGTTCCATTGTCAAAGCTGCCACTATTCAGATAGTACTCACAATCAAGATTTTAAAACATAGACTGATGATTAAATCGGCCAAAGTACTAATTTAAGGGTCAATGGTTGATCCATAGTCGAACCAGATGTGATTAATTTACTATATTTTTAATTTTATATGTTGAATATTACATTAAAAGTGACAATTTATAAAATTTTATTTCACAAGATTAAATTTATAAAGTGAAATTAATCATTTGTCTTCAAAATGACTCTAAATTTGTTTAATATTCAAGAACATGTATTTGTTTATAAGGAAAGTGACATCTTATTAATTATTTTTAGAAGATTAATCAAAACTAAATTAAAAAGATAAAGTTTAAAACAAAAACAAAGATAAATAACTAGAAGTATAGAGATAATATATTTATGTTTACATTAAAAAAAGATGTTAAGATTTTTAAAAAATGAATAATCAAACATCAAATAAAAAAGATAAAAAAAAGGAAGAAAGAAAACTGGAGAAAAGGTGCAATTTTAAGGTCCCATATCATGTAAGTGGGAGGAGTTGATAGGCATAGCTTTTGTATAAAAAGGGTGGGGGAGCGTCTTCTCATTTCCTAGTGGCAATTAAGGCTAAGTTATGATTTGTTCAAATGACAACTCTTAGCCTAAAGCCACAAAGTTGCAAATTTTGTCTAGTTTTTCTTTTCATTTTTTTATTTGATCTAGTTTAGGCATAAAACTAGTTTGCTTTTACCAATTTATCTGGTTTTTGACCAATTTGTCTGATATTTGACCAATCTATATTTGTCTGATTTTGGTTATATACCAAACTAGATCGAGGAGTGGTTCCTTGTCCAACTAGTTAAACTAGCTAATTTGGTTTAGTTTTTAAAACATTGCTCACAATAACTGTCACCTTTAATTAGGAAATTTGCCAATTCAACATAAACAATGTGTTTCCTAATGGGTACCTACAGGAAGATGTTTACATGTACCAACCAGAGGGGTTCATCGATCTTAAATGGCTAACACACATTTGTAAGTTAATCAAAGCTCTCTATGGCTTGAAACAAGCTTCTAGAGCTTGGTTTGATCAGTTCAGACTTACTTTATTGGAGTAGGGATTTTAAAATTCTAAAAGTGATATTTCTCTAATTTTCCTTAGAACTCAAAGATTGACGGTTTTTGTATTGGTCTATATGGATGATATTTTGGTCATTAGGAACAATTCCACTTATCTAAAGAATTTCATTAAAAAATTAGATTGTCATTTTTCCTTGAAGGATTGTAGACCTCTTCATTATTTTCTGGGTATTGAAGTATTTAGAGATAATTTTGGTTTATTTTTAAATAAGAGTAAATATACATTAGACCTATTAAAGAAGTTTAATATGCTTGAGTATGCTTCCGTACCCACTCTAATGGTTACCAGTCATCAATTGTCTTTCTCTAATGGGGAATTTTTGTCTGATCTCTGTATTTATAAAAAACCTATAAGTGCTCTCCAATACCTTACTACTGCTTGTCCAGACATAGCTTACTCAGTAAATAAGCTAAGTCAGTTTATGTTACAACTAACAAGTTGTCATTTTCAAGCAGTAAAAAGGATTCTTAGGTATCTGAAGTGTACTTATTATCCTAGTTTGCATTTAAAACTAGTAACTTCTATTAGATTATGGCTTTCATTAATGCAGATTGAGCAATTGATATTGATGACTGAAAATCTATGGCTGATTTTTGTGTATATCTTGGTAGTACACTTATTTCATGGGATCTCATAAACAAAAAAGCTATTTCTAGATCTAGCATAGAGTCAAAATATAGAGCTCTAGTAAATGGTGCAGCTAAGCCAAATTGGGTATGTTCTTTATTGTTTGAGCTTGGTTTGTCACCTTATTATTTACCTATGATATGGTGTGATAATCTTAGTGCAAGTGCATTAGCAGCCAATCCAGTACAACATGCTAGAAATAAGCATATAGATATAGATGTACATTTTGTGCGTGATCAAGTTATTACTAGAAAACTTATAGTCAAGTATGTTCCATCATCAAGTCAGATAGCAAATTGTTTGACAAAGGCCTTGACTCATCCTCAATTTTCTGTATTGAGAAGAAACTCAGGTTGTCTATTATGTGTTCTCGTTTGAGGGGGAATGTTAGAACATAGTATTATTTGTACAATTGTATTATTATTGTAATTATGTATTTTGTATAAAATATTCCTTAAAGGCTACTTGTCTTGTTTGTATTCTTTTTGCTGTAACCATTTCTAGTATAAATACAATAATGATTGTGCAACTAGAGTATTATTGGCTTTTAGCATTATTCTCATGTTCCTTTCATTTTCCATCTTTTTACCTCTTTTTACCTAGTGCAGTTATGGCTTAGGATAACTTGGTGAAAGCTAACTTCAAATAAGAGATTCAGAAAGGAGTAAATCAAAATTCTAGGATGGAATTAAACCTAGAAGATGGCCATGACATGGCAAGATAAAACTCAAAAGTTTGCATTGTCCCAAACAGATCCCAAGTGCCAAGAGTAGCAATGAAATCATTTGAAACAATTACAAAAGATGTTCACAACTGTCATATGGGTAGCGCGAGAATGGAAATCAATGAAAAAGAAGAATAAAGTGATTTTAAGGATAAAAAATAACTCTTGTGATCTCACTTTAAAAATTATTGTTGATAATAATTAAAAATCATAGTTTTGTAAGAATATATAGGAGTTAGAACTCATTCATTTTTTGGCTGAATTATTAACAGATGACTTCAATTGGAGGATAAACCTTGAATTAGAAGAAAAAAAGAAAGCAAGATTTATCATACGAATTTATTCTTGGATTTGGCTCTTTATATTCCAACATGCTTCAAGTGCCCTTCAAAACTTAGTATTATACTCATCATGGCTCGACTAAGGTTTGTGAGGTTGTTAAGTAACGTCATGAAATAGAAGCGAGAGCTGTGGTTGAAATGGAAGCATGAGTGCTGCACCGTATTCACATAATCCGTTGAAGCCTATAAATGTCCCAAGTGAATAACAATCAATAAAATCTAGTTGTAATGTGTGTAACCTTTATTTTAATTATTTTGCTTTTTTTGACTCTATGACGGTATAAGTATGGCCATACTTTTAGTGTAATGGCAACAATTTTACCATAGAATAAACGAATTCCTTCAGAAAGTTTCTTTCTTTTCTGGTTTTTGTACCATTTTTTGTATCAGAGCAAGGTTTTAGAGACAAGGAATCACCAAAAAATACCTTAAAAGCAAACTAGAGATGACATTAGTAAAAGAGTTCATTGCAACCCTTAGAAGGTGCCAGACACTTTTTTAGAATTATGACCACACCATTGTGCTCAAAAGGTCAAAAAATATGGAATAGGAATTTTGACCACACTACCAGTGAAAGCCTACGCATCATTGCCACCAATCTATGAGCTGCATGTACTTATTAAAGGTTGAAGACGCTAATGTCATCCACTACGTCACTTGTTCTAACTAGTAAACGACATGTCAGACTAATCAAATTTTGCCACGTGTCCTATCAGCCACGTCATCCTACCTGTCAACCATAATTTTTTATAATTTCATTTTGGCCTCAAATCTTTTTAAAATTACACTTTGACCTCGCAACTCTAATAAATTCCTTTTTAACCCCATATTTTTCCAAAATTACACTTAGACCCTTATACTTTTTAAAATTTCTATTTTTGCCGCCATACTTCTTGAAATCCCATTTTCCCCTCTACTTCCCAAAATCCTCATTCTGCCCCTATATCCTTTCAACATTTTCATTTTTCTCCTAAACCTTTTCAATATTTCTATTTACCCTCAAATTCACTAAAATCCCCATTTTACCCTAACTTTTTTTTTCAAAAATTTCTTATTATAGCCTTGACAACTAACAAAATGCCTTCAAGATGCAGGGATATGCATGAGGTTGAGATGGGAGAGATGAGACGTAGGATATGAGAGTTGGAAGCTATTGTAAAATGTAACGACTTTATTGGACAATAATAAAGAAAACCTAAAAGGAGATTCGAAAAGCAATAGTTCCTCATCCATTGACAGTCATTGATATCCTCAACAACAACCATTCCATTCTAATGACATCAAGGTAAACATTCCTAAATTCGAAGGAAGGCTCCATCCAGATGAGTTCATAAACTGGCTTCAAATTGTTAAACAAGTATTTGAATATAAGGTGATTCTAGGTGTGTAAAAAGCTAAGATTATTGCCCTCAAACACAAGAAACATGCCTCCATTTGGTGGGAAAATATCAGGCAAAAGTGAGAACGCAAGGAAAAGTGCAAGATTGAGCCTTGAGAAAAAAATGAGATGTCGGCTCACCAGGAAATTTCTACTAGACCATTACCATCAAGATAACTTTTCCAGCTGTAAAATCTTTGACAGAGGTCCTTATCAGTAGAAGAGTATACCAAAGAGTTTGAACAACTCACATTGAAGTGTGACATTCAGGAGAATGAGGAGCAAGCAATAACTTGATACTTATTAGCTTAAACACTAACATTAGCCGTCCAGTCTAGCTTTTACAGTATTGGACCTTGGATGATGTAATCTGTCTAGTCATTTGTGTGGAAAAGCATATGCCTAAGAGATCATCTTTCCAGCTCTCTTCCTCCAAAGGTTATTCAGATGCCTGTAAGGTAGAGCATCAGCAATCCAACCCTTCAAGCAAGTTGCAATCTAGTACTATGTACAAGCCACTATCAAATGTTGCTAAGGAATCTAGCTCTAAAGCATCCAAGTACTTTAAATTGTAAGGATTTGGCCACATTGCTACGGATTGTCCTACTCAGAGGGTTGTTACCATTAGGGAAGGGTAAGTGTATAAAGCACCTGAAGAAGATGAGGAAGGGATTAAGTCCTATGAAATTGATCTAGTATATGATAAGGAGGTTATGCCTGCAGATCAAGGTAAAGCATTGACGATTAGACGAAGTCTGCATACAGCTATAGTTAACGAAGAACCTTGGCTATGACACAACATTTTTCACACTTGTTGCATGGCTTAAAGAAAAGTTTGTAATGTCATCATTGATAATGGAAGCTATGAAAATGTAGTGTTTGACTACATGGTGGAGAAATTCAAGTTGCCAACACAAGACCATCCACATTCTTACAAGCTTTATTGGCTTAATTTGAGGAATGAGGTAAAAGTTTCTAAACAAAGCTTTGTGAATTTTTTTATTAGGAACAGGTATTGTGATGAAGTATTGTATAATGTTGTTTCCATATATGCATGCCACCTTTTTTGGAGAGACCATGGCAATATGATTAATATGTTATGCATAACAGGCATGCAAAAACCTATTCTTTCATAAAAGATAGTGTCAAGTTCACATTAGTGCCTTTACTTCCTAATGAGATTAGCTAATCTTTGAGGGAATCTAAACCATTGGTGTCTTTGATGACTAAAGAGGAGTTCAAGGTGACAAAGTTCAAAGATTAAATGATGAGCTTCATTTTGGTGCTTGAGATGTACGATAAGTCTACCAATGCGCAAGGAGTCATGCCTTTATTTTCTAAATTTTTAGATGTGATATCTAATGAGATACCACTAGGGTTGCTACCCATGTGAGACATGCATCATGCCATTGAATTTATTACAGGAGCAGTCATTCCTAACAATCCTGCTTATAGGATGAATCTCCAGGAACATGCTAAAGTCTAATAGGAAGTTGAAGAGTTGTTGAAAAAAGGGTTGGTTTGAGAGAGTGTGTATACCTATTCTTCTAGTACTTAAGAAGGGTGGGAGTTAGAGCATGTGCATTAATTTCCAAGTTGTCAACAAGGTCACTATCAAATATTAGTTTTTGATACCCTAGCTCGATGATATGTTAGAGTAATTACATGATGCCATTACCTTTTTCAAAATTGATCTTAGCAGTGAATACCACTAAATCAGAATTCGGCTAGGAAACAAGTGAAAGATTGATTTCAAGACCAAAGATGGCTTGTATGAGTGGAATGTGATGCCTTTTAGGTCAACAAATGCCCTTTAGCACATTTATGCACTTGATGAATCAGGTATAAAGACCTTTCATTAGTAAATTTATTGTTGTTTACTTTGACGATATTTTTATTTATAGCAAGAGTCAAGAAGAACATTTAGAGCACTTATGACAATTCTTGCAAGCCTTGCAAGAAAAAAAGCTTTATGCCAACCTTAAGAAATGCACCTTCTTCACCAGTGAAGTTGTGTTCTTAGGTTACATCATTACTGTAGAGGGTGTTCAAGTTGATCCAAGTAAAGTTTTAGCCATTAGTAGCTGGCCAATTCCTATATCTATTCAGGAGGTTTAAAGATTCCATCTATTAGCTTCTTTCTACAGGAGATTCATCCACAATTTTAGCTTTATTGCTATACCACTTACATATTACATTAAAGGAGGTAAATTTCAATGGATAAAGTAAGCTCAGAAAAGTTTTGAGAAGCTTAAGAAGAAGTTGATTGAAACTCTCGTCCCAGATCTTTTCAAATTTGACTGAGTATTTAAAGTTAGCTATAATGCTTCCAATACTGGTATTGGTGCTATCCTAAGTTAAGAGGGCTATCCCATCGCCTTTTTCAGTGAGAAGCTTAACGATGTTAAGCTTAGGTATTCTAGATATGATAAAGAATTCTATGTCGTTGTCTAAGCTCTCCAACATTGGAGTCCCTATCTCTTACACAAAGAGTTCATACTCTTTTCTGATCATGTAACCCTTAAGTATTTGAATTCTCAACAGAAGATTAACCACAAGCATGCCCATTAAAGCGAACCCTTACAGTCTTATCCATTCCTTATTAAGCATAAAGCTAGAACTTTGAACTTCGTAGCTAATGCTTTTAGCCATCGACATGTGTTGCTCACAATAATATAGGCTAAATTATTGGGTCTGAACTTGTCAAAGAGTTGTACTAGGATGATCCTAATTTTTAAGGAGTGTGGAAAAAAATGACAAATCAATCTTTCCACCAATTTTACGAACATATTAGGTTTTTATTCTGAGGCAAAACTCTATATATTCCATAGGGTTTCTTGAGAGAAGCCATAATTTGGGATACTCACAATGGAGGACTAGTTGCTCATTTCGGTAAAGACAAAATAGTTGATCTTGTCAAAGAGAATTTTTATTGGCTAAGGCTCAAATGAGATGTCAATCGACATATACAGAGATGTAGAATATGTCATTTGGCTAAGGCCAAAAGTCAAATCACAAGATTATACATGCCGTTGCCAATTCCAAAAGCACCTTAGGAAGATATAAGCACGAATTTTATTTTCATTTTACCATGGACTTAGAAGCCAAAAAAATTCTATCATGGTAGTAGTGGATCATGTCTAAAAAGTGGCTCATTTTATTCCATGCTAGAAGACCAATGATGTCGTTCAAGTAGCAGATTTGTACTTTAACAAGATTGTTCGTCTTCATGGAATTCCCAAGAATATCACTTTTGATCATGATGTGAAGTTTCTCAACCACTTTTGGCAAACGCTATGGAAGAAGATAGGAACTAAGCTCTAATTTAGTAGTGCTAGTAATCCCTAAACGGACAATCAGACTAAAGCTATAAATAGGGTTCTTGGTAATCTTCTTCACAGTTTCGTGGGGAGAATTTGAAGCAATATAGGACCTCAGTCTTGCTTAAGTTGAATTTTCCTACAATAACTCTATCAACCAAGCAACTTAGAAGTGTCTATTTGAAGTTGTTTATGACACTTGTTCCCTCAGTCCGCTAGACTTAACCCCTTCATTTAATAAGCAGCAATATAATTCTGATGCTGATTAAAGGGCTAAGGCAATTAAGAAGTTGTATGAACAAGTTTGTGAATAAATACAGAAGTAGAACTTGAGATACAAAACTTAAGGTGACAAGCATCAGAAACATTAGACTTTTAACGTGGGAGACTTGGTTTGGATATATATGAGAAAGGAATGTTTCCTAAACAACCACATGCCAAGATGTCCCTAAAAGCTGATGATCCATTTAAGATTGTGCAAAAGATCAACAACAATGCTTATGAGGTGGAATTGCCTGGTTCTTATGGAGTGTTTGCCACCTTCAATAATAGTGATCTATCTCCTTACATTGACGACGATGACAAATTTGACTTGGCGGTGAGTTTCATCGATCTCAAAGAGGATGAAATGGAAGCAAGAACTATGGTTGAAATGGAAGTATGAGTTTTGCACCACATTCTTGCCATCTATTGAAGCCTAGAAACGTCCCAAGTTAATAACAATCAATAAAATCTAGTTGTAATATGTGTAACCTTCTTTTTATTTCTTTGGCTTTCGTTTACCCCATGGCATTGTAAATAGGGCCATGCTTTCACTGCAATGGCAGCAATTTTATTAGAGAATAATTAAGTTCCTTCAAAAAGTTTCTTTGTTTTTTGGTTTATGTACCATGTTAAGTATTGAGATTTGAGATGGACGTGTTTCAAACCTCATTTTGATGGTGCAGCATGATTTATATTTTCATACAAGATAAATATATGCTCTTTTGCTTTGACTAGTAATTAGGAAATGTATACTAGAGAAAAAACGATTAATTTGTGGCTAATAGAAAAGGCATAAGAAAGGCATGCTCTGGGGTAATCTCACGAATAGGCTCTTTCTAGACTTCAGTTACAATGTCTCTCGAGTCTGGCACATCTTGGGGTATTTTTTGGGGTGGGCTTATTTAATACTATTTACATAGACTAAAAGTCAATATAAAAAAAAACTATTCGCTCCGTATAAAATTTTTTTGAGGAATTGAATGTTAAAAAATATAAAACATTTTTAGTTCTTTGAGGTGTAATTATTGTCTTTTTTTTTTAAGTATCCCTATTGATAATGACTTTATATTTATTATAAGGTGTTTAATAGAAATAAATATGAAAAGATAATGTTAATTAAAAAGTAAGTAACTATTTTATTAGGGTGAGATTCAGTTAAAAACGCTCCACATTTTTTAACAGGAGGATATTTTTACATAAGAAAGCATTTTAAATCATATGTGATTAGAACTGATTGACGAGCTTATGGAAGATAAGTGAATACAAACTTGCCTTCATCTCTAAACAGTAATGGTATCTGGTTTAGGTTCCTATTACTCACTGAAATGAAATGCATGGCTTTTTCTCTCGTCTTTGAGACGAAAGAGCAGCTAGCCATGACAAAAATGTTTGTCTGCAATGCACATGATTTTGGCTTACTATGGGGGCCACATTGGACTGTTCTATTCTGCCGTGATTCACCATTCACATATCAATCACCAAATTTAATATAAGAAAGAGGGTAGACCCCACAGATGGCTTGATCTTAACCACAAGCGAATCTGTTGAAAAAGAGGAAGGGTTTTAAAAGACATGTGAATGCTCTTCTCCGTCTTTATCTGGTTTTCTGTTCAGCCGTGTATAAATAATGGCATAATGAAACTTAGAGATGTACAGAAACCAGAGCATGGCCGAGTCTTCACTCTCAATAATCCTTGTCATTATTCTCTTTTCTGGGTTATCTCTTGGAAGAACAAGAAGAACAGAATTGGTACCAGCTATCATTACCTCTACATTAGGAATAGCCCCCGGTGATGGTATTTGCTCATCAATGGTGAACACGCAAGGCTATGCTTGTGAAGAACACTTGGTAATTGATATTCCTGTCTGAATCTGTTTCTCTGTTCGGATCATCATCACGAAATTAGTAAGATTTTAGAGCATCTAGTGATGAGTTTCTTGTGTGATTGATCCGTTTCAGGTGACAACAAGAGATGGTTATATTCTCAGTATGCAGAGAATTCCAGTAGGGCAGTCCGGTGGGTCGCAGAGGAATAGGCCACCGGTTCTGCTACAGCATGGGCTTTTCATGGTCACTACTTGTTTTCAAAAGCAAGTTTATGTCATGTTTTTAGTCATTGATGTTGGAAACTGATACAAAGGTCGATGCTGCAGGATGGTATAACATGGCTCTTGCTACCTCCAAGTCGATCTCTGGCATTCCTGTTAGCAGACAATGGGTTTGATGTATGGCTTTCCAACACTCGTGGAACCAAGTATAGCCGTCAACACTCATCACTAGCTACGAATGGCTCGGTTGGTTTTTGCATACTGACTGCCTATTTGGCATTTTGCTTTTCAATTCTTACTTGTTTCGGAACTTTTTGTTTAACCAGTTTACACGGCAGTATTGATGGATGAACTATGTTTGACCAAATCATCTAATGCCCTTTAATCAATGTTGTTCTTTATCTCTTGCCACCTATTTGAATCTGATGCTTGTATTAGTTCAACTATTCAGGCCTATTGGAATTGGTCATGGGATGAGTTAGTTGCTTATGATCTTCCAGCAACAATCCAGTATGTTCATCATTTAACAAGACAAAAACTACACTATATTGGACACTCACAGGTAAATTTAGCTCGCAGTTTTTCTGACCTCTGTTTACATTTCAATTAATAAGAAAAGTGACGAATTGTTTTGTAGGGGACTTTAATTGCACTGGCTGCTTTCTCTAAGTTCAAGTTGTCGAACATGTTGAGCTCAGCCGCCTTGCTTAGTCCCATTGCCTATGTCAATCAAATGACATCACCTCTGGCTAGAAATGCTGCTGAAAACTTTATTGCTGAGGTACTTGTTAACAATTATTGTTATTTATGTTAATTAAAATTCAACGGGACTAACTTGCAGGGTGGTTTTCTCATAGCAGTCTTTGTACAAATTGGGAGTATTTGAATTTAATCTGAGAGGGTAAGCAACTCTAGATATCTTTACAAGCAAGCAATTGTGTTGCTGTTATTACCTTGTACTATGGTTTTGATGGATGGTATCGTATTGCTAGCATAAAACTAGAACATTTTATCCTTGTGGGTGGAATAAGATCAAAATCCAACCTGATATCACACATTCACTGGAAACCATTCACAGATTGAACTTCCATTTCTAACTTTTCACTGGGTGGACAATTTTGTCAGACTAAGGAAGTGGGTATCACTAATTTTGTGATTTTATCAAAACACGAATTAATATTGGTCTTGAGATCGGTTTGGCCTCACTTTTTGGCCCCAATGTTTGAACAGGGATGCTGTTATAAAATTCCTTGAGGACTTGTGCAAGAAACCAGCCATTGACTGCACCAACTTGTTAACTTCTTTCACAGGTTCTAAGCGTATTATTCCTACTTAGCTAGCCATACTCAAAAGACACCTATATTGACCTCACAGTGTAATGGTTTCAGGCCCCAACTGTTGTGTAAACCCTTCAATTGTGAATATTTTCTTGGAACATGAACCTCAATCAACAGCAACAAAGAACACGGTTCATCTGTCTCAGAGTAAGTGGTCATCCTTGAATTGCTAGCTTTAATTCTTGAAATTAGTGAATGCACAAGGTTGTTCTTTTGGCATTCTTGATTCACCTGACTAATATAAAAGGAATTTGTTCTTTTCAAGAATAACTCATGCATAATGCATTTTCTACTTTTTTGGGGACTGTAACTCAATGAGTGCAATGATTTGGGGATCAAATTGTTAGGATACTCAACATTTTATTCTAATACTTCAAACAGAAAGGTAGTATAGCTTTTGAATTTGTGAATTCAGCTGGAACACATGGTTACAACAGAAGCACAAGTTGGTCTTAATTAGAGGGAAAATAAGTTTTAATCCTATGGCTAATGCAGTGATCAGACAAGGAACCATAGCAATGTATGATTATGAGAACAAAGTTGAGAATATTAAACATTATGGACAGCCCTTGCCTCCAGTGTATGACATATCAAGAATTCCAAATGACCTCCCTCTCTTCATCAGTTATGGTGGGGCTGATGCTCTTTCCGATGTCAGGGATGTACGGCGCTTGCTGGAAATCCTTGATGGTCATCATGATGATAAGCTTGTAGTGCAGTACAGGGATGATTATGCTCATGCAGATTATGTTATGGGTCAAAATGCCAAGCAAGATATATATGATCCTCTTATATCTTTCTTTAAGCTTCAATGACATCTTGAACAGGATGCTCTATACAAATACTTACTTGAGGTTCCCTCTCTGTCTCATAGAGCTGAACAAACACAGAAATACTGATATTATTTATAGGAAAAGGAGATTCCAATTTTCACTTTTGTACATGCTGCAGTTTTATGGAACTGTGCTTTTATTCCTTCAAATGCAATTATCTAATTGACTGATGTTTCTTTCACTTTCAATAGTATTGGATCATGAATGAAAAGAGATTTATTCGGAGCTAAACTAGACTGATGCAGATTAGGGAAAAGGATGAAATAGTTCAACAAAACTAAATCTAGTTTCTATTAGGTTATTTACTAGTCCTACATTTTCTGTGCTCTGTTCTACAATTCAAATGTTTAAGCTTCTGTGATCTCTAACATGGTCCTTCACAAGATAGCCCTTTTATGCTTGAAAGGTAAACAAAACACAAGTCTACCATAATTTGCAAGCAATTCAATTTTGATGAGAGATTGAAACTCAGAAGTTTAAACTGATATGATCATTATGAGCAGAAAATTCGATGAACAAGAGGGCAAAAGATAACACCTTGGTCTAATGAATTTGACACTATTAGCAGAAAAATGATAATCCCAAATCTTCTGTAAATAATTGTTAGCATTTACTGGGTGAAAAGATGTCACTTAAAAAAAATATGTATGTGCACAAAGTTAATCAGATCCTTCTTCGAAGCACTGATATTGATGTGCAAAAGCTCCATATGTAGATTATAAATTTACTTACCGAAGCTTGCTTCCTTCTTTACAGATAGCAATCATCATGGATGAGGCATTATATTATACTCCTTTTGGACCATAATATAAGTTATTATTAGTTAATTTATGCTTCTAAAAAAACATTGGTTAAAATTGTGATTTTTTAAAACTTTTTACATATTTCTAATCATACCCTTGAGTGGAAAAAATATAGTATTCAACTTATTTAAAACATCCTCATTAATTACTTTAGTGAAATATAATAACGTATTGGTATGCTAAATCTACCCAGTGTTTTATATTTTAGACTAAATGTGTTTTCTAAAAAACCATATAGTGTAGTTTGAAAAGAGTAATCCACATCTTCGGACCCATTAATTAGTTGGTAATAGATTTTTCATTCTTATTGAAATTCACTTATAAAATAAAATAGTGTTAAAATATTTTAAAATCATTATTCAAAACCCATAAAATACTGTTTGAATGGTTTTTTCAGTTACATTGAGTGGATGAACCTCTTTTAATTAGTGGCCACAAAAGGCAATAATTTATTTGTATTACCAAAAAAAAAAGAAGCAATAATATATTTCTTAATTATTTAGAACTATTTGTTCCTATTAAAAATCTTTTGTAACCATGAAAATATCACTATTGGTATACCTTCAAACAGATGTTTGTTTAAAATTAACAATTTATTATTTTTCACCTAACGTGACTTTAAAATTCATGAACCATAATTTAAAATATATATAATCACACATCCTTCATGCGATAACTCAGATCAAGTTATCCAAAAGCCTCTTTGAACTATAATTGTCATAAAAAAAATTAATGAAAACATTCAATTACCACCAAAGATAATTTAATAACAACTTAATGTTGCCGAAAAACAAAACAGAGAGAGTTGTAAGAGGACCTCTGAGCCAATTTCTCAATCGCTCAAGCACTCAAAATGTAAATCACATACATTTAAAGTAAGAACAGAGACAACTGTAATATGATCTTTAGCTGATGTTGCTTTACACAAACTTGCGTACACACACATACATCAAGAAGCTAAAGAATCAATTGAAATCCAGTGTAAAAAAAAAAAATGCACATGTATCAAGAAAAGATAAACTGTAGTTCTAAGAACGAATCGAAAAACCTTTATTTAAAGTAATTTCCCTCATTTAGATTATACAACACATTATATAAGAATAAGGATTGGGTGTGTGCGTGCCTGCGTTTGTAATCCCTTAGCTTATATCATTGCTGCGTATTCAGATAGATAGAGAGGGAGAGAAGAGCTATAAGAATCAACAGAGATGTGATCAGAGGAAACTTGTAAGAAACAAGAGGACGTGAAGAAGATTGAAATAAGCTTTAATGTCCCAATATTTGGACATTGTTATGACCAACGTAGAAATCTGCATTGTTTCGAGATTCAAAATTGACTTGATCATCTGGGGGGTTATCAAGCTCATCATCTTCCCTCTTCACAACGTTGAAATGTCCTTCAGAGGATCGCTGAAACGCATGAAGCGACTCTGCGTCGTCGTCACTGGCCTGAGCTGCTCTCATCAAGAACGTGCATGCCACGAGGGCCACCAACCCAAATACAATCACTTCTTTTGACAACGCCATTTTCTGAGCTTTCAAATTGATGTCTCGAGTTGCAGAAGAAGAAGATTATGAGAAGAGTATATATAGTGCGTGTGTTTGCTATTTTTATGAGTGATCGTACATGTTTTGTGTTTTAATTTGGCTATTTAATTTGTTTCACTTTGACCTGGTCTTGAGGCAAAACAAGACCACAAAGAACATGCTTTGAATGGAACTTGGCAAGTTGGAATTGTGCCTTGTTGAAATTTTTACTCTTGGATCATGAGAATTGGTCATTTTGGTCATTTAAATTTCTTAATCGTTGCTTGAATAATTAAAATATTGATATTAATAATGTTATCCAGTTTGCTAGCTATAACCTTTAGTTTATGCCCACAATTATCATCTAATATGAAACAAACTGGAAAAGGTAATGGTATAATTGAAGAAACTTTTGATCTTAAATATATGACTTTTGGAGATTTGTTTTAATTTTTTTGGCCAGAAAGATTTGTTTTAATTTGAAGTTTAGAACTTTTAATCTTTTTTTGTCGATCGCATTTAATATTTGTTTAATGAATTCTTACGTATACCAATAAATTCGGTCCCTTTAAAACTCTCATTGTCATTTACCTTATCCAGTTTTTCCCCCCATGTTAATTGTTAAATGATAATTAAAGGGCTTGGAATAAATGCTATAATAACAACGGTCTGTTTGGTTAAATACTTAGCAAGCACAATAAATAAAAAAAATTTCTATATTACTGATTAATAAGTGGTGTAGCAAACAAGTGTTTCAAAAATGATGATTTGGACTTCTGAAAATACATATAATTATTGAAACAATTTTTTAAAGGATCAATTAATTACAGATAAAAATAAAATTTTAATACAAATGTATTGACTCCTGACATGGTAAGTGGTAAGTGGGTTTAATGTAGCACTGTCTTTCTGAAGTTTTAAGTGGCATAACATTATTGGAGATTGGAGAAAATATTTAGTTTTTTCGTTAATTATCATAAAATAAAAAAAAACTACAGTTGAGATTTGAGAATGTTGAATTGAAAATCTTGCTGCGTTCTAAACAAATTGAAGATGGTATTGGGACAAGCCCGTTACCTGCTTGACCCAAAACTTTTTTTGGACAAAAAACAGCGAAGTCCAAAGATGTTACGGTCTACGTGTGCTCATGCAACCGGGGTCAGGCTAGTTAAGACAGCAGGGTAGAGTTTTTACTTAAAAGGATCTCAACCGAACTTGATCTGTATTAGTTGGTTTTGCATTCGGACACCAAATGGTTAGCTACAAAAAATAAAAAATAAAAAGCAAAACTGATACAAAATTTTCAAATAAGTTTATTTTAAAAAAATTAGTTTATCTTATTTTAAATTCATATTTAATTTTAAAAAAATTAGTCTATTTTTCAATTTCAAATAAGGATAACACATTTCCTCCGTTTAAAAATGTAAAGCATTTTTAATTGAATCTCACCCCCAACAAAGTAGTTACCTACTTTCAAACTAACCCACCCTACAATAAATATAAAGTCATTATCAATAGGGACACTTTTAAAAAAAAAGATGATAATTACACTTTAAAAAACTAAAAATATTTTACATTTTTTAACATTCAATTTTTTTAAAAAATGCCTTACATTTTTTAATGGAGATAATATTCATTAAGAATATGATATATCCATTTGAAATCCTAAATTAGCTAGGATTATGTAATTTAGATTTTTAAAAATCTATTTAAATAGTAACTCATTTGTATTTTAAGAGACTGGATTAGATTTATGAATTAATTTTTTTTTCAATTATGAGGCTATTTTGATTAATGTTGTTCTTCATAAAATAACGCACCATAGGATTTTGAGCTATTGTGAGTTATCATTCAGTTGCCCCAATATCATGTGGTACTTAGAGCCCTACTTGCTTTTCTTTCAAGTTATGTTCTTCTATTGTGTTCTTCCGTTGTGTTTTTCATTATTTACCATATTCATGTTTCTCATTAGTTCATCACTTATTTTATTTATCATTCATTTTCATTGTATTCTTCATTATTTATCATATTTATTTTTCTCATTCTTTCATTCTTTCTTTTACATATCATTCATTTTTATTGTGTTCTTCATTATTTATCATATTCTTCTTTCACATTTATTCATCCTTTCTTCCATACGTCATTCATCCATTTTTTTCCATATATTTATATTTTTTTCCTTCCATTCTTTAATTAAAAAAATAAAAGGAAAAACTCATTCAATTTGTTATTGATTTTTAGATTTCTTTTCCTTACATATTCAAATTGAAACAAAAGGCAATTTGCGCCAAAATAAAAGGCCATGACTGTTAAAGGAAATAAAATCGTGCAAGAAAATAGGTGCAAATTTTTTTTTAAGAAAAAATAGAGAGTTGGCAAGAAAAATTGATCTAAAAAAAGGTTAAAAAAAAAACAAAGAGAGAGCTAAGATTCAATTTGATAGAGGAAAGGGTTGATATGTTTTTTTTTTTTTATCCAATGAATCTTATCACTCTTTTCTACTATATCTTCTTTTATTTCATATCTCATTTTATTTTATCTACTTTATCTTACCTTAGCATATCTCATCTTTTACACTTCTTTTACAACTTAACGTTAATTTCACCATAATTGTTATCTCACATAGTTGTTTCTCATCTATAATTTTGCCAAATCTAATTTGAGTGAAGAGTATTTAATTACATATTAAGAGAGTGATAAACACAAGTGACATTCTATTGAGTGAAACGCATGAGCGAGTGTGTGATGCCTATTTTTTTTTTTACTTTACTACACTAACCTTTCAAGTACATCACGACTCACGAATGAGTATTCCTGCCCAAGGAAAAACTCTTCCTAGAAACCTAAAGTTGATTATGCTAAGGCTCTCTATAAGAAGCTTACTCAACTTGAAGGAGAACTTAGAGAATTGAAAGTTATAGCTTCCCAGAAACATAAATGCAGTGATTATAGTGACAAAGAAACTCAGTTCAGAAAGAGGAAATCTCAATCCAAATTTAATATTACTAACCAAAAGGTTAAATATCTACCATTTAAGGATAATCCAAATCTAGATGTCTATCTCGATTGAAAACTTAAAATGGAGCAAATCTTTCAATCCAATGAAATAAAAATCATTACCATCAATTTTCTAATTACGTACTAATATGGTGAGAAGATTTCTTGATGAAGCACCAAATCATTAGCAAAAAGCCTCCAAAGTCTTAGAAAAAAGCTTAAGAAATATATGAGAAACAAGTATATGCCTGGCTGCTACTATAGGGAGTTAAAAAGAAAGCTACAGTTATTCAACCAAGGTTCAATGACTGTGAAGGAGTTTGTACATGTTAGAAATTATGCCCTAGAACCAATCATTGTACTATGCACATTATTATTTAATGAATTTCTCTTTTATTATCATATCAATTGCATGTTCACTATGATAACTGTATCCTTGGACAAACTATAGTGATTGTTCTAAATGTCCCTGGTTGGTCATCTATGAGGGACCATAGATGAAATAAGACTAGTATGACTTTTATTAATTATAAAGATATAAATTAAAGTTATAGGCACTTAAAAGAGTACAAGGTGCTAGACCAACCTGCTATGAGAAAGCTGCGTGGTGTAAGTCATAAGCTTATCTCATATGTAACCATATCACTAAGCCTTTTGACCTGATGTCATCATGGATTACTACATGATGATCACAAACTTTGACTTAATCAAAAGTCACCTTTGACTAGGTGATCATAAAGGCTATGATTGAGTTTAATGATATTTATATAAAAGAATATGAGTGGTTAAGATGAAATTTGTCCCTCACATTAAGTAAAAGATATTACTGGGCCCCTTAATAAGTAAGACTGAGAAAATGTATAGTCATACTATAATGGAAAGGGTTTTTCTTTTGCTACAATTAATCCACTCGGAGATTAAAAAAGTAATGGTTAGGTAAAGAAAAATGACAATTTTATATCTCACACTTGATCGAAATATCACGTGACAAAAAGGATGTGATACGGTTGCATGATTGGTTACATTAGATCATCGATCCCCGTATGAATTAAATAGTTGTAATGTCTTGCTAGAGACCACTTGTGACTTGTGGGCTAATAGCGTAATTAACCTACTGCCAACTTCATATGGGCCTACAGGGTCACATGCAAGAATAGCCTAACTCGAGCTATAATGTCCAAGTTTATTGAATTTAGAATATGTCTAGATTCAATGAATATAATATAGGGTGAACAAATTATATATATATATATATATATATGTATTGGATAAATATTTATATATATTTATATGAAGTATAAAATTAAAAATATAATTTTATGTATATATATTTTGAAATATATATATATATGTATGTATGTATATGTATATGTATATGATATATAAAATTAAATATAATATATAATATATTTGAAATATATATGTATATATATTATATTATATTATATTATATTATATTGTATTAGTTTTAAATTTAATTTTATATTATAGATTAAATTTAATAACTAATATGTTATAAAAAATATCATATCAGTTTTATAGTTTGAATTTATAAGATAAATTTAAATTAAATATGATATTATAGATTTTATTTATAAGATAAATTTAATCTAAATTTCGGTTGGCTCTTCAAGAGGAAAGCAAAAACTCTAATCTATATATAATAAATATAAGGGGGCGTGCGAAGAGTGAGAGTTACAAAAGATCTAACGGCCAAATACTTTGAAAGCCACAAAACACCTTAGAGAAAGTAAAACCAATGTTTAAAGAAAAACGAATGCTAAATAGTGCTAGCATGTTGTTTGAGTTAGAGAGTTATTTGTGTAAATATTGGTAGAGGGAGCAGATCTATATTGTCAGCTTCTGAGATCCAAACTCTTAAAAAGAACATGTGTCAAGTTTGAAGAATTAAAAGATAACTTTTTTATCTACCTTGACTTAAACGAGTTCGTTCAGTTCATATCAAGATAAGGATTTGAAAATTTTAATCTTTCACTGCACCTCTCTATCTAACAATACATGAGTTTAATGAACTTAAGATGTGAATTGGAGTACATAAAGATGATGAAGCTTCCAAGACCTAAATTATTAATGGGCTTAGGCTAAAAATTAGAGACAAAATGAATATATATAGTTACACCTTTATAGATAAGGAAAAGCTCATACATAAAGCCATCAAAATTGAGAAAAGGTTTTAGGAAAAATGATTGAAACCTTTAACTTCTTATTGGAGGGACTCAAAATCAACCTCAAAACTAAAAGATTCTAATGTCTAAGAAGAAGCTAAGTCTATGCTTAAGGTTAAGGAGGAATTCAAGTCCAAATATGATGGTTGTAAGGTATCTGATTATAGAATATCTTCTTATACTAAAACATTTTATCTTAAATGCTATAAATGTCATGAAAAGTGGCATATTACTTCTCAATGTCATAATAAGTGAGCTATGACTCTCAAGGAAAATGGGGAATATTATAGCGAGCACACAAGCAATAACGATGAATATAAAGGCATGCCTCGTTTAAGTTATGCCTGTGCAAGATGCCCATGTGCCCGTAATGCCCGACCCGACCCGAGTGAAATATGCCTGACCCGAGCCCTAAATAATGTGCCCAACACTAATTAGGCATGGTCGGGCTGAGCCCGAAATTCAAGTTGGGCAGGGTTTAGGGCTAGGGTATCCAACCAATTAACCCTTCCCGACCCGAGGTATATATATATTTTTTAATAAAAATATTAATATATTATGTAATTTGTTAGATTGGTGAGGGCATGAATGGAAATGAAAATATTGTAACCCTAACTTCCCTAAGTCTCAATTCTCTCACTTGGTCACTCCCATTTTCGATCTGAATTTCATACAGATAGTGCTCGCCTGCTTGGTGCTCACAGCCTCACACACCCTGCCGCATACTCGCACAACCGCTCAACTCAGCTACACTGTCACACACCTCTCAGCCTCCTCTCTACTCTCTATCCCTCTCTCTCGATCGCATTCTGGTGCTACTCTCTGTCCCTCTCTCTCGATTGCATCTCCGGCATCACTCTCTATTTTGCTCTCTCGATCGCATTCTGGTGTCGCTCTCTGTCCCTCTCTCTCGATCGCATCTCCGGTGTCGCTCTCTGTCCCTTGATCTTTCCGAGCTTCCTCCATCTGGCATTGGCAACTTCAGAGTTCAGAGCTTCCTCTGTCTCCGGTTAGCAACTTTAGAGTTCAGAATCATTCGTCCCGTCGCGCTCGAGTTCATCAACTCGTCTCCTCGAGGCTTAAGTAAATGGTCTCTTCTATTCATACCTATTCTTCTCTTTCACTCTCTCTGTTCGAAGCTGTTCTCTTTCACTCTCTCTATTCGAAGCTCAAGTATCATTGCTACTGGATTGTTTCTTTTCTTTGTGAGATCTCTGTTTTTGTTTTGTTTTGGTTAAATTGAAAACGATTTGAATTTTTCTGCTGGTTTTTTAATGGTTCATCAATATGTTGGCCTAGTCTTGTGCTGGTTCTGTTTTTAGTTTAATGAAATTATTTGTTAGGCCATAAAATGGAAGAACAAAATTCTGCTTCTACTCCTTCTTCGCATGTAGCAGATGACAATCTTGGTTCTACTCCCACGGGTCCTAATGCTAACCTTACTCCATTCACACCTATGACTATACCCTCTCCCCAAGATGAAAGTGGGACTAATCCTAATCTGATTGCACCTCTTCCAATGCCTTCTTCTTCATTACCTCCTCTACCTTCTATTAGCACCACTGTAAAAGCCCCTCAAGAAGCAGAGTGTAAGGGTCAAAAGAGAAAAGAACCTGAAAAGAGGACACCAAAATCATCACAAGTTTGGGAATTTTTTTTTAGATTGCCATTAGAAGAGACAAATGGGGAGTATAGAGCAGCTTGTAAATATTGCCACACCACATATGCCTGTGACCCAATTAAGTATGGGAAAAATTCCTTAAAAAGGCACATACCTAAATGTCCCAAGAACCCACACAAAGCCACAACAGACAATAAGCAATCAATGCTGAATTATATGTCACAAGGAGGGGCAAGCTTGTAAGGACAAGGAAGAGGCTTGATTCCTCATATTTATAATGAGAAGAGATGTCGAAGAGCACTTGTTGAATTTATAATTACAAATGAGCACCCTTTTAGGATTATTGAGAAGGAAGGATTTAGAAAATTGATGCATGAATTAGAACTCAAATTTCCAATTCCTATAAGAACAACTGTGACAAGGGATTGTTGGCAGTTATTTTTTAGAGAAATGAAGCTGTTAAAGAAGGCTTTAAAGAAGTGTGCTCATCGTGTTTGTATCACTACTAACTGTTAGACATCCAATCAAAACTTCAACTATATGTGTGTGACTGCACATTTTATTGACCCTGAGTGGAAACTTCATAAGAGAATTCTGAGTTTTTGTATGATTGAAAATCACAAAGGTAAAACAATAGGGAAGACAATTGAGAAGTGTTTATTAGATTGGGAGATTGACAAGGTATTCACAATAACCATGGATAATGCAACAGCTAATGACACAGCTTTAGCATACTTAAAGAGGAGGATTAAGGCTTAGAAGGGGTTAGTATGTGATGGCGAGTACTTACAATTGAGGTGTTGTACTCATGTGCTGAATTTGGTGGTGAATAAAGGCTTGAAGGAGTTAAAAGAGAGCTTTAATTCTATTAGAAATGCTGTGAGGTATGTTCGTTCCTCTCCTTCTAGGTTTCTTAAATTTAAAAGTTGGGCTGATGGAGAGAAATTGAACACTAAAAGCCTTGTATGCTTAGATGTTTCTACATGATGGAATTCTACTTATTTGATGCTTGAATCTGCTTTGAATTTTGAAAAAGTATTTGAAAGAATGCATGATGAAGATGATGAATATCATGCTCACTTTAAAATTAATGAGGAGGATGATGAGCGTATCTCTAAGCGTGTCCCAATTGGCTGTTTGTGTAGACGTGAGTATCCTAAGGAAAGGGATTGGAGTAGAGCCTGTATCTTCCTCAAGTTTTTTGAAGGTTTTTTATGATATCACATTGATGTTTTCTTCCACATTGAATGTGACATCTAACACATGCTTCCATCAAATTGCACGTGTGCAAAATTTGTTGAAAAAAATTTATTGAATGCTGATCCTCTCTTTAGGGACATGAGCCTTAGCATGCAAACAAAATATGAGAAGTATTGGGGTGAAACTAATAATATGAATTGATTTTTTATTATAAGAATTTAATGATGCATTGATCTAAGTAGATAATAAATGTGTAAGCTCACAATTTGAAAATCCTCAAGCGACAAGGACAACTCTTCTTCAAAAGGAAGAGAATGATGTGATCCTAGGTGACATCCAAGATGGCATCTTACTTGGCAAAGAAATCCTAGATAGCAATGTATGTGGCAACAAAGCTCTAGGTGGCATACCATGTCACCAAGTTATCCCAAGCCAAGTCATTCTAATAGAGAAAAGTCTAAGTAAAGAGATTTATATTTAAAATGCTATAATCCATAGTGAGAGCCCAAGTCAACACATTAAAGGCCCAATAAATAAGTATATACTTGGAGGAGACAAATTGAGCCATAATCTTGCAGACCTTTTTTTTTATTGGATCCATGTGATTTGATGACAAATTCTCTTCAGGAAGGAGGGAATGATGAGAATCAAAGGACAAGTCAAAATCTAACATTTATTACTTTTAACCTGTTGTAGGGCATTAGAGGGCTAATGACTGGATCTAAAGCCAAAAAAATATAAAAATCCCTAAATTCATTCGTTATGGATGTCCCAAATGATCAAGGAGTTTTAAAAGCAAATAAAATTCTAAACAATTCAAGAAAAACTCTTAGCTTATTAGGCCCAACCCCAAAATACTTAGGCCCATGAGTCTAATTAATTTAGTTAATATTTTTTAAAATTTTAAGAAATTAGTTTATTTTATTTTAAATTCAAATTTAAGTTTAGGAAAATTAGTTTAAAATCATATTTAATTTTAGGAAAAGTAGATTATTTTTTAATTGCAAATAAGGATAAACATATTCATTAAGGATATAATATATCCATTTGGAGCCCTACATTAACTAGGATTCCATCATTTAAATTTTTAAAAATCTATCTAAATAGTAACCCATCTGTATTTTAAGAGGCTGGATTAGATTTATGAATTGAATTTTCTTTCAATTATAAGACTATTTTAATTAGTATTATTCTCTGTAAGATAATATATTGTGGGATTTTAAATTATTGTGAGCTATCATTAAGATCTCCCATATCAATAATATCATCAAAGAGGATTGGGTCAAGTGAAATGAAATGATTTCTTGTAATATAATGAACTAATGTTTTTGAATTCCTGATAAAAATTGTGCTTACATCATTGCTCGAAACAAACTCTTCTAATACCTATTTAATCGCCTTGTCTTTGCTTTTCTATACTGTGCTTTGAGTTCACCAATACCTCCCTTATCGGTATCATAAAAATTATTTAAAGATCATTTACCACGTTAAACTCAGGGAGAATCACAGTTAAATCCAAGTATATTAAATTAATAACAAAGAAGTCCTCAATAATTTTTTTTAAAAAAATAAGTTGAAAATATCTATTCAAATAATTATAAATCCAGGAATTTTAATTACAAATAAATATTTAAATACTAAATGTAATTCTTAAATTATAATAAAAATTTTTCTATGTAACTATTTGAATTAATATTTATAATTTATTTTTTTAAAAATTTATTAGGGACCTAAGTATCATTAATTCAATAGTTTGGGACCTAACTATCATTCTCCCTTAAATCTATCAAAATACAATATTCTTTATATCATAAATTTAATTGTTCTTCATGTCTTTTTGAATTTCTCTGTCATAATATTTTTTGAATTTTAAATATTACTAAGAGATATTTAAAAACAAAATTAATACTCCTTTCATTTTTAAATATAAGAAAAACTATCATATATCTTGTTAGGTTGTTCAAGTATGAGTAGAAGTAAGATAATGTGAAAAGTTAAAGTTAATCTTAATAATTAATATAAAATAAAAAGAAATGACCTATAGACTTAAGCTTTAAAACTTTGAGTTAAGATGTGGTGTCTTTATACTACTCTTGTCAATCTTTTCTTTCATTTCTATGTAGTTGCTCTCCATTCATAACATGTCTATTTGTTTTTAACTTTTTATCTATAACAATTATTTTTTTCAAATTGTTCCCCATAGATCAATATTTATTTTCATTAGACAAATTTGTTTATTTAATTATAGGGATAATTTGGTTCATTTTTTAATTTCAGACATGATTACTATACTTAACTAACTTTCTCCTGATATTTGAAAACAGACGGCATACTTCCTCTATTTAGCATTAAAAGACAGTTGTTCTAGAGTATTAAAAAAATGTATTTTCTTAGGTCTCTCAATATGTAATTAATATGATTTTTAAAAAATATCCTTAATTAGATGTATAATTATAAGATTTTATAATTGAAATGATTATTAAATAAGAATATATATATATATATATATATGAAAAGAATATATAACTATAAATGCCCTCTAGCTAGTCATTGAGGGTGTAAAAAGTGGTTAAAAGTGTGTGTTTTATGATACTAAATGGGAGAGTAATTCTAAAATTTAAAAAAGTGACTTATGACTGTTTTATTTTATTTTCATTTTTTCTTTTTAAAAATTATTTTAAAAGAAATTATTTGGTTGTGTTAATTTTAAAACAACTTTAAAGTTAAAAAATATAATAAGCCAATAATGATAGTCGCCAACAAGTAATAGTACTGACTTATGATAGTATAGTTTTCAATAATCAAATGTACTAGTAATATATTTTGAAAATAAAGAAAATATACAATGAAAAGAGTTTTAAGATATTTTTATTTTTAAAAAATAAAAAATAAAATAGTTTTAAAAATAATTAAATTTAGAACACTTATTCAAGTAAGTTTTTTAATTTTTGTTTTTTAAAAGTCAAAAATTGTTTTTGAAAATAGAAAACAAACATGTCTTTAATCAAGGAAACCCTTCAATAAGTGAACATTTATAGATCAAGAGAAGAGTATTTACTTTTACATTTATACTCACGAGCTACGACTAACATATCTTAATCCTTTTTTCGTGACAAAAATGTCTTTTACATAGAAAGAATAGTTGATTTGCTTTCATAAAGATCACAAGTAATACCAGTACCACACAATCCAGCTACCATTTCTTCGGCATCTCCTTGCTGTAGAGTCAAAAATAAAGACCATGCTTAAACGTCTTACTTAAATAAAAATTTGGATTTTAAATTTTTTTTAAAGTAATCAAGATTGAGAGCCTAATCCTGACAAGCTTTGTGAAAAAGGGCTCAGACCCGGGTAATTTTTCAAGCTCTGATAAGTCAAATTATCTTATATACACACACATACATATATATATTTGACTGATAATGACATAATTTGGTTAATATATATTGTAGGTGATGAAGAAGAAATTATAGAGATAATAAACATTAAATCTCCACTTTCATCTTTAAAAAGTGGGCCTGCATATAAGGAATCTAAAATTTTATTTTTATATGATGATAAAAAGGATTTAGATTTATATTGATAAAGATTTTAATCTTCATCTTAAATTTAAAATTTAAAATTTTTGTTGAATTTTATATGAAATTTTAATTTGTTTTATGATAAATTTTAAAATATTCTATTTAAATTAAAATGTTATTTTTTTTTTGAAAAAGAGAGTTTAAAGACCCGGTCCTAAGCCCTATAAACAAAGGCTAGGTCTTAAAATTAGATTAAATTTTGGATAATCAAGTTTTAGAGCTAGAACCCTTAAGGGTCAGGCCTATAAGGGTTAGGCTCATAGAGGCCAGGCCCACCCTAATTTTCACATTTACTCACGGCTTTGATTGAGCCAACAAACAGAATTAATTATCCTGAAAACATACAATCAACAAAATATATATATATATATATATATACAAATTTTTCTGTAAAAAAATTTTACAAATTGAACTCAAAGATGTTGACGGAGCTAGTATCCAAATTAAATGAGGCATGCGTTTTAAATATCAAATAGTTGGATGAGTTCAGTCTTTCAATGCTAATTTTCTTCGCATAATTAACTTTCGTTTACAACTACTAGCTGATAG
This sequence comes from Prosopis cineraria, assembly GCF_029017545.1. Classification (NCBI taxonomy): domain Eukaryota; kingdom Viridiplantae; phylum Streptophyta; class Magnoliopsida; order Fabales; family Fabaceae; genus Prosopis; species Prosopis cineraria. The sequence continues at coordinate 47,059,589 of NW_026555333.1, forward strand.
ATACCTTAGAACCCATGTGATAACGTTACGTTCGTTCAAATTTAAGCTGAAAGTAACGCATATCAACTTATAATAATGATATGTCTATACCGTGAGGGATATGTACGTATATTCTCTTAAAATGATTCATGATGCTTCCTTCAAAAATTAACCGACTTAAAAGAAGGGAGAATTTCAGTTAAAAATCAAGAAAAACACTTAATTTTAGGTGAGTTCAAAAACATTTTAAATTTTTAGTTCAATCTCGAGAAAAACAAAATCAAAAGAATTTCAATCGCGAAAAGATTAAAATAACCTTCACATGTTATACAGAATTACTAATTGTTACTTTTTTTACTGTATTTATTAATTTATCAATATTATTTATAAATTACATCTATTTGTTAAACAATTAGTAACATTAATTGTTAATTTTATAACTTTATATGTTAATTTACTAACATCGGTCGTAAATTACAAAACCTATTAGTAATTTACAATTGATGTTAGTAAATTACAAAACTTGTCAGAAATTTATAACTGATAATAAATTAATAAATAAAATTAGTAATTTAACAACTGATATTATTATTTATAATTAAAAAATTAATATCAAGTCTTATATAATTATTAACATATTAATTCATATAATTTGCAATTCATTTTTGTAAATCAACATGTGGAGTAAGAAAATTAACAAATAGTGATTTTGTATAATATGTGAAGGATATTTTGGTCTTTTCATTGTTGAAATTCTTTTCACTTTTTGTTCCCTAAATTAAACTAAAATTTCAAAATTGTTTTGAACTCACATGAAATGAAGTCTAAATAGTGGTCATTAACTAAATTCTCCCTTAAAATAATTATTTAATGGCGATATTCTCTATGCTGAATAATATCTATACGACTTTGAATCTATTTAAAAAAGATTCATGGGAATTTAATTAGTTTAAAAGAAACCATAGAAATGTTCTTCTATGGTTTCATATATCTTACCTACCATCGTGACACACATTTGGTCAATACCCACACCCATATCGTGACGCACAAGCATGTTAATTTTCTACTTGAGATTGAGAGACGACGTGCCGTTTCAAGTTTCAAAGTTTATTTGTGTAGGAATTTTTCTATATAGTAAAGAAGAAGAGAAGATGAATAAAAAAGTTGTTAACGATGTTTTGAAAGTGTGGGAAGCTGTATTTTCTTTTAGATTTACTTTAATTTGCCTCCATCTATTCTAATCTTCAAGGGTAAAGATTGGGCTAGTTATGAATTTCTTTCTAGATACAAAATGAAAATCTTTGAGTATGTTTTGCACTTGCAAGACTCAAATAAGACAACAACAGTATTTATAAAGTGATAATTTAAATTTATATTTGATGCGCTCAAAAAAATAAAATTAGTAAGTTTGGATATTTTGATGTCTTGAAGTGATATATTTTAAGGAGTAAAATTCTTTGCTTAAAAGTCATAACCTTATGTTGTTTTATGGACCATTTTAACAATTAATATTAATGAAGGATTATTTAAATTTTTTTATAAAAAATAACATCCTTTTAATATGTAAACTTTTCTTAAAATAAAATTTTCTTTTATCAATATAATAAGTACCTTTTAATTTTATAATCTTTCAAATTTTTTTTTTCAGAAATTAGAGATACTCGACCTCTATGATTAAGATTTGCAAATATAAATTCCAACTACTTATAAAGTGTGTTTGGATTAAGATTTGACAAAATTGATTTATATGATTTTTTTTAATATAATTGATTATATTTTGTGGCATAATTGATTAATAAGATTTATTGAATATGATTGAAAAGCATAATTAAAAATTAGGTAAAATCATGACTTTGTAAAAATATATCAAAACACCCATGTTACCTAACAAAATATCAATTCAAAATCATAATATTTTCCTTTATAGATGCCAAAATATATTATGAAGTCTAAACCATGATTTTTCTTTTAAAAATATTCAAACAATTCTATTACATATTAAAATTAATTATGAATTTCAAATCATGAGTTTTTTTTTTAAATCTGAACGCCCCTATACATGTTAAAATTATAATTTTAGGTTTATAATAATTAATTTTGACAATAGAAGTGTTTTAATATATTTTCACAAAATTATGGTTTTGGCTTTTAAAATTAATTTTTAATACCATCCAAACATGCACCATGTAAATTGGTTGAGCCTTTCTGAATAATCCCATTAGAAATTATAGTACACGATTGAAAGAATAGAGGAAATCATGTGATTATCGATGATGACGAGAAGAACGCATAATACACACAGACATTGTCACGTGGTTGTTGGCAAAATGAAGTTAGAATATTTTTCACCAACGGAGTAAATATAACGTTTCCACGAATACATGGCTCCATGATATATACTATTCTTATTGTTATAAAGGCATTATCAATATTCTGCACTTTTTTTAATTTTTCGAGAATTAAATCAGCTTATTCATAAAATTTTAGATTTGAGTCTTATAATATTTAGTTGCGTACATTAAAAAAATATTAAAGATATTGCTGAAATACCCGTCAAGTCACCATTATTAGTTAAAGGTGTTCAAAAATTAATCAAAATCAATGACACCAAACCAACCGAACCAAAGCGACATGAGCTGATCAAAATCAATTATAAATAAGTTTTGGTGTGGTTTTTATTTTAATAAAATGAATTGGTCTGATTTAGTTTAATTTTTTATTTTTTAAAACTTGAACCAAACCAAATCAAGCTTTATTATATTTATTTTATATATTTTTATAAATTTGTCTAATTTTTTTCTCTTTCCTAAATTTAATTATTTATAAATTGATGGTTAAAAATATATTACAATTAGTTAAATATTATCTACAATTTTTATGATATTTTTTAAAGACACTTATCTATAATTAATTAAATATTGTCTACAATTAAAAAAAATGATACTCCCTTTGTTTAAAAATATAAGGCATTTTTAATTGAATCTCACCCCCAATAAAGTAGTTACTTACTTTCCAACTAACCCTATTTTTTTATATTTATCCCTACTAAATACCCTATAATAAATATAAAGTTATTATCAATAGGGGCATTTAAAAAAAAACAATGATTACACTTCAAAAAACTAAAAAATTCTTATATTTTTTAACATTCAACTCCTCAAAAAATGTTTTATATTTTTGAACAGATGAAGTTTTATATATATATATATATATATATAACAATAAAAGGTTATTGTTGTTAGTATTTTTTTTTGCAAATTAAAGTAACTAACTTTGTTTAATATTTTTCTGCAAAAATTAATGCTCAAATGTCATCATAAATTTATAATAAACGTACTTTTATCAAGCACAAGCAAACTGAAATTATATAATTCAAAAGTTATTTGCAATTTTATTAGTTTTTAATAATTAATGATTTGAAGATGCATATGTATAATCACTTTCCTATTAGTATTTTCATGCTGTTAACAATATTTAGAGAAAAGTAAAAAAAATCCTATCAACTATCAAGTAGCTATATAAACGCACTTTACAAAGAAAAATGACACACTCATAATCAGTGTAAGTTATAAAAAAGAAAAAATAATAATAAATGTATTGAAGCTTAATCTAAATCTTAACCAACTCGAATCAAATTGAAAACCAAACCAAAATGATTTCTTGAAACACTGATTAAATTGTCATCATGAGTGAACCTATTAATTTGGTTCAGTCTAATTTTTGCTTAAAAATCAAACCAAACTAAACCTGTGAATACTCCTATTAATAGTAAAAACAGTCTTACACAATAAAAGTTTAAATTAGTTTGTGCATATGGTTGTAATACTTTTGGGTTTCTCATATATTGGGCAATGGAAATAAAACTTTGTGTTATTAATCAATGAATCAATCTTTTAGTTTTTTTTTCCCCATGGCGCATGTGATATCTTGAATACATTCCACATCAAACTAAAAGAACTTAAGAAAGCCTAGACTAATCCAAATAGATCGAGTCAAGACATGATCCTTTTAAGCAAACCAATGCTGCTACATTTTTGGAATTTGAATTAATTTAGATCTTTAATTATGCTAGTAAAATTTGCTTATGAGTTAAACTAAATGTCTGGGGTACTAATTAAATCCTTTGTTTACAAGTCACAAAGCCACAGAACCATGCTATTCATTCTTTAGATGATGGACCATATTTGAATAATAGTATTTAATTTTCCATTAAACAAAACGTGAATATAAGATAAATTCCATTTAAACGTTTTCTGGCCGATCAATTTAATTAAATGTGTGCCGGTGAGCGACAGACGCGTGGGCCGATGGATATGAACAGCTACATGATTTAATTCCATTGGATAGGAGACAAGCTTCGACACTGACAACTAACCCTACATGGCAAAAAAAGACACTAACATTATTGAAATTTCATTTAAAAAAAACAAAAACACACACATTAATACTGACCTAAAGAAATTATGGATCTTCTAGATCTTTTTCAAGTATTGATTTATTTTTCATTGATTTGATATTGTTATTGTATACATAAATGCGTATCTATGCATGTTATTTTGATTTATTAAAAATTAATATACTATATAAAAAATATAAGGATAACATTTAAAAAATTGTTGCGGTTAAACTTGTGATTTCATAAAAAAGTTAAATATATTCAAGCCCACTGCAACACAATGATGGAAGAAATGCTGATAATATTTCCAACCATTTCATGTATTAAAAAAAGTTATTTTTTTAATATTATTAAAAAAATGTATTCTCATTTTTACTTTTGGCTTCAAATCATAATACTGTTACATGAAATACCTTTACATTAATCAAGAAAGGGAAAAATTAAAAAAAAATTAGTTTAATTATTACAAGGTTTTCTTCATTTTGAACTAAAAATTACTTTTAAAAATTATCTTATAAATAAAAATGAAGCGAGCACCTTAGTGCTTGAACATATCTCAAACATGATGGGCTTTAATAGAAGGACACCTTTAAGAAGTTAAAAAAAAAAAATGGTGAAATATACATAAATGAAAGTTTAAACAAAGAGTTGAAATCAAAATAATAAGCTTGCAAACTATAGAAACATATTTTTCTATTTTAGTTTATTTGAACGTAATAAATATGTTAAAATTATTTTAGAAATTTGATCATGGCCATCAAAATATCGTCCAAAAATAATCGTACATTCAAACTAATGGAATGCCCGGATTTCAAATTATTATATTTTGAAGTTTAGAGGGAAATGACATATGAGAGATGATGAGAATGCCATCTTTTTTTTTGGCCTTTTATGTGATAATCATGAAGATATTTTTATAATTGCAATAAGCATGCTATTTCATTCCTCATTCTATCTAAAATAAAACTCCTACTTTAATTCCTACAGGGTTGATGTTTTGTTCATTTCTTCTATAAAGTAAAAGTAAATTTAGTATAAAACATGTTTAAGAGGCACACTTGGCTTGTTTATCGGATATAATCAGATATTTATACCAAAAGAAAAAAAATAAAAAATACAAGATTATAAATTTAATTGTTGTATAAAAAATATATAAAAAAATATAACATTTAATAACCATCTTAAAATGATTTTTAAAAGTAATTAATTTTAATATTTACAACTCGCACAATCTTAAAATGGATTTGGATAGGTTCAATCAACCTTATGAAATGATTCCCTGTGTAGCTACTTTTTGTAGACTGTAAGACTGCAACCAAAATCACAAAATTTATTGGCTGTATTTTAGTAAGATAAATTCATTGGTTAGTCTCAACAGCCTTTAGTTTTAAATCACCGAAGTCAAAGTCAACATAAATAATAATGTGATTAGTTAAGTTGTCATCTTTTCATTTTGGCAAATCAACATAAAGGTCTCAAAAAAAAAATTAATTTAAGTTAAATTTTAAATATTAAATTTTGAAAATTTATAACTCAACCTCTTAGTTTTTATAATTTTATTGTGATAAATTTATAATTTATATTTAAAATTTTAACAAAAAAATATTTTTTTATTCTTCAACCTTGTTAAAAATAATTTTTTTATTTTTTAATTAATTACCAAGACTTGAATCAGAAAGTAAATCAACGAAAATTTCTTAACAACAAAATAGATAGGTGTTGTTGTACCAAATTGCCATGAACACTCTTAATCGGTTGAATTCATTATACTAATAAATTGATTTTAGAAAAAATATATGCAAATATAAATAATATTTAATATATAAACTTTTAATAAAGGGACTTTTGTCAAACTAAAAATCAAACAAACACATAATTTTTCTTGTGATTTTTATTTGTGGTTTCTACAAAGGTTGTGTTGCAAAAAAAAAATTGCGAGAGAATTATTTTTAATTGAACTTGATAATATTCCAATACGATAGCAGCTCTATAAAAAAAAAAACGGTTGCAGTTAACTTTTATTTTTGGTAATAACATTAACTTAATCAGATTATTAAATAAGCATGTTTATCTATTTATTGCTGCTTTAAACCCACACACACTAAACCTCATGCTTTTCTTTTCGTTGCTTTAAAATTATTACTCTTACGCATTTTGGCCAAAAAAAAAAAAATTACTCTTGCACATTATTTATTGGTCAGCAAACTGCCAAATTAAACCATGCAGGAGAGGAGGCTTTCCCATTATTTCTGGGTAATTTCTCATGCACGACCACATAAAATATCTGACACAACACACTCTATATCCACTACATTTAATTTCCTAAAAAAGAAAATTAAAATCCACTAAATTAAATTAAATTAAATCTCCCACCAAACTTCATCTTCATATTAATTAATTCCGTCCACATCACTATTATTACTATTTTTCTCCAATCTCTCTCTGATCAGTGATCACAAGTATATAGAAAGTGCATATATATCCCAGCGTTTGTCATTGAATATATCCAAGCTTTCTACACAAAAATGGAAAGCAAACACATAATATTATCATCTCTGCTTTTGGTGACGGTTCATTTCGTTATTGTTGCTCATTGCAATAATAAGGTCCCTGCAGTGATAGTTTTCGGGGACTCTACAGTGGATTCTGGAAACAACAACAGGATCGCCACCGTTCTCAAGAGCAACTTCAGGCCATACGGCCGTGACTTCCAGGGCGGCCGCCCCACCGGCCGGTTCTGCAACGGTCGTATGCCGTCAGACTTCATCTCCGAGGCTTTTGGTATTAAACCTTACGTGCCTGCGTACTTGGATCCCTCCTACTCCATCAAGGATTTTGCCACTGGCGTTTGCTTTGCTTCTGCTGGAACTGGGTATGATAATGCAACTTCCGATGTGCTTGTAAGTCTCCGTTATGCTTTTCTTTTTCTTTCTTTTAAGGTTCTGTTTGAGGATTGTTGGACACTAAATGTGGGTAACTTTTTTAGTATAGATTCAAACATTGGTTTAGGCTAGCTCCTTATGGTAGACTCAACACCATTCTTGGTCATATGCTTTTTCTTTTAATAACACTTCAAAATTAAACAAATTTTTTTTAGGGATTATTGAGCGATTTTATTTTTTAAAAAAAATCACTATAAAGTCATATGAATTTACAAAATTGCTCTGAACTCATTTACTGAATTTGTATAGTTATCAATTGAATTACTATTAGGACTTATCTAATAGTAATTGAAATTTTTAATATTATATGTAGATTTATTGTGTGGGATTTTAGAGTGATTTTTCCTTTCACTTTTCCCTCTTTTTTTGTTTAAAAAAATTTACTACTAACCTAGCACTTTCTCATAGAAAAAGAAGACGTATACTCACACACACGTACAAACATATCAACACTAAGCTCAAACTCGTGACATTTTTTAAGTTAAAAATAGAAATACGTGCAGTCTTATCTGTGATTTATTAAAAAATTTAATTAAGATTAGTTTACGTGTAAGTATAAGTCATCCTTAATTTGTTTAAGAGAAAGATAATTAATTACAAAACTTATTTAACAAGTCGATCGCTTTTTAAATGTTGTCAATTTCATAACAGTAGGTAGAGTGCACTTATCATATAAAGACTTGTTTAAATGCGTGCCATCTACTTGTTAAACGATAATTTATTAAACTATACATATTTATATTAATATTTCCATGATTTTTTTCAAAAAAAGAGAGGATCCAGTGTCAAATGAATGCAAAATATATTTCACCAGTAACGTGTTTTCATCAAAATATTCCAAAAAATAGTATACTTTTTTTTATCAGAGATTTTTTAAACAGAATACTAATATTACATATTCTTTTTGTCTTATTTTATAAGACATTGTTGGAAATGATTTGATATCTAAAATATAAGATATTTTGAAAAAAAAAATAAAGTTTCATTAATAATGATTATTTTAATATTGCTCTTTAAATAAATTTCTTTCCTTTTCTCTCATTAATGAAGGGTATTTTTAAAAGTTTATAGAAAAATTAAGAATTGAAAATTTTAAATTATATTTAATGAATTTTATTAGTATTTAACCCAAAAAAAAAATTCATTAGTATATAGTAAAATTTTATTAAAAATGCTTTACAAATTAGGATGGAGAAGGAGCATACAACTCTCTCCATCTCAAATTATAAAATACTTTTAGATAAAATCTCACATATTAATAAATTTCATTAAATACAGTTAACAACTTTATTTTTTTCAAAAAAAATAAAACTTTTAAAATTATACTTCATTTAATAACCTTAAATCTACACTTAAGTAGTACTATTAAGTATAGAGGGGGAAATGATAACATTGAAATAAATTAAAGCTATTTAATAAAATCTTAATATTCTCAAATTGTTTTATATTTTAGAATACCGAATTTTCTTTAAAAGTATCTTATATTTTGGAAGGGATGGAGTATTTTATTACAAATTATAAATTTAATCTACTACTATAAAAGCTTTTATTGACAGTTTGTGCGTTAGTTCAGTGTTACCTCAATTACACACATCATTAATTAATATTTTAATTTTTTATCCTCTAAAACATGTCCATATTTTGTGTGTGTTAAAGTTTACGTAGTGATCTAAAAATATATTTTTTCTGATAATCGCAAAAACAAAAAAAAAACACAAACAAAATGAGTGCAAATTTTCATAAACGAAAAATAAAGCATACTTTTTATAAATTATAGGAGTATGTATATACATGTTGGGGGGGGGGGTGGGGGTGTGTGGTGGCAGCTACCAATTTCCCAATTACTATTACTGGATTCAAAATTAATGCATGTTCCCAACTACTGCTAACTGTATGTCATCTATCTATCATGATCCATACATTACATACATAATGATATACATATACATGTATGCATGGTGTGTGCAGAATGTGATCCCACTATGGAAGGAATTAGAGTATTACAAAGAATATCAAGCGAAGCTGAGAGACTACCTTGGGGTTGAGAAGGCCAATAAGGTGATAAGTGAGGCACTTTACTTGATGAGCCTCGGAACCAACGACTTCTTAGAGAACTACTTCCTGCTCCCCACCAGGAGGCTCCAATTCAGTGTGCCGCAGTACCAGGATTTCCTGGTGGACATCGCCCACGATTTCATCACGCGGCTCTACCACCTTGGAGCTCGCAAGCTCTCCCTCACGGGGCTCGTCCCCATTGGCTGCCTCCCCCTGGAGCGGACCGTCAACATCTTAGGCAATCACGAGTGTGACCACAAGTACAACGACGTCGCTTTGGAGTTCAACAAGAAGCTCGATAGCATGTTGACCAGGCTCAGCAAGGAGCTTCCCTTGTTGAAGGCGGTGTCCGCCAACGCATACGACTTCGTCAACGACATTATCACCAAGCCTTCCTCCTACGGTAAGTTTCATTTCCATGTTATTAATTTATCATTTATTATTATAGAAAATACAACGTAAGCCTCTATATTATGATTACGTTTTGTTTTAAATTTTTTATAGTTTTATTTTATTATTTTCAGTTCCTCTAATTTGATTTGTCTATAATATAATTAATTCTTATATTTTAAAAATTACATATAAAGATTATGAGTTGATATTGATGAAATTATAATTTTGTTTTAATTCTACTAACTTCTTTACCATCATGATAAAAATATATTAATATGAAAATAAATTGATATATGATTAAAAATAAAACGGATGAACAGCAGGGGATATGAAGGAAAAATTAAGCACATGTTAGCTAGCAAATGGATTAACAGAGTTAAGTATGCATCAGTAAAATTAATTTCCTTGGTACTAGCTTGTTAGTCTTTATGTGTAGTTTTAAAATTATAGAAACTAATGTTGTAGATAGATCAAACTTTAAAACACTTGGAATAATGAAATAAAATTATAAGGATTAAAATTAAAACACAATCATAGCAAAGGGATCTATTGTTGCATTTTTCTTAAATTCTTCTTCTTCTTCTTCTTCTTCTTCTTCTTTCTTATTAACGTTATAATTATTATAAATCATAATACAACAAATAATAGTAAATAGTAGAAGGGGGTCTTAGATATGACGTGTACGAGAGTGATGACCCTCTCTACCCTGATATTCCGTTCACACGGTGGGATTAAATGAGACATTGACTGATAATTATTACTTATCCATAACTCCATCTGATCTACCTGATTTTTCTTGCAATGTATTAGCTTTCTAAAGCCAAGATTATGTCGGTATGATTTGAATAATTGGTAACGTACAATAAGTGAAAGACTTTGATCAAAACTTGAATAGCGAGCACAATTATGTCAACACAGTAATATTGTGAGTGTATAACAACAACCAACATTGAAGTCGCCTGGAACACAGTTACTGGGAATCAGGACCAAGGTTATTATATATCTAACTACCCTCATACGTACTTGCTTCTGCGACTGTAATGATATATATGTACACATAAGAAATTAGGTTGTGTTGAAGAAGAAGGTTAGTTGGAGATGTTATTAATGGCGATTGGTGGTCACCTGAGCTGGCTTTGCACCGTTACTCAACTTTTAGGTTTGCCTTTACTTCTCATCATCAATTCTAAATTCACATTCACAACCAAACACCTTATACTTCCCTATACATTATTGTTCCAGCTCCAACCCATATTTAGCCCCCCCCCCTCTCTCTCACACACACACATTTATGGATCGGATCCAAATTTTTTAATAAATGAATAAATTGAACAATCTTAATAATTAATTATATATATATAGTCACTTTCACAGGTTGAACTTACATTTGTTTAATACATTATTATTAGCAACTATTCTAAATTACGACATAAGCACTTAGTACTCATTGTTCTTTTATTTGAAGACAAAATTATATATCGTACAAAAATTACATATAGTAAGTACTCATCATGTCGCGTCGGGCGAAAATTACCTGCTGACTATGGACTTTATTGTCGCATCTATCTAATTAAAGCATGTTGCATGCTTTTAATTTCCCTTGCCAGTAGGTTAAAGTAAATTAAATTTCCCGATACATCAATTTTCATGGTTAATGTGGTTCTTCCTACAGACGGATTTGGATCAGTCAGATAATAGATATCCTACATTTGGGCATTTTCTTTAGGTGAACAAAAAGCTTAGGTGAATTGGGTATAAGGATTCACTGGAATCAGAGCATGCTTCGTGGTTAAAGAGCACATATTGAAAGTGGGATTATTTGAAGCTATAGCCTTATGAACTATGAACTGAATCGTCATTTATCTGGATCTATCTTTGTTAGATTACATTCTCTGGGGATTTTTCATTTCAGTGATGATTAAAAAAATAAAGATGGGGTACTTGGCATGCAGGATTTGAAGTGGTGGAGAAGGCATGTTGTTCGACAGGAACAGTCGAGATAAGCTATCTGTGCAGCGACAAGAATCCATTGACATGCAAAGACGCCGACAAGTATGTGTTCTGGGACGCCTTCCATCCCACTGAGAAAACCAACAGCATCGTCTCTCATCTCTTGATTCCTAAGCTCCTCGCTGCTTTCCACTCATGATTTCTTCATCATTCTGTCTTGATCTCTTTCTTGCATGTCTTGCAAATTAATGTACCCTCTATACATTCCTTCACTATATAATGTGCTCAGCACTTGCCGGATTTATACCTTCAAGGCTTGTTGATTTTGTTTGCAGATTTGCGAGTCCTCATATCCATATATATAATATATATGGTTTCACATATTTCATTTTAATTGGTATGATATATTTATCTAGGTTTGCAAGAAGCTAAAGATTATCTGCATTTTGCGTTATGTTTTATGTGGATGAAATGTAGTCTCTAAATTGGAGAATTTATATGTAGGAAAATTGCATATGAAATGTTGAAGTTTTAAATATATTCCCCCTATTAAAAAATATAAGACATTAATTTTTAATCGAATTTCACACCTAATGAAGTAATTACTTATTTTTAAACTAATACTATTTTTTTATATTTACTCTTATTTAATAGGAATACTTTTAAAAAAAAAGACAATAATTACATTTTAAAATACTGGAAATACCTTATATTTTTTAACATTCAACCCTTCAAAAAATATTTTATATTTTTTTAATAGAGAGAATATATGTTGACGTGATCATAGATTTAATTAGGAACTGTCATTTGTTGATAGAAACTTTTTGAAAAAATAATATAGTAGGCTATCTCAATCAAATATTTTTATTAATTATACCAGTAATTATGAGTATTTTTGAAAAAAATCATATTAATTACATCTTAAAATAGCTAAAACACCTTATAATTTTTGACATGCTAATATAAAGTATCTTGTGATATTAAATGAAGGGAGTGTGTATATATATATATATATATATATAAGATACAACAATAAAATTAATAGTGACAGAATAAAGAGAGGTACAAAATCTCTTGCAAGCCAAGATGAATAATAAATTATAAAAAATTACATCATTCATAATACGTAAATAGTGTGATTGATATAATATAATTATATATAAATTATAGAGATGTCCTAAGTTTGGGAAAAAATTGAGGCAACACCATGTTTAAGATAATAAGCATTTTAATTTGTTAGCATCGTATCAATATATATAATAAAATGTAGGCTAAAGTTTACATTTGATTATCTAATTTTATATAAGATTTTACTGTAGTCTTTTAATTTTATAAATTATCTTTTCAATTTTCCAATTCTGATACTATTAGTTTTAAATAATTATTTTTATGCTAATCATTTTTATTTTAAAAAATTAAACTTTATACGTTACACTTAAAAATATTCTGTTAAGATTAAAAAACTAAATTTAAAATTTTTTTATTGATGAAATTAACTGTTAAAATTAAAGAACAAAAGTTAGAGATAAACTATAATTATACCATTTGATATAGAAATTAAAGAACACATTATAAAATGGCATAATAGAATTGAGAATAAACTAAAAAGATGCTTTAACCTCAGAGCCTCTAGAACAAGCACCAACAACTTGTGTACCATAGCTTAACCTTTTCTTTGTTTTTTTTTTTAAAAGAAAAATACTTAGCTTTGGTTGAAAAGTTTATCTAATTAATTAGATTTGCCGTACACAGAAGCCGTGGGTCTACCTGTATCTAAGCAATTTCCAGTGGTCAAAAAAACCAAGGAATTAGCCTATAATCAACGCAACCAAAAAGCAGTTCAATTTTTGACTTTCAACACGTACAACGACCATTGGATTCTAACTCAGGGGCTCATTTATTCTACTTTATATTTTGGAAAAATTATAGATAAGTAGGGAATTAATACTAATAGATTCTAAAGTAATTTAATTCACACAAAAACATTCCATAATATTAAATTCCCCACCCTACATGTGACCATTAAATTCCCTTTATCTTAGTACCAAATGAGGTAAATTATTTGTTTTACGAACATTTTAGTCATTGCACTTTTCTATTTTTTATTTTCAGATAAGACATTGATCCTACATAATAATTTTAAAATTTTGAAGTCCTTTTTTTAATGAATAACTTCTCATATTGGTTCTTAGATGCAATTCTCTCTTGTAAGATATTCAGGGATATAGAACATATATATCCTTTAATTGTATCTTTCAAATTTAATTTAAATGCATTATTACTTTTTTTAATTTTAATTTTTCATTTCAAAGACAGTAGAATAAAAACATACATTTAAATTTTCAATTGCTACTAAACAAATGAATAATATAACTACTCTGATCACATGGTAACGTTATCTATCATGAGTTGGGAAAGCATATAGCCAAGTTGCACAAAGCACCAGAGGTGGGAGGGAGCCTACAAGACCCAAGTTAAACAGTTGACCAGAACACAAGGTTTTGACCGTACCATTTCTTATTTGTGATTTTTGGTCAAACTAAAATAAAAAAGTGTATTCTTCACAAGATACTGTTTCAAAAAAAATTATAATCTTAATAAAATATTTGGAAAAGGGTACTGTAATTCTTTTTTACAAGCACCTGGATTCCTTGCAAAAAAACAGAGGATGCTGTGTCCCTGAACAAAAGCAGATGCTTCTTTCAAATTTACTTTGATTTGAGTTTAAGAAACAGTTTGAATCCATAGCATATTACATATAATATTCTATCACTGTGCATTAGTTAGAAAAGAATATATGCCATTTGGCTTTAAATACTTGCAGCAATCTAGTTACCATTCTTCAAAACAATTGTGCTCTGGAAGCCACATATCTGAGTGAATATCACAAACAAGCACACTATACACAGTTGAATTCATTGAGTAGTGAAGATGAGCGTTGAAATATTGGATGGTGCTACCATAGTCAATTTCCTGGATGATGAAGAAGCATTCAATCTCATAGTGCAAGACAGGTTCGCTTGCCTTGACACAGACAATGATGGTCTTCTCTCATACACTGAGATGCTGAAGGAGTTGCAGAGTCTAAGGGCCTTCGAGACTCACTTTGGCATTGATGTGCAGCCTGACCCAGATGAGCTTGCCCAGGTTCTTCTTCTTCTTCTGAGTTTTTCACTGTTGGGGTTCTTCAAAATACCTACAGATTCCTTAAAAAAAGGATTTTTTTTTTTCGTCAGGTTTACGAGTCCTTGTTTCTGCAATTCGATCATAACTTGAATGGGACAGTTGATCTGGAAGAATTCAAGGAGGAGACCAAGCAGATGTTGCTGGCTATGGCCGATGGAATGGGATTCTTGCCTGTTCAGATGGTTTTAGAGGAAGATAGCATCCTCAAAAAAGCTGTTCAAAGAGAATCAAATAGAGCTGTTGCTTAAGGACATGATGTTAGTTAACTCAAATTATGTGTTGCACTGTATGTTTTCTCCTACGTCCAAATTGTCATTTTCTAGAACTTGATCACTCCCAGACAATGCAGTTTGGCACAACTGTCAAGTTTTGTAAGCTGACATACAGTTCAAGTTCCTTTAAGTTTTATTCAATATTCAGTTTCATTGCAAACTTTTTGTTTAATTTGATATTATCCCCAAATTCTTGAAAATATCTTTTATTACTACTTTTCCATAGAAATTTTCTTGAAGTAAATGATATAATATCTTGTTGGCAAAAAAAAAAAAAACATATAATATCTTCGCAAGAAGAGATTAAAAAATAGGGACAAATCAACAAGAGAATGGACAAAATGAAATGAGGTGAATCACATACATATCCTCATCCAATATGTCCCTACATTACAGAAATACTTAAATATATAAATACATTCAATTAACGTCAGAATGTTATCACTAATGGAGTTTCCAAGTTCGACAGAATGCCAATAGGTTGTCACAGGACCCAGAACTTTCATTTACAAACTAGAGTGAAACGAGTGTTCCTGAAAGTGATCAAAGTTTGCTAATAGAACCTATATCATTCTGTGGTAAAAAGAACAAGATTATGTTACAAATTACAAGATCAGATACATCTCAGGAGCTGGAATGAAGCAGAGAATGGCTTCACCAAACATATCATGTAGTGATATCAGCATACGTCCAGAATTTAGTTCATGCCTCCAAACCTGAGCAAGAGCAGCAGATGTCTTAGGCGCCTGACTTCCCTGTTTCCCACTTTTACCCCCAACATCTGAAAACGGCTTCATTAGTCCGTCCCCAAGATGGTGATGGGCCCATGGTTGAATCAGCCGATGAAGCTTGAATCCCCGTCATCCCTTCGCCATGAGAAGGCAATGAATTTGTTAGAACCGCTCCAACCTCACCGTCAGTTGCAATTTTCTTTTCAGGCGGCTGCTGTTCTAATTGCTCCAAGCTTGCATTGCGCTTACCTAGGCAATCATTGATTTGTGAGAAGAGGGGCTCAAATTTTAAACTTATAAAAAGGCATGTGGCAACATTGAGGAATTACCGAAGATCATTGAAGTCGGTAACTAATAATTATATCAGTTGACAGATGATGCTAAGGAAGAACAGACTGGGTGCCTTTTTTAAAGAATGGATTCATAGTCTCTTAGGTATTCATATCATCTAGTAAAAGATAATTTCAACTGGACTTAGGTATGGTTTGCAATCAAATGCTTATTCCCTCGCATTAATCTTATCAAATAATTGACATGCAGATCTCACTCCTTTGGGTCGTGTAAACTCGTTCGAAACCACATACTGCCAATGTCTGCACTCACATGATCAGATTTGAATCCCATGCTGCTCTGAGTTATTTTCTTTGGGGAATTACTACCCTCAATTATTTGAATAACTGATCAGTATCATCTTAAACCAAATATAAGATACTCACGGCATGAAGCAGTAATAACTCTTGCATTGTTCTTCCACACACCACGAGGAAGAGAAGATGGAAATACTGGGAACAACTTCAGTAGTTCGTATATGCATCGACCTGCAGCACGCTGAAGAATACACACGTTGATTCTGCCAACCATGTTACTGAGACTGACGTTTTTCACAGCAAACCACCTTATACTAAAATCTTACCAGCAAGGCCCCATAGACACGCCAAGCTTCATGCCTCTTCATTTCATTTTTCTGCTTCTCAAGAAGCATCTCTGGTTCAAGAAGTTGCATGTATGGTTCAAGATTTGGAAGTACAAGAAGGCGAACCTACTTACAGGGCCACAATTTTACAAAATTTGTCAAATACTTGCAAGCATATTGATCAAATGTAAATAGAAAAATAAAAGTAAAAGGAAACAATAACAAAAAAGTAAAATCTTCAAAGAATCTATGTTTTCATTTGAGATAGCAGCCCGATGCCATGCAACAGATGGAACTTACAGAAAAAGGACAAAACAAAAACGGAATTGCAGTGATGAAATCAGGACAAAATTCATACAAATTCCCACTGCAAATCACACATAGAAAAAGATACAATATCGTAATTTATTATACAAAGAATTCTCTAAACATAAACAAGAAATAACAGATGGAAAAGAAAGATGGGGAAGCATAAAAACAACCTCTCAGGGTGATAAATCATAAAAGTATAAAAGGGAAAATAAAGTAATAATTGAAATTGGTCCTTAACACTTGATCCTTGTCTGTGCAGGCCATCAATCCTCAAATAGTCAATTTTATCCTTAAGGTCCATTTCTTTTCAGTTTCATCCTCCTGTCTATTGCTAATTGAGCAAATAATAAATTTTATAAATTATTACTGACAAATGTTTGGCAGTACTCAACGCGCCAAGCAACTAATGTATTTTTAATTTAAATTAATATCCATGCATAAGACAAAAGCTCCTATACTTCTTCCCCAAATTGAGAATCCAATCAGAGTCCAGAAAATCATCATTAAAGTATAATAAAATATAAGTATTCCTTCCTTCCTTCCTTCCTTCCTTCACTAAATGAGAATGTAATAATGAAAGATGACAAATAAGTACTCCCTCCGTCCCTTTTTACAAGACAAAACAGACAAGAGTGCGTCCCTATTTAGAAGACAATTTACAAAATCTAGGCAGTAACTGATATGTCCCCCCCCCAACAACAAAAAAAAAAAAAATACCCTTGAAAGATGATGCTTTTAATAAATCAGGAGAGAGGATGTGAGAGAGATAGTATTTAATTAAGGGCATATGTGGAAAGATGAATAATTTTGAAGGAACGGACAAGTTTTCTTTCTTTGTGTAACACAGGTAAAATTGTCTTATAAATAGGGATGGGGGGAGTATATGATAAGTATGTTAGGATCTCATCTTCTAAAATGCCATGAATAGACTTGGGAACATAGTTGAATTGAAATTCATACCCTAAGTATTAAATAGACCAATTTACAAATGCAAGACTGATTGACAAAACGGTCAAGCCTTAGAGATCATATATGTAATTCAGCAAAACAACTCATTCTTTCCAGCCGTATCTTTTCTGCAAAACAATCTCATCCATCTAGGTTTCTCTAAAAGGAATTTTAATTGGCTATTTCAAATAACAAGCAAGACATTTTACAAATGTCACACATCGTATATTCACTTTCCAGCATTGGTATAAATGTATGATTATCCTATTTCTAAAAATAATGAAATGAATGTTTATTCAATTTTCATTTTATTTATTTAAAGTACTTCCATGACTGTCAGGAGCATGTAAAAGCACATACCACATTGGCTCCCAGAGCTGCCAGCCCTTGAATTGCACCATAATGTTGCGTCATTGCTTTCTTGGGATCCAAGAAAGCATTCAACAGGGTTTTTGTGAGGCGGGACTGGAGGTTACTGTAAACATGTCCAAATCTGTACCGCACAAATATTAAAACAAGAAAACTTGTGGTGCAGTCAAAAAGATCCCAACATGCATGGAATACAAATATTTCTCAATGAAATGCATAGAAAAATAGCATCAGAATTCATTAATTCAAAGTACCCACTTCGAGGAGCATAAAATATAAATAGAGTAATTCAGTGGAAAGTAAGTTCAAGTAAAGCAAGATTTGATCTCAAATGGCTGCAAATATACTTCAAACATAACAAGATACCTACAGTCGTTGACAACCTTTTGAAAATCATCCAACTTAAAAATAATATTTTCTGGTTAAATTGGATCATATCTTTCTACATTATGGGCAAAGAGTATCTTGTGCTTCCGTACAAGGGAGAATAACAAGCTTGGTTATCGCTAGTATTTTTTTCCAGGCAGTATTTACTGCTTCTCAGTTTTTCCTGGTAGTTTAATATTCTGAATATAGAGCTAAGGTTTTGATGTGTAAGTTGGAACCTTAATAGGAAAGTTCAATTATTTGAGTTTTCCTTGTCATGGTGTTATTGATGTTGACTACTGTTGGGTATCACCACATGCACTTAGCACATCAAAGTTTCAGAAGAGTTAAGAATGTCAAGCTTCCTACTCCTTTTGGGCAGCTACTTATTCAGTTATTTTATGATTTCTGTATTTGATTTTATTGGTAAATTGGAATGCAATTAAGATAACTTGTGTTTTTAATATTGTTTGGTTTCTATCCTTCTCCTTCTAGAACGTTAGCTCTTAACATCAGAGTGAGTGTGAGTGAGTGAGTGTGTGGCAATTTGGAATTGATCAAACAAAATCAGAGAAAATATTCACAACTTTAGTCAGTAAAACTATTGTGCTTAAGTCTTATAATTGAGTTGTTTCTGAGCAACTGAAGAGACTTGGGGACTTGAAAGGAGTGGAGATCCTAAAAGTCGCATTATGAAAAATTTGGCACCAGTAAGAGTTGTATTGCTGGGTACAAAATGCACCAATGAGCATCTACACAATTGAGAAGTGGAGAACAATTGGGACAACATCAAGGAGACTACACAAGGGTATCAGGCTGAGGATTTCTTGGTGTTATGTCATTGAAAGGGGGGGCTCACAGTCAAGTTTAAGTGAGAGAACTTGTTAGTTGTGGTGCAGTATTCCAGTGTCAAAGCCTTGATTTGGTTTTCTTGTAAAATGGATTTCATTAGTAACAAGAAAAAACTAGAAAATTCTTCATCTTTAGGGGGAGCATTGAAAAACCTAGGATGAGTGTTACAGAGTAAGGGGACATGTTAGGATTAGACGTCTGTTATTTTCTGGGAGCCTTGAAGACTACCTTTTTAGGAGTCTTATTATTTTCACATTTTGTTATTGATGGAGACTTGTTAGCGTAGGATATCAAGTCTCACATTGAGTAGTATAGGATGCTCAATGAGATATTTAAGTGAGTTGATTCTCCCACCTCAACAGCTAGCTTTTAGGGTAGAATTCCCCATCCCACTAAGAAATCCATCAATGGATACTAGAGCTAGGTTGTTGCGATTCTAGGGAGAGCTATCCATGGAGGATTCTAACCAGTAGGAGACCAAGGTAAGTTCCATGAAGTGCAGCCATTTGGATGTCAGCTTTCCATGGAGGCCCAATTGATGAAGACTTGGTAATATGACAAATCAAGTTCCACATTAAGTAATATGAGATGCTCAATGAGGTATTTGAATAGATTAGCTCTCCAACCTCAATAGCTGCTCTTAGGATAGGGTTCCTCATCCCATTAAGGTACCCATCAATTATATTGCATTTATCTTGTGCTCAAACTATTCTTCAGCACATTAAAATTAAGGTACGAGGGCTGTAATGTGCGTTATTCTTCAGCCCCCAAGTGCTGCCAACCATAATTTTGCATCAACCTTAAATTCTGTTAGCATTCATACTTTCTACAGCATATAAATTATAAAAGAACAGAGTGAGGATTTCTTACCTTCTGCATATTGAGGCAACAAGCTTTGCAGTGAAGTCTCGAAGTTCCCAATGGTTGTCTGCCAACCTACTGCCCAACCTTTTGGCAACTAGGCATGTCGCAATAGATGGCATCAACTGGTGTAGCTGACAAAGATGGAAGGAGGGAAAATGAGGAATGAATCAACAAGGAAGGTCGCAACTGATGGCATCATTTCTCAACTTTATTTCTGCTAGAGATCCTACTGGTAGAGATATCAATTAACAAAGAATTATCTTGCCTCTTCTAGACAATGTTTCAATTTCCCAGACTGGGTATAGCATAACTTAGAATCAAGATGTTCTAGTGTATATTCTTGTAATGTATACTTTCATTTGTGGTGTTCAACTAGAGCCAACCAGAAGATTTCTTTTGAAAATGTTGCTGCATGTTTAACTTGCACATGTATTTTCTTTACTTCTAATTATCTTTTTCTGATCTTTGTTTTTAAGGAGAATACGGATACTCCTCATTTGAATATTTCTTCTTTACTTATACCGCATCTTTTTTTACTAAAAAAGGAAAAGAGAACCAGAGAGATTACATATATTGCCCATACAATATACTTATAGGGAGGGGGAATGTAACAAGTGAGAAGGAATGTATATAGAGATTGGCTATTAAACATCATAAGATCACAAATTATGGTCAACAACGCCTCAACATCCTGCTGTAAAGGATTAGAGACAACAGAAACACCAAAGTGTGAATGTTGAATGAAATAAAATTTAAGTTAGATATTTAAAGAGTTAAACCCTTGCTTATGTATGATTCAGGAGTGTAAGCAAGAATGCAAAAGAATATACCTAAATCATAGGTCAACTTACATATGGTTCAATATGGATATGAGGGTTTTGGAGGAGGCTACTAACAACTCGCATCAAGGCAAATAGGAGAGCATAGTCACTTAAACCCCGAGAAACCTGGCAAGAATGGAGAAGCACACAGTTCAAGTGAGGAACTGGTACAGTAAATTCTTTCTCAATAGAAAACATTGATAGTAAGTCAAGTACTATTACCTCATCAGCTATGAAGCATGTAAAATAAGGAACTAATGGATGAAGTCCTGAATCAGTGGCCAAACTAACTAACGCTTCTTTAAAGAGAACTGAATCAGACTTATTTAAAATGAGCTCAGTGACTTTATCAAAGTAAAGCTGCAATTGAAAAATAAACGAAAGAGATTGTAAATAGACTAAATGTGGAGAAATGAGACAGATAATAACAGCTACTATAAATCAGATACCTGAAGTTCCCTGGATAATATGTGCTTAACAGGTAATTTGATGTCAACTGGAAGGTTATCATCTTTTGGCTTAGAGTTTTTGGCATCAGAAGGAGCTGAAATTACTGCCCCAAAAAAATAATTGGAAATCAGACCAAGCTTTTGATAAAAATATTCTCAAAAGGAGCAAGGAAGTCCAAGTCAACTATAATTAACAAATGTAAGATTTAGAATAAGAACTGAATATTGGAATTGGTTTCATCAAGTTGTTAAAATGCTTCTATCCACTTGTATGAATGAATGCATGAAAATCTTTAAGGAGCAGCATCTTACATCTCCATTTAGTTTTGTCAACTTCTATTAAGTGACAATATCACCCCTTTTCTGAAGACTTTCAGTGGTAACGCATGACTCAAGAATCCTAAAAAACCTTGGTATATTACACCCTCTTGTCTTGTAATCCGACATCCAAAGTATTTGGGAGCAGAATATACTAGTGTACCAAATGGCCTCTTAAAGGATGAGTGTACAAGCATGGATAGATGATTATATTTATTAGTATACACATTGACTTCAGGTAATCCTGTTGCATAAAAATGCCAACATTGAACTTTAGTGTGCCACAGTAAAGAACATTGTGAAATTAAACTCTAGCATGAAACAATGAAAACTTGATTTATAGTCACTTCATAATCATGGCTCACATTTGTATTCTTACAATTCATGAAAATTTTTAAAGATAATGTGGGTAAAAGAAAAAGAGTATACCATAATGAGATGCTAACTTAAAGTTATAAAATCAAAATATCCAACAACAGTTCCTTATATCTTAAGAGCTTTAAAATTTTCACGAGAGTACCCAAACATAGACAATTGCTTATATCTACAAGAGCTTATTGAGGCAATTATGCTTTCCAAGATTACACTATATGCATGCAAATAAGCCTATATAAATTTAGGGAAACACCTTCTACAGGAGCATTTTCTGGAATAACAGGTTGTACACCTTCGATAGCAAGCCAGTGGCAAGTAACTGCAGTATCAAGCGGTGCTTTTGGTAATGGAGCTTCAATAACCTACAGTGCACAGGGTTCAAAAAGTTAGCATGTTGCAACACCATACCGAGTTTAAATGCAATTGGAGTAACAAGGATGCACTAGGTCCTTACATCTTTTAAATCTACATCCTTGTCATCTATATAAAACAAGTCTTTGTGTCTAGCAGCTCTTTTGAACCGTAAAGGACCGCCAGAGGCAAATCCATATACTGGCTGCCATGTAAAAAAGTTGAAATCAAATTGGAGGCCCAATGAAAAGAATTATCTCCACAACGTACATCAATTTATATGGCCATAGCAGATATTAAGTAATCACTTGTGCTAATCATAGAATTTAATTACAGCTAACCAAAGACCCTGAGACATTCCAGGAGTTTTCAGACACTGTACATAAGATTGTTGCCATATGAAATATAGCGTAATCTCCCACACCCCACCAACCCCAAGGCCAAAAAAAGCAATAACCATATAAATATATACTTTCGTAGCTTCCTGTATACTTTAAGAATAGACACCTCCATCAATTTCCACCTAATTGGCTCTCAGTTACATCAATGAGCTTTTTTACCCAACATAGACAATTGCTTATATGAAGACATGACATATAAAGGAAATGTTGAAATTATCCCTACAGTAAATTCAATGAGCTTATCTTAATAATTTACTGTTGATTATGGTTTCGCTTGCTAATGAAGCAGTTCTGATAAATCTGTCATCTAATCTAACTAACATCAAAAGCTTATGTATGGAGCCTTTTTGTAAGTAAAAATTGCAATCTAATTTGACAACTTCTTTCCTTATATCCTATTATTGCATAATGCAAGGGGTGTAAAATACCCCACTGGATGGAATTCGAGATTAAGGCTCTATATAAAATTGAAACAAATTACTTAGAAACTATTTATTAAAACATATTAAAGTATAAGAAGCAAAACATCTAGAATTAACAATGTTTAGCAAGATCCATTTCCCTACACACTAATAACATGAAGGAGAAGATATGCAAATCTATTAAATTTCAACATGCTTATGAAATTCAGCCCAAAACACTAAATAATTTACAGTTTCATTTCCTCCCTGCATCAATCATTGAATTTGGAAAAGACAAATTTCTAGCAACACTATCAAAGGTGGAAACAGGTAAATAAAATCACCAAAAATATGTTAAAAAAATAGAAAACTGCTCTGAAAACCAGCCACTTAAATATTGAAGTACTTACTTCAACATTTCTCAAGTTGAGTGCACAATCAACGTCATCTGCTGTCAATGTTGTTCGCTTGGAATGACACATGCATTTGATTGCTTCCTGTGGTTAATAAAAACTATGTTAAAATAA
Organism: Prosopis cineraria; assembly: GCF_029017545.1. Lineage (NCBI taxonomy): Eukaryota > Viridiplantae > Streptophyta > Magnoliopsida > Fabales > Fabaceae > Prosopis > Prosopis cineraria. Next base: position 47,083,760 of record NW_026555333.1, read on the forward strand.
AGTCCTCCTTGAACTCGGTACAATTTTATTAACTATATAAGCTATCTCCTCTATTCTACCTCCAAAAGATACAGCCAAAATGAAAACAAGATATGCTTCTCACAGCATGTTTTACAGTTAGAATCATTCTATTCAAATTCATTTCCTCAATTAAGTAAATAATACAAAATGCTTATTCTAAGCAATTTATCTATAAAACTAACACAAGCCAGATATTTGCCTCTACTTGTTCTTCTCAAAGTAAGGCTACAAAAGCTCGTATACATCTCAAAGAGTTACATTGAATCCCTAATCCTCCTACTTCGTAACAAAAAGACTAACACAAATACAGCAAATACAAAAAGGAATAAGGGGATAGGGGATTCAACAACGTTGCAGTTTTCAATCTCCACTCAAGAGTAAAGGGAAATTATTATGTCATGGAAACTGTGGGAATGAATTTTTAATGATAATTTCTTTCCAAATACCATAACATAGAACTCAATATTAGTAATAAAGAAGAGCTTTAAATAGGTAAGAATGAACGAGAAAGACACAGGGTTTCGCTACAATCTAAAACCACCTGCATAATCTCTCGCATTCGGTATTCCACATCAGGAGCCAGAGAAAGGGCAACATCAGGAGACAAATTGTTGATCCCAATACTTTGCGCAATCACCTCTATAGTCTCTTTGGGAACAATGCTCATGTTCTCCTGCCGGTGAGTGAAAAATTTAGGAACCCCAGGTCTGAAGAATATATCTTTCGGAGGAAATTGTTTCCTAAAAAGCAGAAAAAAGAGAAAGAATGACAAGAATTAAAATACAGCAACTGAAAAGCACAAAAAGAAAATAAATCTTTCCCGTTTTTTACTACCCTGGCGAGTAAAAGTTCTTTAAATTACTGAAATTTTAACAGGAAACCACAGTAAATAAATTACAAGGGGAAAAAAATCTCTTTTCGTAGCCAATTTTCTCGGCAACCACACACAATTGGTAGGGGTAAAAAGAGCAAGTGAAGGATATGAATGACATAGATAAAGGAAGGTAAGGCAAAATTACAAAATGGAAGCACTTAAACAAATCACAGACCAGTTTACAGTAGCTTTCAGAAATGCAGATAGTTGCTGGTGCTAGCGCTTCTTCACTGTAAAAGCTCGATGCTGAAAGTAATTAATAGGGAGCGGGAACGGAGGATCCAGCCATCTTAGATGAGAAGGATTTATATAGTGGACTCCAAGGATGGTCGTTTTTTCACTTTCTTTACCCGTTTGCCCGGAAGGACAAGACGGATCAATGTCTTTATTATAATTTATTTTCTTTATCAGTTTTGGCCAATAATTATTTTTTTAAAAAAAATAACAACCAAGAGTCATCGACTAAAATTTATATTAATTAAAAATTAATTGATTCAAAAATTGCATTATAATTTTGACCAAAAGTCCTTGATTACTATATTCTCTTCTTTTTTATAACCAATCAACAATCATTTTCCTTATTCAATTACTATTTGAAATTTTTGCAGACATAACTTATGTTATAAAATCAAATTAAAAAATTAATTTAATATTTATTATATTTTACATTCTGATCATTTTATTATATTTGTTAATAATTGTAAACACCTCATTTTATCTAGTCCCCCACAAAAAATAAAGTAATAAAATAAAAAATTGAAGAGCTTTTTTTTAATAAAATAATAAAAACGAAATTAATAAATAAGAATTAAATGAAAAATCTTCAAATTTGTGCCCTAATATGAGTCTTCAATTAGGGAAAGTCAAATAGAATTTCAATTCCTAAAATTGTGCCTTAATTTAAAATAGCAAAAGTCAAATAAAATTAATCATAAATTGTGATTTAATGGGATTCAACTATTAAAGTGGGACGCCCTAATTTTCATCTATAAAAGGGTGGTGATCAAGGCAAATGGGGAGGAGAAAAAAATGAGAGACAACAAATGAAGGAGCTTGAGAGAGTTTGTTGAAAAAGTAGAGAATATTTGTTCTCTTGCATCATCTCCACTCGTTATAATATGATGTTAAGATTGGGTAGGAATGCTCTAGATAAGATAATACTAATTGCTCATTATTCTAATACCTTAAGAAAGTCAATCCTCTCATTTAGAGAATACATATATGATCTTTAAAAATGTTGAAGGCTAAAGGATATAAAATTATGTATTGATTTAGATCATTCTTTTAATTTCCACTTCTCCCCTTTCAAAAATTCTTGTGTGCCATATATATGTGTGCGTGCGCGCGCTTTTATGGGCACCATGTGTCTAATGGGTTCCTTTCTCCTAATATTTGTTTTTTTTTTTTTTGTTCTTCCCCGTCTCAATTTGAATGTAATTTTACAAGGATATTTTTTTTCATTTTATGCTCCTACGCGTGCATGCTTCTTTAGTTCTTTTCCTAGATGTATGTACATGTGTATGTTGTCTATTCCCCTCTCCTTTTAATTTTAAGTCAACATGGCTTTCTTTAATTTCATTTCCTTTCTTCATTTTTTCCTCTTGTTTCCTTTTCTTTCCCTCTTCTTTCGCCTCTCAATTGCTTGAACCACCAATTTTTTTTTATCCCTAGTTTGGCTTTTCATTTATATAGGTAGTATATGTATGTATGTATGTGTATGATTTTGTACTAACAAACATACATGAGTACATACATTCAAGCATATGTGTTGGTTGGTTATTTCTTTTGTTATAAAATGGGGATAATTGGAATAATCATCTAAGTTGCATCATGTGATAAAGCTCCAAAGGTTTGATCTCTTTTTTTTTTTACAAGCCATTTATATTATTATATCCTTCTCTAACACACACTATATTATATGATTTGAGACTTTTGTGTGTCTTGTTTTTTTAGTTATATCGTGTGAGATTTTTAGAGTTTTCACAGGTAACTAGTCTATTGATGTATCGTGTGTGGCAATGGGCCATCATAGGCACACTAGTCATGGTGCTTACTTAATTTGTTTTAACTTTTTTTTTTAAAAAAAAAGGAGCATTGTTTTAGGTCAAAAAATAATTTCTATACCATATGAGATTTTGAAATCTCCACAGGCATAAAATAAATTAATTTTCATGTGAGATTTTGTAAATCTTCACAGAAATTTCAATCTATTTTATTTTAAAAAAAATTCTTTCTCAAATAGGGGAATAAGATTTTTTTTCCTAATTAAAAGGTACCAACCCAATTCAAAAACCTTTTTGAAAAAAATTAAAAATTTCTTTTCTAAAAAATATTAACAAATTGACTTGCATTTTTTACCCTTGAACTATGTAAGCTTTGATTCCCCTAAAGGATATGTAGGCTCTAAGGTCTTATCCTAGGTTAAGTCCAACTTGTAAATAACTAATTATTTATTTATTAATTTATTCTTCTTCTTCTTTTATTTACTAAGGGTAATTAAATTTCATTTTAAGGCCATGTTAATTTTGTTTAGTCAATTAGGGTAACTGTACTCATGGACAGGTGATATGAGTTGTCTAAAACCTTCTCCACACACAACCAACTCCCGAATTCTATAGACTATTTTTTTTAAGAGATTTTTAAAATTATCTTTTTAAAATTTTGGCGGAGACTCTCACATTTATTGATTTCTTTTTTTGGGGAGATCACAATTCGGACGTGACAATGATATATTAATAATAAACTCCTTGTAATTTTTAAAATTTTTAATGATAAATTCTTTTGTGTATCGATGATAAACCCTTTGTAGATCAATTATAATTCCTTGTACATTAATATGAACAAATTATACTCCCAAATTTTTAAAAAGTTGATTCATATTCTTTAGGCACAAGATTCTTTTAGACCACTAGGCACTTTTGCTTTAAAAAAAAAAAATTACCATGCTTACTAGAAAAGATGGAATCATCCTTTATGAACAAAAAAAAATGGAATTATCTTGGATTATTTAGAACATGTTTGGATTACATCCTAACTAAGTTGAGATGTTAAAAGTCCATTGCAAGATTAAAATTATTGTTTGGATAAAATAAACAAGTGAACAAGCATTATTCCCGAAGCTAGATCCTAGAGCTTTTTCAATGCAATGTTGGACTTTCTCTCCTCATTATCCTCTCACATCACCCTACATTGTTTACTCTTTCCTCTATCTTCACTTCAAGTGCACCAGTCATTGCTTCCTGATCTTCTCGTCATCATCATCGATCATGTTGTGCTCATTGTCACCCCCATCTATGGAGGTTGAGGGTTCTATCATGTCATTCATCTCTACTTGTCAATCATAGTTTTACTCAGTTCATAGTTGATCTCTCCAGTTTTGAATCTCATTCATCCATTGGCATTGTGCTTCTCCTTCCTCTATTCTAATTTTAATAGTTGAATTGAAATTAGTGTGGGTGTGGTGGGGCTATAAATCAATCGAATGAATTTCAAAAACAATTGGCATGAACGGGGGATTTATAATCATAAGTACTGCTTTGAAGGGAGAGAAGTCATGGTTTATTTTTGGCCAGTCTTAGGTTTAGGGGTTTAACAAATTATAAAAAAAATAAAATTAAATTAAGAGCGTCCAACTCCAATACCCTATATTTGTAATGTATATTCAGGCCAAAATAATATTTGTAATTTATCATTTCATTCTATCTTTTTTAAAATTAAAATTTTATATTTATCAATTTATTTTATTTTTTAATCTATTTTTTAAAAGTTGTAATTTTAAATTTAATATTTTTTCATAAAATTATCACATTAGTAAAAAAAAATTATGTACAAGAAAATTCATATCCATCTTTGTCATTATACATTTCAACTGGCTTTTAAATTAATTATCCAAACAAATTTTAATTTGTTTAATTGGCTTTTAAAAAAATATATATATCCAAAGATAAATCACGTTAAAATCACACAAATTTTTTTTTAACATCAGTTTCCTAAATTCAGTTAACTCTAACTTCAGTTGTAAATTGTTTTTACTCAAACACACACCTAGTGTGTTGTATTTTAGTTGCATTTTGAACAATGTAAACGTTAGTTTATTTTATGACATAATGACAAAAAAAATCACCGGTTAATAATATAGTATCAGCCATATAAATGGATTTTAATTCTATGATTTATTATTTGCGAATTTCTCATTTCATATTTATTTTTTATCGCAACTTTTATTTTATTTAATGAGTTAGCGGTAAAGCAAGAAATATGAACAGAAGTTAATATAAAATAAAGGAAAAATGATAATAAAATTTTTTTAAAATATATAAATGATAATTTAATCTTTTAAAATATTATAATTTTCCAAAAGTCCTTAAGGACTTGTTTGTCATTAATAAATTTATATAAATTATCAAATTGCCCTTGTTAAAAATAAATGATTCACAAGTTTTGTTTAAATATTGACAACTCACAGTAATGCAATAGTAAATAAAGACTTTAATATGTGAAGTTGTAATTTGCTATTGTATTATTGCGAATATAAGAAGAAAAATTGTGAATATTTAAACAAAATTTGTGAATTATTTATTTTCAACAATGACAATTTAATAATTTATATAAATTCATTAATGATAAAAAATTTTTCAAGAACTTTTGGGAAATTATGACATTTCAATAAATCAAATTGCTATTTACATATTTTAAAGAGATTTTATTGTCATATTCCCTAAAATAAAACAAGAGGTAAAATAATTACAAAACTGAAGAAATCGTATATTCATTCTTTATGTTAATATGGATTTATTACATTTGCTGTCTTGAAATATTCAAAATAGTTTAGTCATCTTTTGAATAGAGCGAACTCTTCCATATGTTTTTTCCCAAATATTTTCGGAAATCTCAAACTAGAAATCCTTTCCAAGGCGAAAGATGGGAAAGTTCTATGCAGGGGTGTATTTAAATTTCAATTAAAGAAATTGATCATAAAAAAATTTATTAATAGAATGTGATGATGTTTGGATAATATTTTTTTAAAATTGATTTTACAAAATCAATTTACCAAATAGAGAAAAAATTAGCTTCTACAAAATGAAATTTCAGAACCAAATAAAGTTTGGGAAAATTGGAAATGTTTGGTTAATTTATGCAAAGAAAAGTTTCACTTTCAGAAACCAAATGGAATTTAGAGAAATTGATAAAGTTTGGATGATTTTTTTTCCAAGACCATAATTTTAAACCTCATAATTGGTTTTAGAAGAGAATCCAACCCGTCTTTCAGGCTTCAAGTACTCTTGATGTCATTTATGCAAGGTTGAACAAAAAAAAAAAAAAATCATAGAACACCCGTTACTTCTTTGTAATTGGACTAAAAGAAGCTTTGATTTATCGTACTAAAAATATTGTAATTCACAAATTACATACTACAAGTAGTTGAATTTGAATTTGTGCCTCTTTTTAACAACGATTTTTTTTTTTGGGCCAACTTTTTAACAAAGAATTACGTCTGTATAAAGCATGACTTATATTATATCTTTACCCCTTGGGTTAACTTTTATTGTCAACTAGGTTGTTGACAATCCTTTTCCAATGGTCAGGACTTAAAATGATTACAAGCATTACAATAAAAATTGGTGTCAAACCAATGTTAACTATTATTTCTCAAAATACTAGTCTTATTTGCCCTGCAAAATAATATTAAAGAGAGAAGTGATGACCGAGAAATGAGCATTAACAAGAAATTAATTAAACAAAGGCAGGGACCTTTTTCAAAAAAAAAAAAAAAGATAGAAAGAATATAAGAATGAAAAGGAATGAAAGATAGATGACTAGGTTCATCTGAGTTTCTGAACCATTCATATTTACTTCACTCTTAATGTTTGCTGCAAAATAATGAGCATTTTCCTGCGATAACAAAAGGACGCCAAAGTCTTACATAAACCCATCTTTTACCAAATTCAGAGCTATAAGTGAGCTCCAACCATTCGTTGATTGTTAAACTCTGGGCTTGCTTATGAGGTTTTAAACTAGCCTAGGATCCAGGGTACCATTAGCTAATTCTTACATGCGATAGTTTAGAAGCTGTGGGCTTGCCAAATGGTAGATGGCCTCCCCACCATCCAAATATAGACGTCGTCGCTGAAATTCAGGCTTTATTGGGTCGTTCAAAATATCTCTCATGATGTTGATATGCCAATGAAACTACTGACATGCTCGCCGAACAAGCTTTTATCTTGTGTGGGTGGTTTTCATCCTATTTTCCCCCTCTTGATTTAGTTAGTTTGCTTCAGCAGGATGCTTCTACATTCTACGGCGTAGGTTTCTTTTTCCTTTGTTATTTAAAAAAAAAAAAAAACTGCCAAAACTTTATACTTCCCATAGAAGTAGTTCTCATGAATTTGAGTTCTGCAGGACCTCGCTCACAACGAGCAACGCAATCAATCAAGGTTCAAGCAAAGCGCCCTCCAGCCAAAATTCCTCAAATCATCTCTATAACCAAATATGTACAGTTAGTTCTATCAAATAGTTGAGATGCAATTAAGATACTCAAAATACTTAATTTACTTTTCTAAATTTCTATCACCAAAATTAAATATTCTTTTGAAGAATTATTGCATCTCAGTCATTCAATGGAATCAAATGTGGAGATTTAGGTGTAAGTTTCGATTGGAGGGATTTATTCTCTAATCACACCTATCCACTTGTATCCCTGTCCTGAGGAATGTTAATCTGATAAGATCTTTGTATTATTGTTTTGGACGTGGTGCCTTCGGCAATCGTCTGCAGCCCCTGAATATGAAGAGTATTGAATCAAGTCATCAATGAACAGAGCTTGAGAATGATAAATTTGAAGAATTTTTAGAGAATTTGACAAACCATGGGCGATGATTTCCCCTGTTCTGGGTTGACTTCCTGTCAGATGAATCAAACATTCAAAATTAACACAACAAAGAAAAAAGAAAGTTATCTTTAGTGGGCATGGACCTTGAAGATGAGAAATCCTAGACGTTAAGTATGGACAGATGAAAAATATGACCTTTGGATTCTTGTTAAATCCAGCTACTAATTGGCACAGATGCCAGAGGCCTAACATACTCTTGTCCTGCATGGAAAAATTCAAAAGAAAAAAGGTGAAAAATCATATAATTATGTTAAATCATAACAAATTCTAGTAGTTAACCATGCAACTGCAAATTTAAATGGTTAATTATGTTGAACTTGCCCACAACACAATTAAATATTTCATGGTTGATTGACAACTTAGTACAACTTAGCAGAGAACTAAGTTGTCAATGAACCTCAATGGTGTTGTAAAGGACTTGTGTGTAATTCTCCCAGTTAAAATCTCTAACCAGTTTCCTTTCAGCAAGCTTGAGCTTTTCATCCTATCAAGTTGATAAACAGATTAAAGTCACAACATTGACAATGTAATCCTTCAAATTAATTGGATGCTTAAAAAGTGATGGAGGAGAAATATAATTTACCATCCTATAAATCTTTTCGAGGTTGACTTTAAAAGCATACCCCATTTGTGAAAGTTTTAACTTCACTTCACTCACCTGTATGAAAAAATAAATGAGTGCGCAGTAACTTACTTTCATATATAGCCAGACATTAATTTTGCAATCAGCAAAGGACCTCTTGAAACTGACGGCAGAGACAGTCCATATGGGATACTGATCTTATGAAAGTAAAGTTGAAGTTGAATATTCCTATTAGTCACAATTCATTGATTCTGGGGAGAAAATTGAAACATGGTTCACTTGACTGATCCTATATTTGAAAGTCTCTTCTTCAGATCTAACAACTCCTTGTCTTAATTGCATTAATATGATTACCCATATTGAAAATAAAATCGCCATCTCTTACATCATTAGCATTAGTCTGGTTTAACTCATTTTGCTCCTCAACTTTCAGGCCCAAAACTTCTAGCTTCCCTGTTAAATGCCCTCCAGTTGACTGCACATTTTGATTAAACTAAGTTGTTCAGCAAACAACACTGATGTAAGATGGCTAGAGTGTGAAACTTTTATGTCAACAGATGCAACTTACAGCTATTTTTTCAATTACATTCTCTGATTGCTTCATCACAGACATTAAGTCAGAAAATGACCATCTCTGAAAGATAGACAAAAAATAAATAAATAAGTGCATTAATAGCATCATTACATACAACCTCTATTTCGAAATCGATTGCAGATTTATAAATAATCTTGAGATTAGATAATAGTCTCACCTTCTAGTTCCACCAGATGTAACAACATAATCCCATAGCTACTAATGCAGCGGCTGATAATAGGTAAGATGCATAACTCCCTATGCGCAAATGATTCACACATCAACAACTTTTTATAGTTAGACAACAGAAACCCTGATAGATAGAGAAAAATATTAGTTCGTCATCATATAAAATCACTATACTTTTATAAAATGAGAGTAACAGGAAAGAAGATGAGAGCACTTTAAAAAATTGACAGCTATCATGAAACGGGAGGGCATTGTTTTCAGGCATCATCAATGGATTGAAAAGGAGGAATAATACTTTGAAATTTGCGGCAAGTAGACCCTCCAATGATTGAAGACTGCCTAAATTCTCCAAACACTCCAAACCATAAAGTTTCAACAGCAACAACAACAACAACAAGCTTTATCCAACTAAGGTTCCAGAGCAAAAAGTTTATTTCACAAAAATGCATTTGCTCGAGCACAAGTAAATTAACATTGCAGGCAGCATCACTCAGTTGACAAATCAGGAAAATCTTGAGCTGCTCCCTTTAAAAGGAAAACAAATCCAGAAAAAATGAGTCAAAAAATTGAGTAAGTGTAGTAAATTAAGTATTACAATTCAACTCTTATTTTTAATCATTATGGCTGCCTCTTAGAAGGAATAACAAAAGGGGAAAAAAGTGCAAAACTCATGATAAGCTGAATCATAAGTCATTTTACATACCATGACAAGAACAATTGCAGTTGAAGGTAGCTGCAGGATTGAATAAGGTCATCTCCCTAATCTGCTGAGCTAGTTGTCGAATCTGAATTTAAAACATGGAGGTTTATTGGGCAAAAGGTCAGGGTGGAGCTGATCCAACGAGCTAGCTTCTAACATTAGCCATGACCAAGCAAGTTGTTGGAGTAAAGACAATAAAATCCCCATTTAGCAGAATTGGAATACATGTTTAATTGCTTTGATGGGATTTGGGTGTGTCCATCTGATTGACAGGCTATTGCAGCCATGAAGTTTACAGGTTTCAGGAAGCAATAGAAGCATAACATTCCCCGGCATTGTACATTCATTACTGGTTCTTGCCATATCTCCTTTAGAAGAGGATTATTTTCACGTCCTATTTGTGGATTTCTACAAATGGTTCTTCTGTTATTTCTATTTGTATTTCTGTTATTTATTTACCTCGGGTTTCTTTACCCCAACTTTACTGGTGGATCTGCCGTTTTCTCTCTTTTTATTTCATTTATTGTTCTCTTCTCATCAATGAATGTTTTTCACATGAGAACAAATATGTTACAGTCTTTAATTAGTTCCCCAAAAATCAATTTCTTAATTCCCCATCGACTTGTACTGGATCAAAATTAATCAGAATTTTACAAAGCCAAAGAAGCCACCAAATAACATTGAAATTTTTTTTCAATACCTGGGCAGTAATGGCTGCTGCAGTGTCATATCGATCTTGTGAAAACTCAGCTTCATCCAAATCCTTCAGCAATTCCCGAAGTTGTGCAATGGGATCAGAAGACCGTTGGCTTCTCCACACAACAACGCCAGTCAAACCTAAAATGCAGTAAAAAGAAAAAAGAACTTGTACCAAAAAAAGGGGGGAGAGTTGTCATCAGTCAATAAACAACGACGAATGAACAGGGTTACACTTTTTTTTTCCCTTTTTAGCAAATTACCTATGACAAGCAAAAAGTGTCATGAAAGTTATGAGACAAACAAAAAGGAGAAGTAAGTTTTTTTCTTCTTTATAAAGGTTCTACAGGGATTGAAGTTATGAGCTTCTTGTTTTAACCATAAACAGAATTTCCACTTCCAGTATCATGCAAGTTAATCAACAAAACAGACTCCTCCGCGTCAGGAGGAGCTGAACTAGTCGGAAATTCACGACAATTTAAATCAAACAGGAGGATTTCCGAATAAGATATAAAGTAGAACGCTTACTAATAAGAATTTTGGAGGCTTGACCCGCTTGGGATGCCATTTACCGTGAATGATCTAAACGAACTCAAGCTGATCGGAAATGTTTAGTATCACTCAATAGTCAATGTCACTACCAGCTACAACAAATCGATGGGAATACAACTGAACCGAAAACAGATTCACAGTTCACATACTCAATAAGAAGGGAAAAGAAAGCAGAGGGAGAGAAAGAGAACTGAGAGATCAATTACAACTATAATTCCACACCATTTCCCTAGCGTCGTTTTCCACTATTCAAACATGCGGAGCTGCACGAGCCTTCCACGTCTGATCCCTCCACGTCATTCGCTGGTGTTGCATGCCCCTCCGGCTCGTTGAATTTGGCCTTCTCATCGAAGTCAAAGTCAAAACAAGCATTGTTGATTTGTTGATGTAACCACAGACCATCCCGCGAAGTTCGCGAGCGCACAGGCGATTTCCGTTTTATTTTTATATTTTCGGACAATGACACGAAATAAAATAACATATCTCAATTGCAAATTGTAAGTCATGGAAAAAAGTGTTTGGTTTTGATAGAAAGGATGTAAGAATTGAATGCATTGGAGAGAAAAGTAATTTGGAGGTCAAAAAACAAGAAGAGTAAGAAATAGAGGGATAAAATTTGGTCAACCCATTTAGCCAACCAAGACCAGTGTCGTTTTCCCGAGACAGGATTTCAAAATAGGAGAATTACTGTAAGATTTCACTCAAAATCATTCATTATCAATAAATCCGAGAGTAATTAATCACCTTGAGAGAAACTTAGATGAAATTCTCTCCCTCATGTGAGAAATTTTCTATTAAATTAATCCTATTTATCTAGTCACCATGAACAATTTAGTGCGTGATTGATTTTCCATTAGTTAAAAGTTTATTTAATAAAAATTAATTTAATAAAAATAAGTCATTGTAACAAAAAATTTATATTTAAATATATTTTTTCGAATGTCAATTTGATAAAACTGAAAACTGTGTTTCAATTGTATGTCATAAAAATTGCCTTTGAATGCAAAATTTATTAAAAAAAATTAATTTCTATAATTTATAATTTTTGTTATACCGAATTCATATATACACTCGTCTTTTGTCGAATTCAAACCAATTTAGTGAGCTTTAACTTTGAAGTCTAATTCATTGATTTATCAATCAAACTGGCTGGTTCCAGTTCGATTTAGCTCCTAAAAGCTAAAAAATTGAGGAGCCATTTTAAAAGTTCATCCGAAGAATAATGTTCAGAAGAATTTGATACATGGCCCGGTCCTACAAATTTCTAAAAGTATAAAGCCTTCTTGAAACCATATATACAATACAAGAGAAACGTAGAATCCACGAAACTCTCACTTCAATTTAGACACGGGATTATTTTGTGCCCTTTTATTTCTTTGAGAAAATGACAATTAACTGCCCAAAGAGAAATTAATCACAGTTGAAACCCCAACAAATTTTTTTAAAAATAAATTATAAATATTAATTCAAACATAAACAAAAATACCAATTATAAATTGAAATAATTAGAACTAAATTTGAATAAATTCGGTCAATATTAGCAAATATTTTTCAGAAAATTATTAACTGTAAGTAATTATTAATTTTTTTTAATGACTACATAAAGAGTAGCACAGCAAAGATTTTCCCTCCTAAAGCACAAAAGGCAAAGAGTAAATCTCTCACAACTAAATTGCTACACACTCAAGGGCTGGAATTCAAAGGTTTCAATTACTTGATTAAGTAACAAGAATCCTTACTAATTGCACTAACTTTAGTTAGTAATTAATTATCTCTTTTAGGGTGTGTTTAGTTGGGAGGTTTTGAAGGGAAAAGAAAGAAGGCATTTGGTTAAGAAATTTTGAAGGAGAGGAGAGCCAAAATAAACCCCCTTCCATATTGCTCACCTCCAATTGGAGTTTTTTCAAAACTAATTTTTTTTAAACTATTTTGCCCTAATTTATTTTTTAATATTTTAAATATACCCATGGCTCAAAAAAAAAAAACTCTTTTATATCAAATTGTACTTCACTCCCAATCCTTAACTGACTTCATTGATTTTTTTTTTTAAATTACAATTCATCATATTTTATCATATATTTAAGGGAGTTATTTATTTTTTATAAAAAATTGTAACTATTATAATTATTAGTTCAATTTTTTATTCCCACATTGACAATACGATAGAATGAGAGTGAATTTTTTAAAAATCATGCAATTTAAATTAAAATGTAAAATTATTTTTTACAAGGAACAATTAAAATTTTTTTAAACTAATATATAAGGATATAATAATAAATTAATTATTACCTCTCCTCCCTTTCCTTCCTAAACCAAACAAAGGATCATTAAAAACCCCTCTCCCTTTAACAAAACCAAACAATGTAATATTAAAACCCTCCCCTCCCCTCCCTTGAACCAAACACACTCTTAGACTTAGTAACTACCATTTTCCTTATTTCTTTCTCTGACATCTGCTTCCTCCTTTATCATAAAATAAAATAAATAAAACCCCCGGTAAATTGTTGTTGTTTCATTAATACCGAGTTTGTTTCCCTTCCTTTTGTGTCTTTTTAAAGAAATGACATAACTTTATATACTTCCTTCCCAAGGGAAAAAGTCTTCATGAATTTGAGTTCTGCAGAATCAAGCAGGCAATGAATCATGGTTGAAGCAAAGGGCTAATCACACAGCTAACCAATGATGTCCCTGCCCAGAGACACGTTAACTGGGAATGATCTGTGTATTCTTGCTCTCGACAACGGTTCTTTTTCATTGGCAAAACTGAGACCACCTTTCTTTGTGTGTGTGACTGACTTCTGAACTGTGTCTGTTGTTTCAGTAATGAATTGCAGCCCCTGGATAATAGCATTGAATCAAGTCACCAATGAACGGAGTTAGAGAATGATTAATTTTAAGAATTTATAAAAAATTGACGTACCTTGAGTGATGATTTCCCCTCAAGAGCCATCGTTGAATGGCTTGCAAGTTCTGTGCTGACTTCCTGTCAAATGATTCCAACAATCAAAATTAGCACAAGAAAAGGAAGAGACAAAGTTAATGGGCATGGACCTTGAAGATGAAAAATCTTCAGAGAATAAGTATAAACAGATGAAAAAACTGACCTTGAAGATTTTACTGTTTGGCTGCTCTTTAAACCCATCCGCTAATTGGCACAGATACCAAAGACCTGAGTTAGTTATGTCCTGCAAGAAAAATTCAAAAGAAACTAGGGTTAAAAAAAAAAATCATACAGGTATGGGTGCGAACATGCATACAAAGGATTTAGATTTGGTGATGGTACTTAATACAAATATCGAGTGCCTGTATTATCTAAATCGTTGAAATCCAAATCAGTGGTTCTAAATTCATACTTCACTCAAGATTAGGGACTGAGTTTATCTAAACTGTTAATATAAATTTCAATGGATCAGATGGTACAGGCACTTAGTGCCTATAGTTACTGAATCCAAATTTACAAACAAATCAGAACATTTTCTGGTGGTTAATCCATGTAATGTAATTGCAAAGTTAAATCTATGACCTGTTTGCTTTCAACAAGCTTGAGCTTTCCTTCCTGTCAAGTTAATAAAATACAATAGAGTCACAACATTGACAATGTAATCATTCAAGTTATTTGGAAGCTTAAAAGTGGCAGGGGAGAAATATAATTTACCAGGCTGGAAATCATTTCATGGATGAGTTCAAAATCCCCCCCAATTTGTGAAAGGTTTGACTTCACTTCAGTCACCTGTATTAAAATAAAAATAAATGAGCATGCAGTACATAAATTTCTCGATCAGCAAAGAAGCTGGCCCTTAAAACTAACTGCAGAGCTAGTCCACAAGGGGTACTAATGCCACGACGGACAAAGCAAAGTTCAAGTTGAATTTTGCCATGCAAGAGCAACGATATCAACTTCCATCTCAACAAGGAAATTCAAACCATGAAGGAGGACGGGCATATCGAACCTATTGCTCATAATTCATTGATTCTGAGGAATAAAATTGAAACACTACTCATTTGATTGATCCTATACTCAGAAGCCCCTTCTTCATACGTAACAACTTGTCTTAATTGCAATAATATAATCACCCAGATTGTAAAGAAAATCAACATCTCTCACATCATTTGCAATAAGCTGGGTTAATTCATTGTGCCCTTCAACTTTCAGGTCCAAAACTTCCAGTTTCTTTGTTAGATGCCTTCTAGTTGACTGCACACATTGTTTAAACAAAGTTGTTCAGAAACCAACACAGACGTAATACGGCAAAACTGAAAATTATATGCCAATAGATGCAACTTACAGCTAATGTTTCATGTACATTCTCCAATTGCTTTGACACAGTTGCAACAGCATTGGCCATATTACGCTTTGTCACAAACATTACATCAGAAAACGACCATCCCTGAAAGATAGAGGGAAAAAATAATGGATTCATTCATAGCATCATTATACACCGCTATTGCTTCTTGTTCAATTGCAGATATATAAATAATCTTGTGATTAGAGAATAGTCTCACCTTCCACCACATGTAACAATATCCCATAGCTCCTATTGCAGCGGCTGGTAATATGTAAGATGCATAACTCCCTATGTACAAATAATTCACACCAACATTTTATAGTTAGAAAACAAAAACCCTTTTAGATAGAGGGAAAAAAAAATTACTTTGTCAATATAATAAAATCACTCTATAATACCACGAGAGTAACAGGCAAGATTAGAACATCCTAGATCCAACAAGGTGATCCTTCAAAACTATCATGCAAATTTCTCACTAACTTTTAAGGCACACATGCTGAAGTGCAAAACAAGGAAAGATTCTAAGGGGTATATTAGGAAAACATCAATAAAAATAAGGTTATTGTGGCCAGACAGAGAATCATGCAGGTGGAATCACTCAGTCAACTATCCAGTAAAATCTCGAGCTTCTCCCTTAAAGGAAAACAAATTTAGCAAAAATGGGTTGAACAAGATAAATTGGGTACCTTTAGAAAATTAAGTATCATGATTTAACTCTAATTTTTATCATTACTGCTGACTGCAAAGGAATAAAGAAAGACATGCAAAACTCATGATATACTGAAACATAATTCATACGACATACCATTAGAGGAAGAGTTGCCATTGAAGATAGTAACAGGATTGGATATGGTCAGCTCCCTAATCTCTTGAGCTAGTTGTCGAATCTGGAGTTAAAACATGCAGGACTATTGTACATTAATTGATATGTTTGCACTAAAGATATAACCTCTATAATGAATTATCCTGCAATTTAACAGTAATCAATTTTAAAGATATGGCGCCGGTTTTGTCCTTCAAATGTATCACATAGATACTTCTGTCTTGTTCATCAAAAGGTTGCTTCACTTGGCAAAAGGTCAAAGGCGAGATGGGGCTGATATTCTGAGCTGGTTACTACCATTATCTATGACCAAGCATGTTGTCAGAGTACAGACAATAAAATCGTTATTTGGCAGGTCTGGAGTATGTGTTTGGCTGCTTTGATCAGATTTGGTGATAAGATCCAAGATAGCGTAAAGACTTATTCAAGTATTTTATTTGATTCAGTATTTTATTTAGTATTTTCCATTATTTAGTTTTTATTTAGATTTCCTGAGGTTTTATTTGTTTAGATTTAATTCAGTATTTTAGATATTTAGATTTTATCTATTTTATCTATTTAGATTTTATCTACTATTTTAGATTTCAGGAGATTCTAGTTAGTTATCTAGTTATCTAGATTTTATTCAATATTTTATATTGTATTTAAATATGACTAGCAACTTAAAAGCTAGCATATCAATATCATCAATAAACAGTCTTTTAAACCTTTTGTAGATTCTCTTAAGCGTGGCTATTGAGAAAAATAGAGGACGAGATAATTGTTTTATATTTTCTTGATAGATTTATTTTCCTATTTTCTCTTGTTCTTATGAGTCCTATCATTTGGGCTGTCCATTTGATTGAGGGGCTTTTCTAGCCTTGAAGTTCATAGGCTTCAAGAAGCAATAAGAGCATAAAGTTCACAAGCCTTGTACAGTCATCACTGGTTTTTGCCACATCTTTAAAAGAGGATTATTTTCATGCTCTCTTTGTGGATTTCTAGAAATGAATCCTTTTTTCCTTTTTATTTCTAATTTTTAGGTTGAAGGGGGAGAGGTGACTGTTGCGTGACTACGTTCAAAGCAATTGAGAGGCTCTTTTGAATTAGACCTTCCCCAGTTTAGTGGAGAATCTAGTGCTCTCTCTTTGTATTTTGTGCATTACTCTCTTCTCATCAATAAATGCTTTTCTTAGTAAAAGAAAACAAATATGTCACAGTCCTCAGTCATCTCCATAAAAATCAATTTCTCATTGCCCATTGATAACTCAACGAAAAATAGTCAGACTTCTACTAAGCCAAAGAAGCCACCAAATAACATTAAGTTCGCAAAACCTGAGCAGCAATGGCTGCGGTGTCATATCGGCCAGGTGAAATTTCTGCTTCATCCACACCTTTCAGCAATTCCTGAAGCTGTTGAATGAGATCAGACAACCGTCCGCTCCTCAACACAACGGAGCCAGTCAAACCTAAAATTCAGAAGAACTTCAATTATAGTTCTCATCAGTTAATGAACAAAGACGGATGAATCACACGGATACACTTTCCCGTTCTTTTTTTTTTGGGGGGGGGGGGCGGCGAAGTAAAAGCTTGCCTCTACCGAGCCAAATGAGATTTGAGACAAACAAAAAAAGAACAGTATTTCTCTATAAAGTTTCTAAAGCAGCTGAAGTTACGACCTTCTGGATCAGTTTACTAGTCATAAACTGAATTTCCAGTGTCAATTAAGTTCATGAACAAAACAGACTTTTGGGATTTGTCACACGGCTAAAACAAATTTAGGAGCTGAATTGGTCGGAAATTTACAACAAATTAAATCAAACAGGAGGATTTCAGAATAAGGTATAAAGTAGAAGGCTTACCCGCTCCAACAAGTATAAGAATTTTGGAGGTTTGAACTCCAGCTTGTAATGCCATTTTTCATGAACACGAAGCCCTCTTCCTCCTTTCTTTCCACCAGAGGACCAATACAAATATACAATTTTACAGAGAAGACCCCTGTTCGGCCACTTCCACACAATGGCACAAGAAGAAAAAGAAACAATTGTTAGAATATTCTTCTAGCCTTGTCATACAATAATCTTTAATTAAAAATTTCGGACAAAAAATATTTAATCAATTAAAACTTAAATTCATATGAAAAATTTTATATTGAATATCTAAAATTTAAATTTAATATTATTAATTAATTAAAATTTTTAAACCATTTTAAGAACGATAATTTTTTAAGAATTAAATTTGATAGTATTTAAATTTCAAAATTTAACAAATATAATATTAATTTTTTATAACTTATTTTTGAATAACGAAAACAATTAAGCTATATAGTTGAAGTTGAAAATATAACTAGTAACTAAAAATTAATATAAGAATGAATTCTCATATATCTCATGAGCATTATTTTAATTTTTAAAAAATATATAAAAGCTTGCCAATTTCTTAACTTTTTACTCTTTAATTGAGCATTTTGTTATCCACTTAAATTTCACATGACCTCACGAATAAGCTAACAACTTTTTTTTCATTAAATGAATAAGCTAATAACGAATACATGACAATGATTTTAATTTAATATAAATATTAATAATATGTACTCCTTCAAGTCATTTTTAACAGATATTTGTAAGGAAAATTATTCAAGTTATAAATTATTTTAACATTTTATGACAGCATTAATAATTAAATTAAATTAAAAGTATGTTAAAAATTTAAATTTAAAAATTATAATATGTTCAATGTACCAATAAATTATAATATGCGGACTATGTGAACCATAAGGAAGAATGGGATACCTGCGAATTGGGAATGTGGTTCCATCCGAATATTGTTACTCATTTTACTAGTGCTCACCTATCTTATGAGGAGAGGGGAGATAATAAACACTTTTGGAAACCTGTTGATGATTATTTTTTTGTGAAAGCTACGTATAATTTTTTAGATGCAGGTATTAAAAGAAATGTGGATAGGATATGAAAAATCCTTTGGTGGTGGCCAATTGCTGAAAAAATTAATTCATTCATGTGGTTATTCACTCATGGCGGAATTCATACTTTGGCATTACCAAGAAGCAGAGACTTGATGTGGAGCAAAACTGCCCCTTTGGCTACAACACTCTAGAAGATGAAATGCACCTACTCTAGGACTCCCCGCATGCTTTGGAACGTTGGAAGACTATTGTTAGCAATGAACAGTGAAGCAAATTCACCAATATGAAATTGGTAAAGGTTATACTAGAAAGGTTCAATGGGATGTTTTGTTCGGATGCAATTGTTGAAACATTTGGGTTTTTAGATGTAAGAAAGTTTTTTATGATGAGTTTCAAAAGGCTAGATTTTGTGCCCAAACATCGTTTTTTTATGCAGTTGTTGATGTCAATTTAATTATGAAAGCCCCCCTTTTGAGTTATTAAAAAAGGTTAGCCAGACTAACTTGATCCAGAGGGAGGATTTTATCAAGTTGGAGGTTGATGGGGCTCAGAGCATTAATGATAATATTGGTTGTGGAGGAGTTGTTTAGGAAGAGAACAATGGATGGAAAAAAAAGTTTTTGTTGTAAATTAACTTTAGTCCCACCGGCCAAAGCAGAAGTTCTTGCTGTTTTTCAGGAACTTACTTTTTGCTTGAATTATGATTATAGGAGTATTCAGGTAATTTCAGATTGTGCTGAGGTGATAAACTTGATAACCAGAGGTTGCAATGAACAACATCTTTTCAAAAACATTATTGATGACACTAGAATATTGATTCATAGAGATTGGAATATAGTTTTGTTTCATATGTATAAACATCTTTTCAAAAATATAAGATATGTTTCATATGTTATTTTTTAATTTAAATATTAATTTTTACATCTTTGATCATTCACCAACTTATATTCAAGAATTGGAGAGATGAGGGATCCTTTAATTTGAATTTGACAATTGTAATTTAGTTTGACTTGTAATGTATGTTTCAGTTTATTCAAAAAAAATTTTAAAAAAGTAAGACATTTATTATTGATATTTAAAAAACTTATTATTAAAAATTTAAAACTTTATAAAGGGTTTATTATTAATATATAATGATATATCATTAAAAAATATAATAAATCAATTATAATATAAAATATAATAAATGTTAAATCATTTATTTAATTTGATCCTATAACATAAATTATATATGCAAAAATCATATTTCTTAACATATATGATGAAATCTTAAACAATATAATGAATAAGTATTACCCCATCTATTGAAAAGTTGAATGTTAAAAAATGTAAGGCATTTTTAATCTTTTAAGATGTAATCATTATATTTTTTTAAAAGTGTGCCTATTGATAGTAACTTTATATTTATTATAGAATATTTAATAAAAATAAAAATAAAAAATAAAATTAATTTAAAAGTAATTAATTATTTTATTAAATGGTAAAATTTAATTAAACATAAATATTTTTAAATGGGGAGAGAGGGAGTAATAAACAGTTCTTCTCACTTGTAGTTTTAAAAAACTGCGAGAAAAGAAAAGGGTGGGCAATCTTGACTTTTCGAATTATCATGATTGCCTTTGACTCCCTGGCACCGCCAGATTGCGGGTTCTGTACTCGTCATTCTGCACGGCTATCACCTCGTATGGTCTTTGCGCCAAGGAACCACTTCCAGATTTTCCAACGCACAAATCAAGATGGTCCCTTTTCTATTTCTGATTCTACTAGCGTCTTCCTTGATTCCTGGGTATGCTCAGGATCAACTTAACGATCAATCTTCCATATCCTTGGTAATAACTCAAGATGGTCTTGATTTCTTGAAAGACTTGCTTGTAAATAAGGCAATTTCCTCAATGATCCCACTTCGATTGCCCAAGATTGAAAAGACTGTGAAAATTCCAGTTGTCGGTAATGTTTTCATGGTGCTTTCGAACATCACTCTATATCAAATTGACGTTCCTTCCTCGAATATTAACCCCGGGGAAGATGGGATTTCCATTATAACTTCGGGCACGACTTGTATTTTAAGCATGAATTGGTATTACTCTTACAGTACGTGGCTTGTGCCCGTTGACATTACTGACAAAGGTAGCGCTTCAGTTCAGGTATATAACTTGAAATTTTTTTATTTGTTTGTATATTCAACTAGATTTTTTTCTCTCCCGTGCGTTGCACGATTTTCTGGAGCTGGAAGAGGAACTGCTGGTGGGATAATATTTGCTCAATTTACTTGTATATTGATTGAACTTGTGATACACAGAACAATTGCACATTGCACAGGCTGACTGCTCTGAGGAATCAGAATAGACTTATCATTTTTGTCACTTCCAAGACAGCTACAATATCCCCTTTGACCCTTCTTATGCATCTCTCATAATCAACTTTCGGTAAATAAGTTAATTACAACACTTGTTAGTTATTAACAGTCACTATCTGATTCCCAATTATTTTCTCCTAATACACACTCGTGACTCAACGAACACTGGAACAGATTTTATTTTTTTTTAAAATAATTATACGTATCATTCTGAAGGAAGTCTTCCTAATCAGGCGATACTTTCATAATGACGTTGATAAAACTGTAAAATAGGATTTGGTGCTATTGGTTTCTTTTCCTTCCACATGGAGTGGAGGATGTTCTACTATACTTCAACTTTATGACAGTCAACTTTCTCTCGAGTTTAAATAATCCCAGCCAAAATATTTTATGCTTTTTCTATGTATCCTGTTTCTTGCTCAGGCTCTAGGTGATACCTATTCCTTGTTCCTACTGTTTGTTTTTATTTGTTTTATCTTCTGCACAATATAAACAAATAGGAAATTGATAAGTTCTAGTACTGCAAAGGTTGAAGACATGGAGATTAGACTTACATTGGGCATGGAGAATCAGGAAGGATCCTTGAAGTTGGTCCTGAAGGACACTGGGTGTGACATCAAGGACATTTCAATTAAATTGGATGGAGGAGCATCTTGGCTTTATCAAGGGTATGACCATATTTTCTGGTTGCTTCTGTTATTTCATTTTAGAAATCTTGCTGGCTTTGGATGCGCTATCTGCTTTTATTACCTTTGGTTTATCTATTTGAGTGCCTTCCCCCCTGACTTCATCTACAAAACCAGGACAGAATGTTTGTAACTAGGTGCTTTGAGGCTGAATTAAAGTTCTTGCATCTGCTAGTTTAAGGAAGTAGCACAATGACCTTTGTGTTTTCTTCCCATATATTAAGCAAGAAAAGCAGTTGTATAGGCAAGAATCTATTGCATAATCCATTAGGTATTTTTTCACCATCTCACTTTGTATGCTGAAAGAAGTAAGTTCTTCAATTTTGTAGTAACCTACCTGACTATAATAGAGTCTGGTATTGAGCATCAAGAGTTATTACTTATTAGGTGCCTGTTTGGATTTTTTTTCCTGCAAGCTAACATCATTCACTGGTAAAATATGCTCAGCTTGCTTGCGAGATGGTTTAACCATACATATCTTCCATTTATGATGAAAATTATATGCAGGTCTTTCTTGAAACCAAAAGATGAACTGCAACTAAACCTATTTTGGAACTCTCCATAGGGCTAATAGTCATCAAATGGATAAATGAGTTTTAGCACTAACCTTTTAATCCAATAATCCAATAATAACTACAAAATCAACAAATCGGATCCTTCAAGTTTCTTTCTTGTTGCCTCAATGTATGCTTCTTCTCCTTTCAAAGCATAAACTTAACCATGTAAGTGATAGATATTAGAGTAGCTTGGTCAAAAAGTAGCAGCTGTATGGCTTTTACAGATATAAGCAAGGAAAGACAACAAACACCAAATACCAAAAGAACATACAAAAATAAAGAATGCAACAAAGCTGCCTGATCTTTCTGCACTTCTGGTAGAGATGCCCCTTTGGAAGATCTGAGAACAACATCAAATAGAGGCAATTGAAATTATTCTGTACCAGAATAATGTAGAAATAGTGAAACACCATAAAAAGATGCGAGCTTGCCTTTCAAACCTAGTACATTTTAGAGACTCAATGGTAGTGTGTTGCCAAAGCATATTGGCCTCCTTATTATTTTCAAATATCTTTGTATCTTGTGAGGAGAAACTGTTCCAGGTTTACGAGACGACAAGATGTATTCGCCAAAAATTTCAGAAAATATGAGAAGACTGCTACCTAGAATGCACAAAATGTTCTGATTCAGAGCTAGAAATACACATAACAA
Source organism: Prosopis cineraria (assembly GCF_029017545.1). Lineage (NCBI taxonomy): Eukaryota > Viridiplantae > Streptophyta > Magnoliopsida > Fabales > Fabaceae > Prosopis > Prosopis cineraria. The sequence continues at coordinate 47,107,102 of NW_026555333.1, forward strand.
GAAGAGCTGGATATGGCCTTCATACCTACAGCATGCTATTATCTGTGACGCATTCTTCTGGTACATTTTTTTAGGGGTTGTCTTGTGAGTTGTGATTCATACTTTTGCTTTTCATATGACAGGATGGTTAATGCTTTTGAAGGGCAAATTGGGTCAAGAGTAGAAAATGCTATCACCAAGAAACTGAAAGAAGGGATTTCAAGACTTGATTCATTCTTCCAAAAGCTTCCAAAGGAGATTTCGGTAAATAACGATGCTTCATTGAATGTAACTTTTGTTGGTGATCCTTTATTAAGTGATTCATCAATTGGATTTGAAGTAAATGGGTTATTTATTGGAAGAAATGTTGAGGTTCCTAAACACGGGCTCAAGAATCCAAAACTTTCTATTTCCTGCACAAATTCATCCAAAATGCTTGGAATTGCTCTGGATGAGGCTGTCTTCAACTCTGCATCATCCTTGTTTTATAATGTAAGTTTGGTTTTCCTATGAAGATCATTTTTGGTTTCACTGTTTTGCACGTGCTCTTAGTAGCAAAGCATAGATTTTTGTTTTTCTTACTATGTTTTCTTTGTTGATTATGGGCTTGGCGTAAAATGACAAATAACTTTCTGTCTTTAGGCAAAATTTATGCACTGGGTTGTGGACAAAGTACCAGATCAATCTATATTGAACACCGCAGGGTGGAGATTTATTGTTCCCCAGCTATACAAGAAGTACCCAAATCATGACATGAACTTGAATATATCTTTATCTAGTCCTCCAGCTGTTGAGTTCTCAAACCATAAAGCTGAGGCCAACATATTTGCAGACTTAACTACTGATGTAATAGAAGGAGATGAAGTAATACCAGTGGCTTGCATCTCATTGGTAGGATTGATGATTAAACTAATCATATTTGCTATTTTAGTTTGTTCTGGTGTATGTTTTCATCATCTCTAAATTATTACTTTGGTTTGATGAATTCTTTGGGCTGGTCAGGATATAAAAGGGAGCTTAGGATGCAATGTAATAGGAATTTTTTGAACTTCGGCGTTTTCTTTTAAAACCTTGATGGAACATTCTAGAATAGCCTTCTTTTACTTCTTTTGGAATTTTTTTATTACAAAAAAGAAATAAGTAAATAAAAGTTAGCCTGTACCAGGCTACCAGCTTTGATTATAAACTCATCCCAGGTTAATTCATGAGTAAAGTTAATCAATTTGCCACCCTTCTCAATTGGCCTGCTCGCAATCCTTGGGTATGTTATGGTTATGAAGATGATTATTGTGTTTGCCATGTATATTTTCAAGTTCAGATTATCTTTTCAGTTTATGGTGATCTGTTTTGGGGACTGCAATCTATATATTAGCTTAGATCCTTAGACTATTACAGCCACTTGGTCAACATTATGTTGATATTCTTTTCACTGTTTTTGGAGCTCCAGCACTACCCCCTATTTGCATGAAGTACCGTTTGCTATGTGCATAATCCAGTCCAGTGATTGATCTCTTCCATCTCTGCAAGAGCAGGGCGCGTTATCATAGAAATTCTAATTACTCTGCAACTTAAATGAAAGTGAATTTTGAGTTGGTTTCCATCCTTCTTCATTGCGCCAGAAACTCCTTATTTTATAACTGTTTGTGAAATAATATAATTGAAGACATGGTGTTTAAATGTAATATACAATCAGGTAAAAATTGTTAGATTGCTAGGCTCCCATTCTTTCTCCTTTTTTTTTTTTAATTTTCTCTCCCTGTTTCATCTAACATTTACAAAAGATCCTCCATTTTCCACAATGTTTTTTTCAAATTAATCCTTTTTTATTCACACACTTTTTATGTAATTTATGCTCCAGTTTCTCTTGAACGTCTCACATTTAGTGACTGACTTCATTGTTTCCCGGTCCCTCCCTTATTTCATCCTGTTTGCATAGGTGATTCAAGCTTCAGGTTCAGTCAAAATCAACGGAAACAACCTTGCAGGAACGATTGGATTGAACGATTTTTCAATGTCATTGAAATGGAGCAATGTTGGTAATCTGCGGATGTACCTGATTCAGGTGACTTTTTGTTACGCAAGATGCATATTGTTAGTGATAATAATGACTGAATTGACTTTTGATCCTCCAAGAACAACTTTTTCACAATTTGCTTTCCCCAAGAGTAAGCATCCCACGTCAAACTCAAAAATTTTGTTTAAAAAGAATCCTCAAATTAAGCCTGTTGACATATGTTTTGCTAGATAATTGATGTTGCCTAATAGATTGAGTGATGCGGCTGTTTAAATACTTTTGTGGCCACCAGAACTATGTGTTTTAAAAACCTCGGTCACTTAAATGCATAGTGTGGAAAAATGCATGTGCTGCATTTCAATTGGCTCATTTTATGCGGCCACATCACTTATCATGTTAACAGTTTTTTTTTTTTTTTTGCGCCAAGTGTTAACAAGGTTAGTTGAGGACTATTCTAAATCGAAAACATGTTGGGAGAACTAAAATGAGACGTATAATGTTTGGGAGACCAGATTGAGAAAAATACATGTACAGAGGATCAAAAAGCTGATTCAGTCATGAATTTAACATCTTTTATTAATGAAATGTGTTTTATTCTCTTGGACTGCAGCCAGTTGTGTGGACACTGATTCAAACTGTGTTCTTGCCATATGCCAATTCACATCTCAGTAAAGGTTTCCCTTTGCCCATTATCCATGGCTTCACCTTACAAAATGCAGAGATAATCTTGTCAAATTCAAGAGTCACCGTTTGCAGTGACGTTGTTTTTGCAGAACCACATAAACTTATATTGAAGTCTTTGACCTATCTTGAGTAGATAGGTTTTTGTTTTTGTTTTTTCCTTTTTTATCGGTACTTGTAAATATTCAGAACAGAGTACACTGTTGCATGTGTCTACGTATGCATTTTTTTATATTTTGGAAGGGTGATGATGCGACCTTCATGCCAAGATGTACAAAATACAGACTCTGTTGAATGCTGCAGCTTGTGTACAACAACAACAACAAGTCTTATCCCACTAATTGGAGTCAGCTATATGAATTGTATGACGTTATTGTACTCTATCATTTATTAAGTTTTTAGAAATGTTATTAACTGAGAAGTCTTGGTCAACAACTTTAAGAATGTTGCGGCTTGTGTATATTCTTCAAATTTCAATTCCAATTGATTTTTTTTTTGTTTTATGAAATTGTTGGGAGAGGTATTCACATTTAATGCTCGATTGTTCCTTGATCATGATTGCCTCCAATAGAATGGTGTTAAAATATCATATATGGTCATTTGAATTATTTGCTAGATTTTGACATTGGCAGAAAGAAACATTTTTATTTAAAAGCAGCTTCTCTCATTATCTGATGACATACTTCTAAGTCAAGGTTTTGTGGTGAATTTCGGTTGTAGATGTTAGTTTTTTAGGGTTCAATGTCATCTTTGAGTAAAAGCCAAGTGGAAATGGAATGATCAAATTTTACGTGAACTCTTCACACCTCTAAACTAGTAGTAAGTTTAGAGGTCCTGAAAAGTGAAAACTATTCAAATGTCACTAACTGAATTTGATGTTGTTTGGTTTTAGAGGTTTAGAGGCAGATGATTTGTTTATGCGAAGAGTAAGAGCTCAATTGCCTATATTTCATTCTTTATATTTGAGGAAAGATACCACCTTGACTAACCATGATACTTCCTAATTAATTAAACAAATTCCTCTAATTAATGGCTTTTACTGAGGCTAATTTCAAGATTTTACAAGAAATAATTAATTTTAACCTTTCATTATATTTTTCTTAAGTTATAATCTCATTATCTTGATTTTGTAAGAATACTTTCTGTAAGAAGTTTCTATTCAATTATCTCCAACTCCAAGCTTCTCATCTCCAATAAAACATTAATTTTTTAATTAGGTTAAGAATCATTTTTTACTTTAAATTATATACAAAAGGTTACAAACACCTCTAAATATAATTATGGGTCAATTCTATTTTTTAATTTGAAAGATTTTTTTTCATCATTCTGTTGTTTTCTCATCATTAATTGATTATTAGTGGGCCTCACATTGTATTTCTTAATATTTTTTTATTATAAAATATTTGAGTTAGGGGCAAAATGACCATTCAAATAAAAGTTGAGAGGTAAACATGACTCATAATTTGATAAAAAAATATTAAAAAAAGTAGTGAGACTCGTTAATAACTAACAACTGTTAAATGTTTTAAATATTAAGATGATGACGAAGGTAATTTTTAAAGTTAAAAGACAAAATTAACTCATAGTTAAGTTTAGAAATATTTATAACATTTATATACAATTCAAGTATAAAAATTATCTTTAATCCTTCTTAGTTTATGAAAACTAATATGACATGTTATTATTTCCTTGGATTGTGTTTACCAAAAACAAGTTATAATAAATTATATGGATGAGTTTGTTATAAATAAGGATGAAGGTAATATTATTATACTTCTACAAGTTTTATTAAGTTTGTTGACATGACGTTATTGCCACATACATATTGTAATGTTATGTATAATGCAATTTGAAGAAACATAATTGATAAACATACAAAAATTAATGGTAATATATTTCCAAATCATTGAAAAGATTCTATTTTCATCATTGTTCCCCCAAAAATTTTCTTTAGTAATTTTTTTTTTTTTAAATGTTATCTCTACATGTGCAGACAAAGTTAGCCTTACCCTGTTAGATGTTGCAATGCCCATTGTGAAGCAAAAGCCGTTTGGGTCCCCAGTATCTGCGTTCTCCAGGCTAACCCGAAAAGGTCTCTTAAACCTCTTAAACCCTTCATGTCCTTCTCCTTAAAAACGCAAGAAAATGCAAATCTCTTTAACCAATTCAGCCTTCAGGACCCCTTCAATTTTCCCATTTCATCTGTCCATTTTAACGCAAAAGCCATTGACCCACAAAATTCCAGTGCAGACCCCCTTGAATGCTGTCAAAAGGTCAGAATATTTATCGGAAATCAGCAAAGCAATCGATCAAGAAGAACAGTATCGCATAGCTCGCTCTCAGGTTCTTCGCAAAGGTGTGGACTTGGAAGGTTATACGATTGAGGGGCTTTCTATTGGTGGCCAAGAGACCTGTGTAATAATTCCCGAGTTTAAGTGTGCTTTCGATATAGGGAGGTGCCCTACGAAGGCTATTCAGCAAAACTTCGTTTTCATCACTCATGCTCATCTTGACCACATTGTAAGTCACTCTACCTGCATTCATGTAATTTAGATAGATAGATATATAGATACAAAGAGACTGCACTATTTTACTCTAATTTTGTTAACGTAGAGGATTTGGATTCTTCCACCTCCAATTGTAAACATTTATTTGATAATTTTATCAGCGAGCGTGTTTTTGTTCCCCAAGTAAAGTAAGATATGATATTCCAAGTTAATCATAAGTTCAAAGACTAGTTAGTGCATAAGCTAGTTGCTGAAAATTACAAATTCAAGGACAAACTGGTGCATGAACTAATTTTGGCAATTGAAAGCCATATTGACACAATATTCGACGGACTAATGTGTTGGTTTGTTCCTTTGTTTATTTTTGAGGAATTAGTAAATGGAAAGATGTAAATTGCACTACATGTGTGTTCTGATTGGATTATATGGTACTGTTTCTTGAATGAACTCAATGAAGCCACGTTTACGCTAAATTGAATGGGAACTTGCGAAGTTTGTTTGCCTGAAGACAGACAGAATTATTACTCCTAAAAGATGGGTATATAAAGCATGAGACTATTTAAATTGTGATTTGTCTGATCATAATCATATTAACTTGGATAGATACTCTATTGATAAACGGCTAAAGCTTAAGATATTCTAATATTTGTTTTTGTTACTATTCATTGCTATGAGTCTTAGTTTTGGTTTTCTACTCAAGTACTTTAATTGCAAGTTGTATGCTTTCTCTGTCTCTTCTATATTTGGTATTGATTGTAAAATTTTTAGCGTAAAGCTTTATTGGCATTTAATGTTGTAGGGAGGGTTGCCAATGTATGTAGCCAGCCGTGGTTTATACAATTTAAAGCCTCCTACTGTATTTGTGCCTCCTTGCATCAAGGATGATGTTGAGAAGCTGATGGATATACACAGGACAATGGGCCAAGTTGAATTAAACCTTGAATTGGTTGCTTTGGACATAGGTTTGTGTCATTGCCTTACTTCAGTGATAAGCTTTTTCCTTGTTTATCTTTCAGGAAATTATTAGAGAAGTTTAATTGCAGGGGAAACCTATGAGTTACGTAATAACCTTGTTGTCCGACCATTCAGAACACAACATGTAATACCCAGCCAGGTATATTTGTTTAGTCTTTCTTCAGCTTGTGTTTTAAGGTTTTTGAAAGAAGAAGAGAAGTTTATTGATTTTGGCTCCCAGTATATGTATCATCATCCATACATAATATTGCATGATGTTGCTCATCAATTAATTTTCTGTAAATTCTACTCAGGATATTTCTGTTTGTGTAATCTGATGCTGCTGTACTATGTGTTGTACTTGATGTCCCTTCACTATTTTATTTTCCAAAAACATTTTGATTTTGAACAAGTTTTTCTAAAGGATAACTAGATAAGGGTCCTTTGTACCAAAGGAATGAATCGCGTTGTTCGTGGCTCATGAATAATGTAGCTTATGAGAATTTTGATATTTGACTATATTGATATATTGTGATAGAGTAAAATGATGTCTTATAATTCATGTACCAACCCCACCTAGTAGAATAAGGTTTGTTGTTGTTGTTGACTATATTGATATATTGATAACAATGAATACAATGAGCTCCTAGAAATTTATCTGTGCATGACAATCATGTTTAGAAATGGGAATCCTCTGCATGTACATTTTGTGGAAGAATTCTGTTAGGTATCTTCACCCTTGATACAAGAAAAATCCCAACTTGATATTATGCAGGGTTACGTAGTATATTCAGTCAGGAAAAAACTCAAGAAACAGTATATTCACCTCAAAGGGAGTCAAATTGAAAAATTGAAGAAGTCTGGTGTTGAGGTCTGTAATGACGGAAACTTGATTCTGTGCCAAAGCTTTTATGATATATACTTCTAAAGATAAAATCTCCATTCTAGATTACAGACACTATATTATCTCCAGAGGTGGCCTTCACTGGTGATACAACCCCAGATTTTATGCTTGATCCACGCAACGCAGATGCACTTAGAGCAAAAATTCTTATAACTGAGGTAAAGCAAGATCATTTTATGTTAATGAGGACCTTTATTCTGTTTATACCTTTGGTCTGCTTACAAACTTGAAAACTTGAGCATCTGAATTCCTTATAAATAGACAATGGCTGCATAGGTTTACAGGCTGAGGTGATTCTTAAGAAGCTTAAGATAAGCATTGGTGATAAACCTATTTATGTGGAACTCCAAATGGATTAGGAGTTGATCTTTTCCAGAGACTAAGTGTGTGTTTGGTTTTTAGTTTACATTTGGCAAAAGCACATTTGGGGGATTCAATTATTTGTTGGATTTGCCAAAAACATATCTTGAATGTAGTTTAAATGTGCTTTTGGCAGTTACCCAAACGGGCCCTACGTTTATCATTTTTAAGTCCTAAGAGTTTACCAAATTACAATTATGCAGGAGTCCTAATTATCTTTTACTGTTATCTTTAAAAGCTTATTGTGGTTAATCTCAAGATTTTTATACATAAATAAGGAGAGTCATGGAGGGTAATTGTCCAATCCGTGTGGCTGGTCCATGTATGTGCGAGTCTTGTTATCCTTTATTTATGTCCTTTCTTGAATTTTGGAAGCATGGCTCTGGACCAGGTTTAACTTTATTGATATAGACTCCTAATTTGACCTATCTGTTTTTTAGAATGGATATTTTCTCTCCTCCCTCCATTTTTTATGCTTTAAGCAGGTCAATTTCATTTCTTGAGCTCCTTCTCTCCAGGGAATTTGGGATTAACTATCTCATGTGATCTCAATTAGAGTGAATCTCAACAGAGTGGAAACCAGGGTGAAAACTATGCCATTACACTTCTTATGGTGTTCAATGGGTTGGAACCTCGTGTGGTTTTGCCTGTTTGACACACCAAATTAAATGAATTAGAATGAAGACTAGTTCTTGAGATTAAAAGACAGAAAATAAAAATTGAATCTTGCGCCCCTACTTCAAAAATAATAAAATGATGTTAAGTTTTTTTAGAAATAGTTACAATGACGTGATAAATATTTCAAATTGCAACTAAATAAAGAAAAGTGGTTCTCTTTCCTTAAGTGGGGCCTCAGAGGGAATTTAAAGAGACTGCAAGGTCTTTTTTGACTTTGTAGTTCATGTATTTTGGTCAGTTGATAACATTGTTTAAGCCAAAAGCTGGTTAACAGGCAACTTTCCTGGATGAGTCATTCAGCACAGAACATGCTCGGCAACACGGCCATACACATTTATCTGAGGTAATATGAAGTCTGCATACTCTTGGGTTCTTCATAGGCAGCTTGACATAATTTAAGGAGCATAAAGATGAATTGTTGCTTCTCTGATCTCCCATGCCTTCCTTTCCTCTTTATTTTGCTATTTTGTATAAGACCAAGGTTATAGGTATTTATTTTAAATTCTACCAATATCATCCAGTCTTGATTTTATCATTATCTTTTTTGCGGCTAAACATAGTGACGGATGGGTTCGACTAGCTAATTATCAGGAACGCGTGATGCTTTGAAGCCAATTGATCATATCCAAGATAATAAAGATGAACTTCTAATCCGCTTTGACAATCTGGTTTATGCCTGAATGTTGTATTGAGTTACTTCCTCGTAAAGGTAAATTTGTATTCAATTTTGCAGATAATTGGAAATGCTCAATGGATTCGGAACAAAGCTGTTCTATTAACTCATTTTTCGTCAAGATATAATATAGAGGTAACCTTGTTCTCTTTTCATAGTACTGCTCTACGTTTGCATATACTGAACTTAATAGTTTTTAACACACAAATACACACACACACACGCATGCCATGTCAAGGGTAAAACCCTCAACCTTATGGTTAGTAAAGTCATGATGGTGCCATCAAGGCATATATAGACAAGTAATCTGATTGATTTTGTCATCATCTCTTGAAATTTGAATTTATCACGGAACTTCTTATCCTATAATATTCTTGGTGCTAGAAAAGGTTTACTTGTCTCAATTACAAAGAAATTGCATTACTTCTTAAGAATTCAACCAGTACTTCTGAGCTTAAATTCCGTCATCTTTAGGACATTCGTCAAGCTGCATCTAAACTGCAGTCAAAGCTATCCGCAAAAGTGGTCCCTCTCACTGAAGGTTTCAAATCGAAGTATTCGTAAGTGTTAGAACCATCTGAAGTTTGCCGTGCTGGGAAATTGATGGGAGGGCCAAAAAGAGGGAAAAGAAACAAAAGAAAAGGCTCGCATCTACCATGTAAGCCTCCCCTGAATTTCAGGTGAGTTCTAAAGATACGATTTATATGTATTCGAAGTCAGTTTAATCATCAGTATATTGGCTAGTGTAGGCCTGTGATTAGTTGAATTGTAATAACATTTGATAGTTCAATTGTAAATTATGAAGATGTAATCCTTCTTCTGCCTTTTCGTGTCATGTATCGTTTAAATCCTTATCATGCACCGTAGTATTCTGAGAGTAATGCCACTGCCTTGCAAATTACAATTAGTGCAATAAGCTAGCTGCCTAGCTGAATGGATGACATACAGTTACACACAAACTTTCATATAAACCTAATCCTTCGGGCTTTCATTTTCATTTGCTCAAAATCTTCTCAGCCTCTTGCTGCTGCAAAGCCTCGGATTTGGACTTTAGTATTAAATTACATCCCTCAACTTCATTTCTCTTTATGGTAGCACTAACTGCTTGATCCCCATTCTGGTGTTGAAATTGTCATATGGATATGTTGATCTTTGGGATGAGATCCTAACGATCTTAATATAATTTTGATGACCTAGATTTACTTTTTAAAATTTAAAGTCTCTTTCCGTTTTTCCCCCAAAAAATGAAAATTAAGTTTCTCTGTTTAACGGGCTTCTGTCTAATTAGACAATTTGGATAGTGCAACCTAGAATCCGATTTGTTGAAGCTGTGGTTAAGAGTTTCTCTTTGTTTATTCGCAAGTCACAACATTGAGTTGTGCTGTGTTCCTTGGAAGGGAACCAGATCCTCTCAGAATATAGGTTTCTTAGTCTCTCAATAGCAAAGTCCTGTACGTCTAAGTAATCAAAATGCCCCACTGTACACATTGCATGGCTTTTAAAAATACATGTGAATAGTTTGTTTTTAGACAATAAATAAAATACATTTTGATTGATTATATGTAGGAGTGGAAAGATGTGACGTTAGACTTTGGCTGAATAAGCCAATCTATTTATATAAATAAGTCTAATTATAAGTTTAAATAAAGCTAGACCAAAATTTAAATAGGTCAAATTGTAAGGCCTTTGCAGGCATATTTTTTATTTTGATATTTTAATAAAACTTGATTTAATAAAATTATAATATATTATATATGGATTTACTTATATTTATATAATGGAAGAAATATTATTCATTTCATTACTTATATAAATATAGGCCTAGAAACTTTGAATAAATAGACTTGCTTGCTTATTTAAATAAACTTAGTTGTAAGCCTTTGTTTGGCCTTTTTATTAAATATGTAGGATTAGGCCCTGATAATGTGTGACCTAAAATTAAAAAAAAAAAATTGGGGTGAACCAATTTTCCAGCCAACCCAATTAAAAGTCTTGGATAAATTAATTGAATTGGATTTTATATTTTTTTCTTTTCGCATGAAACATCATCATTTTGAGTTAATAATAATAGTTGTAGTAGTTTGTCACAAATCGTGGAGATTTTAACCATTTGGATGTACAAGATTTTGCCGCTAAAAGACAATGGGAAAATTGGATTATGAGAGAGGATCTAGATTCCCGAATCCTGATTCCTGGTAACTCTCAATCAAGCGGATGTTATTAAGCTTTGGCAGAAACGTGCAGGCGGATAACTTTCTTTCTCCCTTTAAACTACCTTTTTTTGGGCCAAAACAGAGTCAGTTTTATTAATAGCAAAAAAATGAGTACAAACACTAATGGTTGAAGTCAAAAGAAGTCTCCAAAAAAACAAATGGTACAAGTTAACACTCAATTAAACCAGAAAAAACGAAACAAACATAAACACAAACACAGCAAAAACCAATTCAGCAACAGACTAAACCACTAACAGACAATGTGACCAAAAAAAAAAAAAACCACTAACAGAAAAAGCATCAACCAATACAAGTTCTATCAAGAGCGGCAGAAGAAACATTGTTGGCAGTCAGAGTCAGCTGGAAGAAACACTAAAAACGAGGATGGTGCCACTGAAAGCCATCATTGCAGATCCATCCTCTTGGCCTGCATTATTACCTTGGCAAGCGACCAAAGCAAAATCCACTCAACCCACTGACTTCTTGAGGGCTAACACGTCCTCTAACACATTACGGCAACGCCAATCACAGCCTTTCAAGAAATCTCAAATCAAAATATTTAACAAAGGCTCACAATCTACCTCAATGCATACCTGAGAGTTCCCAAGTCTTCTGCTTGCCAATAAAGCTTCCTTAATAGCAACACATTCAGCCATGAGGGCCAAGGCAACATTCACTGATCTGCAAAAGCCACTGACGGAGAAAAAAAAACTACTAACGGCACCACTGATTATATTCAGTATGATTGAATGACATCTTTTTGCAGCAGCGTTGAATTTTACATGCAACTACATGTGTTCTTGAACTTCTTTTAAGTTTGGAGAAATTTTTTTTATTTTTTGAAAAAGCTATGACTAGACCTAGAATAGTATATTAGAGAATCATTATATTAAAAACTAAAATACATAAAACTCTCATGAACTTTAAGACAATTGTATATGACTTCCTCATTTTTCAATATCTAGAATTAACCCTCATGATTTTTCCTTTTGTTTTTCAAAACCACTACAATTAATAAATTATTATTTTATTAATATAATTATTGACATGTCACATTAATACAATACACATGGTACATGACATAAAAAATATTTTTATTATTTTTTAACACAATTAAGGAGAGGCAAAATTGTAGTTTTTATTTTTAACACACATGATGTTTTTATCTTTTTTTAGTTGAGCAACATTTTTCTCATTTTCATAGGTAACATAATTTAAAAGAAAATTATCATTTTATTATTTTTTATCAATTAAAACAGTCTTTTATATTAAACAAATAAAAAGAAAAATATTTAAAAGCCGTCATTGATAAAAAGCTATATAAATTTTGTTACCTATTTTATTCATTTTCTTCAAACTCTTATTTGTTTGTAGTTGTTATTTTTTTAAAAATAAATTTTTCGGTACTTGTTCAAACAAAAAGTATGTTCTGCTTTAGAATAAGGTATTTTTTTGCTATTAATGATTCATATTGATTTTGTTAAAAAAAAACTTGCAAAATATCATAGTTTTTTTGTATTAAAGGATAAATTTTTATTTATATAATTTTTATCAATGATAGCTTTTAAATATTTTTTTTATTTGTTTAATATAAAAGGCTATTTTAATTTATAAAAAATAATAAAATTATAATTTTTATCATGAATTATATTATCCGTGAACAATGAGAACAATATTACTCAACTAAAAAAATAAGATCTTTATGCATGTTAAAAATAAAAATTATAATTTTACCCCTCTTTGAATTTGTTAAAAATAATTAAAATATTTTTTTCATATCATGTGTCATATGTATTGTATTAATATGACGTGATAATAATTATATTTATAAAATAATAGTTAATTAATGGCAAGGGTTTTGAAAAACAAAAGGAAAGATTAAGGGGGGTAAATTTAAACATTGAATGATGAGAGAAGTCAAATGTAACTGTCTCAAAATTTAAGAGATTTTTATACATTTTTAACTTATATTAAACACATGTGAGATGGAGTCATGAGAGACAACATGCAAATATTTTTTTTTATTTTTTGGTTACTCACAACAACAAGTATCTTTTTATTAAAAATAATTTTATTTGATACACTGTCAGATATTAAATATGGACATCTTTTTCAATAAAGATTTAAACATTGATTCATCACATTGCAAAGAACTAACCTCTTTCACTAGCTTTAACTCCATTGGTGAGATGCAAATAATTTATTTAAGCGATATTTTGTTATATTTTATTTTATTTTATTTTAATAAGGACACGAAGGTTATGTACTTATATTTCAATTTTTGATATAATTTTTCTCATTGTTTTTTGCCCCCATATTTAAGATCTTTCCATGACAATAAGAAATGAAAGAACAAAAGCTAAAATAGTACTAGAATTCTTAGCCTGACGCTCATTATTGTCCCAAAATAACAAAGCATATAACAGAAGTCGGAAGTAGAACCACTAAATGGGATCCTAATTTATTTTTGAAGTTTTGGTCAGAACTGAGGAGAGGGTTTGAGTGCTGAGAGGCTGGTTAAGGCAATAAGGGAAAATCGTAAAGACCCTCAGCATACAGCTCCCAGTTGGCTGGATCCCTCATGAAGTTGGCAAGCCTGGACTCATATGAAGTTCCCATGATTTCAGTGTACTGGTTCCACCAACGCATATAGCTGCTTTTCTTCAAGAAAATGTCTGGGGACACTTTGTACTTCCTCAGCAACCCATACACGTAATTCTCAAACTGTCGCAGTTTCTGCCTTTCCTCTTGCTTCTCCCCTTCCCTGCTAAACAATTTCCTGCATGAAATGAGAGCCTCTTCCACATGCGCCCAAAAGCAAGAATCTACAGTCAATAAATTTTCCACATTCTGTTTACTTCTCGACTCGGGATTTTTCTCATCTTCCAACCACATCTCTAGCTTCTTATAATGCTCAGATCTTCCGCAATTCATATAGTTATCTCTGTGACCATCTCCGTAGTACTGAGCAATGTCTAATGGTTCCACCATCCGCCTATAATAAGTACCAGCATAAAGCCATTTGGTACGAAATGCAGCGCCTTCTTTCTGGGGCTGCCTCGTTGCCTCCTCGACCATGTCTTTCCAGTAATTGTTGAGGATTTTGACGAACGTGACAACGTCTTCGTCCCCAGGAGACCTACGCTTTCCATTAATGGGCTTGTAACTGTCGTAGTACCCTGTCCTCCGATTCTTACTATTCTTCTTGTACCATTCCATATTTGTCATATCTATTTCCATTTCAACAAGTTTCCTCCCGGGGACAAACCATTTCCGCTTCTTCAGAATCCACTGACGTTCTTCTGTTTCCAAGTATTCTACCAATTTCTTCATATCCATATTCTGCTACAACAAATTGAAAATCTAGCGATCAGAAAAAAGTTGGATTTCCCTTTTTAAACAAATATATATATATATATATATATATTGTTCAACGCTCTTCACATTAAATCTTTTAGAATCACACTTCCACCCAAAAAAAAAAAAAATCTTTAAAAATCACACAATCGGGCGGGTGCTCATTAGACCTGTGCCTTTCATTTTATCTCAAAAGGATCTCAACTGTTCATTTTAAATTGATTTTTAAATATTTTAAATATTATATCTCAAAATAAGAATTTATAAAAATTACAAAAAAATCATATTAAAATTGTATTGTCTTCCGTGCTCACTAGATCATTTAGATTTAATTTTTATTTTTTTATTTTTTTATTTTATATTTATTAAAATAAAAATTTATAAAAATTATAAGACTTTAATAAATTTGTTCATCACTAACTTGATTCATAATGACTTAATCTTGACAATTCAATTTAATGTTAAAAATTTATCAATTTTTTATAAATTAATTATTTAATTTAAATATACTCTAAATGTGAAGTACAGATGTATATAAGAGTTTGGTCTGACACATGGATTCCAGGTTTTCCTGCTGCTGTCGCTACTGATAAAAATCTAAAGATGGCAGATTTAATTTCAAATCGGGCTTAGAACTAAATTCCTCTTCAGGCCTCTGCTACTTAGGATACAATAGATAATATCAAAAAAATTTAACTCTTTGACCATAATACTATATTAAAAAAATATTTATCTTAAAATAATTTTTATCTTTTATTTGAAATTGATTTTTAGTATTCTAAAATTATATTTGTTAAAATAAAAATTTATAAAAATTATAAAAATACATTGGTCTACTTAGAGTACATTTAAATAGTTAGTTTATAAAATTATAAAAAAATAGTTTTAAATTGAAATGCCCAGATTATATTTAAAAAAGAAAAAACAGCAGAAAATCCTTCCTTGAAAAAGGAGCAAACAGAGTCTACAAAGCCTAGACAGAAAGCAAAACAGATCATAAAACAGCAAGAAAAGTCATAAGCCAATGTGGCAGAGACCTAAAACAAAGAAAACAAAACCAAGCCACAAAGTCAACCAATGCCTTCTCTATCTCTGCTCAGCACAATATGCTGGCAAGATGATTGAAGATGATCTGAGTCCTTAGCAATAATAGCTGCAAGAGGGCGTGGTGGGCCGGAAACCTACCCATTTGAATCCACTCCTTTTAAAGAAGAGGCTCTAACTAGTTAGCAACAGAGTTCCCACCCCATTTGATAAACGAGAAAGAGAGAAAATGCAAGGACTCAAGAGTGATCAACATATCTTCTAGTAACCCATGAAAGGACCAAGAGCAATAGATTACATCTTTATGCATAATATAGCTCGAAAAAGCTCAAGACGATCAAATTCAATAATGACTTTGCTTCTGTTGAAGTCAGACGCTAGATGAATTGCCTTCCTACAACCTAAAAGTTCAGACAAGAAACTTGAATTCACATCAACAAGCTCTCTCCATCCCCTTAGAAACATGCCAAAGCCATCCCTAGCAATGACACCGATTGTAGCCTTGTTAGTAACACGCGAGAAAGCTCCACCACTACTGATTTTTATGGTCCCAAATTTTAGAGGTGTCCAAGCAGAGTTGAAAGTCTCAGTAGCAGAAGAAATAAAGGGCTCATAATGGTTACTCTTCCAATATTCCTCTACACCAGCATTAGTTGAACAAATAACGTGAGATGGATTTAATGCAGCAGTATTGAAAACTGATGCAAATCTGGTCTTCCTTACATATGTTCCAACATAAACACGGCATGTAAGGCTTATCATAATCATCAATTAGATTATTATCCTCCAGAAAAAAGCAGCACCGGTTTTCAAAAGAAGACACGCATTGGATCCATGATTAATGTCAGGGGCGAGCCACACCATATTTCCCTTGACCATTCACAAAGTAGTAATAAATGCTCTATGGTCTCCAAATGAAATTTGCAAATCGGACATAGAGGATCCGCTGCACATTTGCCAGAGAACAGAGCCTCCTTAGTCATAATAGCACATTCAACGCACTCCACAGAAAGTGCCTGACTTTAAGATGAATTTTCAAATTCCAAACCTGCTTCTAAAGAATCATTGGGAACCCTGAGGACGTGCTTGGAGCTGTCCTGATCATAGGATGCTGATGCGCGTACTCCAGTGTATACCTAAGTTTAGGGGAATATTTACCATTTTTTCACCTATCCAAACACCATTAGCGGAGAGATGCTCAGGAATAAGAATTTTTTGGCTTTTTGACCACAATACTCTATCTAACCTTCTTCCCACCCTCAAATATCCTATTTGAGCTAGTTCTATGGGAGTAATGTTAAGCTTTTCTTTTTCCTTTTTTTTTGGGGGGGGGGAGCCTTTAGGTTCAAACTTATAAGCTTGTTTGACATTAAATACGTGTTGTTTAAGTTGGTTTGATGATGATAATCATACTGATATGGGTTAATCCAAAACCCTAGACTAGTTGAATGATGATTAGTGTGTTTTAAGGTTAAATTTAAGTTTAAGAAATGTAATGAGATGAGGATGATTAAGTTTAATGATTAAATCATGTGAGAGTATTAAGATTATGAGATTTATTAACTAATCCTATGATTAAGTTATGATTAGTGATTAAAAACTTGTATTAATGATAATTAGTATTGCATTGTATTGTGGTGTTAGCATTGTTGAAGGTGAAAGATCGCTTGTTTGACAAAATTTACATGCTAAAGGTAACCTCTGCTACTATGTTGTAGTGTGTGTCATGTGATTAGATATGTGTCTGCTTTTTATGATAATGCCTATTGAAGTATTATATGGGAAATGTATATCTATTGTTTGGAAACATTATTGATAGGGGGATGATAAATTTTATATGATTATCTTTGGAATGAAATTATGATTGTGGTGGAAAAATGGTTTACTATTAGCAGTTTTAGTTGTTCAGAGATCCTGCATGCATGTCATGTGCAGGTTTTATTAGAAGGGAGACTTATTATTGACATTTGAACTAGTGTTACATGGTATGCCCTCATTTAGACACAATGAGTGGCTTCTACAACTTGAACTGACTTACCTTTTGCTAGGTAGGTTAAGTGTCAAGCACAAAATTTGGTATATTAAGAAAGGAGGAAATAAGTTGCTAGTAATGCATCCATTGTTTGGTTTGCTTGCATATAAATTGTTTGAAGATATATTTTGTATGTCCACTTAGTGGACGCATAATTAGTTACATTACATGCATCATGACATAGTAGTATTAGTTACTAGGAATTAGTTACTAGGATCTTTGTATCTCTTTCCTTATGGTTAACATTTTTACAAAAGCAGGTCCAGCTAGAGAATCACTGAAGGCATAGTGGTAGTGTGTGGGACACTATGTCTTGTTAGGCCTCATTTAGATGTTAAATGTATAAATTGCCAACCATAAGGCTTGTATTGTGTACTTGAGCATATAAGCTCTTAATTTTTGATGAACATGTCTGGCGTTAGCCATGAGGTAGATTTTGATACTCATAGTTTCATTTGAATATAACTGACGTGTTAAAAAATGTTTAGAAGATGAGATTTACTTATAGTAATTTATGTTTAGTTATATATAAATTGTGTTGGGAGACTGTAATCCAACTATGAAAATTTTATGTGCATGAATAAATTGTTGAGTTGTAGATGTTGTTTGGATCATCAATGTTGTTGTCAAGTTGTTCACATAAGGCTATAAGCTTTAGTGCTAGTTTGTAAAGTGAAATGTTTGGAAGTCGGGTTTTGTGGCCCTTAATAGGTTTTGTGGATAAAAGTCCGATATGGAGGAAACACCTGAATCACCCAAATGAGACATTTATAGTGAGAATTATGTATGATTAAAATTCATAGTTACTATTCATTATGTCATAAGTATTATATGTGCACTTCCATCATTATGCATGGTTGTTTAACCGCAGCACACGACACAATGAGTTGTTGGTCGCAATTTACCTTCGCTATGATGTTTGTCGTGGTGCACCTATCGTTAGCCGCAATGAACAGCACAAATTTTCCAAAATTGCCCCTTTTGATATCTTTTGTGTCTAGAAAAGTCCCTTTGACACTTTTAGCCTTAAACAAAATTGTTTTGGACTTTTCTATACTTGGAAACCAAGTTTCACTCACATTTATGATTTATATCATTTTTTTGGATTTTAAACACTTGTATTTATACCATGATTTATAACATTTAGTACACTTTATTATTTAGGAAACTTTTAAATTATGATGGTAAACTTTATCCATTATGATCAATTCTTTTTACCATGATAAACTCCTTTCTACTAGAGTAGTCAGTTTAAAAATATTTTACTAAATTAAAAAAAAAATCAGTTTCTATCATGGTAAATCTTTATAAAATTAATTTAATTTTTAATTATCATAGTAGACTCATTTCTATCATGATAAAATTTTAAAAAAATAATTTTCATTCTTTTTATAATCATAAACTCTTTATCACCATGGTAAGGTTTGTAAAGTATCTCTTATTTTTTTAAAAATAATAAATACTTTTCTATCATGATAAGTATTTCACAAGCGGTGCTTTATGTTAATTAAAATTATTTTAAAATAAATTGATTAAAAATTTTAAAGGGTTACAATTTGATCTTCCTAAGAGAAGGAAGTTCCTCTGTGTTCCTTGGGAACATACACCTCCCAAGCCTATTTAAATGGAATGGGTATGTTGGCAGCTCCAGCGCGTGAAAAGGGCATAGGTACAACGAACCATCATGATTGGTGGGGAAAAAGGAGCGAGGTTCATCCTTAAAGAAAAAAAAACGTAATGATAATGATTCAACCAACGAGTTAGAAAAGGGCTACATTTAGCAACTTGACTCAAATCATAAACACAAGAAGCCAAAACACAATATGTACTAGAAGCGCACGTAGGACTTGAGAAAAGCAAGAGTGTTCAAACCTTATGAATCGAAAAAGAATAATGAGAATCAGAAAACAATACAAAACTTGGAGACAAAGATACCCTACAAATAGAAATCAGTACAAGGAAAGCTTGGTTTACCTTATTGATAGGGGAAGATGATGAAGCCATTACAGACAAAGAGTCGGAAAGATTGAGAGAAGTTTGTCAGAGAGCAAAGAAATTCAGAGACTCAGGTAAAAGTAAAGTAAAAGAGTGGCTTAAGCTTAAATGAAGTCCTGGAGACCCAAGCGAGCAAAGCACTTAGGGAAATGATGGTTGTACTTTGGGAAAGTGCGCAAATTAATCATTACCCACACATGAGTATGACATGTGGCCAGAAATTTAAAGCCCTGTTTGTTACAAGATATTAAATTTTATGAGATCGAGACTGAGACTAAGAATAAGCTTTAAAATTATATTTAATATGATATAGGGTTAAAAAAAATAAGACTCAAGTTTAACCACAAAAAATAATTAAAAGTTAATATTGCCCTCATCTTCTCCATCATCATCCTCACCAGTGAACATCATCATCCTCACCGGCGAACATCATCATCCCCACTATTGAAGCATATTTTCATTTGTAGAAAGCCAAAAAAAAAAAAAATCAAACAAGAACAAGAACGCAATGACATCGAACAAGAATGCACAGAGCCCAACCTAAAAAAATTCATACATCCCTTTTTCGAAGAGCAAACATAGCAACGCAACTCATGGATCTAGGATTGAAGATGGCGTTATGGCTAAATCAGAATCAAAAAATTGATTTCATGAACCCCTGATGAGGAACCCAACTTAATGAACCCAGAATCAAACGAGAAACGATGATGAGGAACGATGATGAACCAAGAAACGAATGACGGATGGCAAGGAATCTCTCAACCCCTGCCATCTCCGCTCCTATTTGCACTCGCGTCAACATCGTTGGTGGAGGGTGGCTCTGTCTTTATCTCCCCTTGCTCTTGTTCCACCCCTATCACACTACGGCGATGACGGCCATCCTTGTCATCGCCAAAGTCATCTTTCATGGAGGAGTATGTGAGGTTAAGGATGATGACGGAGATCCTGTGTGTAATGACAGAGGAGGAGTAATCATGGTTTCAAGAAGGGAATGAGTCTAATTGGCCAACTTTTTTATGAGGGCATTTCAGTGATGAAATTTTCAATCCCAGGATTGAAATTGCAGTACTAAGGGAGGTGTTAATGGATATTCCTATCAAGATGGGATTGGGTTTGAAAATAAATTTACTATTACCACCTACCAAACATAAAAAATTGGCATTCTCCAAGCTCAAACCCAGTCCCACTTAGCCAGTCCCACATACCAAATGGGCCTTAAGGATTATCTAAAATGTGTGCAGACATTTCTCTCCCTTGATGCTAAAACGTCACGCACGAGGGGGTGGGCAATTCTTTGGCCTAGTTTTGGCGCCCCTAAGAGAGAGGGATTGGCCGAAGCCGAAACCAATTCCATAGGGTAAGAGCCCATCGATTAACTTGCTTCATTAAAATTAAGCGGAACGTTGAGTTTAAGGGCCTCACAACCTGTTCTCACTCACTCACCATAACCCGAGATATATAGTGCATTAGCCCAAGTCTCTCCACATGATGAGGCGCGCCCTCAACTAGATGATGGCACAGATAGTTGTCTCCTCCTTTCAAGCGCTAGAATTCAAGTTTGAAAGAGCATGCTACTGCTCTTCTTTATAAACAAGGGCAAGCGTGTAACTCAAGAGCTCTCAATACTCTGCTCAATCAATTTTCTGATTTTGATTTAGCGGCAATGCTTTATTCATATTGGCTTAGGCTCCCTAGGCTAATAAACACCAATTGTACCTGCACACTAGACACTAGAAATGCAATTGATCCTTGTTTGCTGGTTGGCATACAACTAGTTTCTCATATTTCTCAGGCACTCCAAGAAAATTGAAGCAAAAGATCTTGGAAACTCACACAGTCGTTTAAGTTAATACAAGAAAAAAATGAGTTTTTGATTTTGCTTACACTTTTTTATTTTTAGAAACCACTTTTCAAAAAATATTAGGAGAATTACATTCAAGTTTCACTCAATATAATTAATTCCTCCTAAATCTATTGTATTTTTTTTTTTAATAATGAACGGTGCTATTTTAAAGAAATAGAAGAGAAATGGAGCTAAAAGAATTGGGGACACCTCACACCCCTGAGAATAGGTGATGAGGGTGAAAATTGAAGACAATAACTTACAATAGCTAAATGTAAAGTGTTATGGTGGAAGAATGAAAACAATTCTCCCATTTTTTTTAAATAAAAATAAAATAATTTTAGAAATCAAGTGAATTTAAAATAGCCATTCCAACAAATTATTTTATTTTATTTTTAAATTTGAAAGAACAGAGCTTGTTGGAGTTGGCTTCCCGCAGTAAGAAAATACCGCAAGTCCGGAAATTTGATAATTTTTCAAAATATATATTAATTGTATCCTTAAAATTTAATATCAGATTTTGCAATGAATACGCATGCAAGGGAAAACGCATTGGTAGGAAATAGGAATTACTAGGAAAAAAGTACGAGAAGCTTGTGTTAGACTGGCTACCTTGTCGCCTTGCGTGCTTAGTGCTAGTGCCGCCTCCATTGGTTCTCCGGCAGCCGACGTTCTGCCTTTCTCTGTAAGCCTGTGGATCCTTTGTTGTGCAGGAGCCTTTTTGTAAACCAACTTTAAAATGCCTGAAGTAAAGAAAAGGACCGGCTTGCATACAATAAAAGAAATAAGGGAGAAAACTAGGTTTGGTAAGGAAGTGAAAATAGGAGACAGCAAAACGTGCGGTGCCCTTTTCCTGCATATTGCATCGCTTTGCGCAGCAGGAGATCCCTTCTCCTGCAATTCTGCAAATCCTAGTTTATGCAACTGCAAATCGAGGCTTTTTTGCAGTAAATTATGGTAAGAGATGTTGCAAGCTGTGGAGTCTTTGCAGGTTGCATTACGCTCCAGATTTTCCACTACGTATCCATAACCTGGACTTTTGAATCCTTCCTTCATCGGACGCATTGCCTCCAGCAGCTTCTTAATAGAAGCAGGGCTCTCCACGCACGCAGAGCCATGATCAGAACATAAGAGATATATTCCGAAGGGCTCGTACAAAGTGGTGGAAGTCAACGAGAAAGGAAGCGGGTCCTCGCGAGACACTACATGCAGAAAGCAAGAGTTCCACCTGTAGCTTCGACGCACAGCTTGTTGCAGGTTTTGGTCACCAATAAGTGGAGAACCAAAGGTGATGCAGAGTGGATGCTTATCGCGTGGATTCACGGTATCAAAGAGCCATAAAGTGAAAAGAGAAGCAATTGATCCTCCAACCCCATGCCCTGTAACAATTAATGGTTTCTCGACATCCACCTGCATTTAACAAAAATCCACTTTTAACAGTTTAAAGTCGTCATAAGTCCTCACAGACCCACTGGCTTACCTAAAGATGAGTAGTCGAAGAATTACATACCTGGGATTTTAGTCGATGAAGCATTCGGTGATTTCTATCAAATAGGGAAATTGCAGATCGATTAAGATAGAACGGGGGGTTTCTCTCGGAAAAGAGAAATTGGAATGGGTTGTCAGAGAGGTCCGCTGAAGGAAGCAAATCGGGCTGAACATGAGTTTGGGGAGTCACAAAAGCTAACAGGGTCAAATCTGATTCATTGGTGACTTTTTTCCAGAGAAGTTCGCCGTTTGAATTGTTCTCAGCGTACAGGTCGGCGATAAGCTTCCATGAAGAGGAGAGAAGACCAGAGCTCGCCATAAAACATGCAGATTCCACTCCACTGCTGCATCTGCAATAAAAAAGAACAAGAAACAACTTGAAACTGAAGTAGGTTACTGTTGTAAGAAAACGGAATCAAAATTGTCATTCGCATACATTGGAGTTGGAAGATTCATCCTGAATATGCACAGACTTCACAGGAGTAACTCGGAAGGGGATATCCACTGATCGAACTCCCAACGGAGATGAGATGTTGTTTGGTTGATTTCCAATTAATCAGCTGATAGTTGCTTTGGAAGCTCAGCGGGAATCAGGTAGAAATGGTGTGTGGGGCAGTGAATTGTGTGAAGTATGGAACTTCCGATTCAATACGCGTCTCCAAGACAAAAAGGCGCGTTTGGCTTAACAAAATGCAAAGGGAAAATTAGTGAGAAGTCTTACATTGCTGTCAAATTCCAAATTCAAATCTTGTACAGTTACAATTTGATAAATAAAAATGATAATTTAACATTAAATTTACATCCAAATTATTATTTTCTTTTATCAATTTTTTATTTTCTTTTAATAAGTTATAATTGTTCAGGATTTAAAATTTAAAAATATTTTATATATTTTATGAGATCTTTTAATAATTATAATTTTTATAAGAGACTTTGAAGTGATTTTTTTTTAAATAAAAACAATCGGCAGTTTAGAAGGCTTTGAAGTGATTTATTTAATATTCAACTCTTCTTTTTCCCTTCAAAGTCCCATTTCCCTATATGACGTTGGATGTTGTTTATAAGGCTTTTTGCAAGTGACGTTTATAAGTTTTGATCTAATCAATGGCACAATGTTTATAAGTTATAATCAATGGCACAATGGCACAATGTCCCATTTCCCTATATGTTGTTTATAAGTTATAAATTTTTGCAATGTTTATACATATATCTTTTAAGACAATTGTAATAACATTGTGCCATTGATTATTACAATCAAGTAGTACCCAAGTCCACATAATTAGAACGGTGACATGGCCTTCACGAAATTAATCACTACAATTAATGGTAACAAATACTGAATATTGAAAGCCTCGGTGTTTCCCTCTCAGCCATAAAACCCGCCAACGGCTCTTCCAGCTTTAGACTCCGCCATTAATGAAGTAGTCAAGCATGCCTCGTGCCACGTCATTGTTGTCCTCATTCATCCAACCATTAACTCCGTTCACACTATGCTGTACAATCCTGCCAAGCCCTTTCTAATTACTTTTCACTTTCATTCTTGTATTTATAGCATACTCCTCCAAGAACTACCTGCGTCGTCACTGTAACCTAAATCATACCACCATGTCCAAGGGAGAGGAAGTAGTGAAGCTTGTGGGTGCATGGCCAAGCCCCTTTGTGATGAGGGCCCGTATAGCCCTCAATATTAAGTCTGTGAGCTATGACTTCATTCAAGAGACGTTGGGATCCAAGAGCCAACTTCTGCTTCAGTCCAATCCTGTTCACAAGAAAATCCCAGTTCTGATTCATGCAGATAAGCCTGTTTGCGAGTCTCTGATTATTGTTGAGTACGTCGACGAGGTCTGGTCTTCTTCTCCTTCCATTCTTCCCTCTGATCCGTACGATCGTGCCATTGCTCGTTTCTGGGCTGCTTATCTTGACGAGAAGGTACGTATTTTCATTCTTCATCTTATACTCCCTCTAGACCATAATTAAGTGGTTCGTGAAATATTGTGTATTGTGTTTGATTGTGTAGTGGTTCCCTGCAATGAAATCCGTTGGGGGTGCAAAAGGGGATGAACAGAGGAAGGCTCTGATACAGCAATTAGAAGAAGGATTAGCATTAATGGAGAATGCTTATCACAGCATTAGCAAAGGCAAGCCCTTCTTTGGCGGTGACCGGGTCGGGTATCTGGACATTGCGTTCGGGTGCTTCCTCGGGTGGCTGAGGGTCACTGAGGCGCTTCTTGGGCTCAAATTGTTGGACCCGGCCAAGACACCAGGCCTCGCCCAATGGGCCGGAGCCTTCTGTGCTGATAATGCTGTCAAGCACGTGATGCCTGAAACTGACAAGCTTCTGGAGTTCGCCAAGCTACTTATGGCGAAAATGGCATCGAACTAGTTGAGTTGGACATTGATGCGTGGCTTATACGATCTCGTGTCTGTCGTTATCCTTAATGACTGAGGCTTTGAGTTTGTCTGCGTGTTGCCTCTTGTAATAAAATTTCGATTAATAACATTTTCTCATGCTGATCTTATTTTACTCGTCCATGTTGGTTGTCTGGTTATAGTTAAATTTAAACTTGGGACGTGCATCTTCTTAAACCAGAAAATAATAAAATGTCTTAAATGAAGCTAAATTAATAAATACAGTTGTATGTGCAATATAGACATAGTGAATTTTTTGGTTACTCACAGTTACAAGTATCCTTTTATTGAAAATACTTTTATTCAAGACACTGTTAGGTATTAAATATGATCATCTCTCTTAGTAGAGATTCAAACATTAATTTGTCACATTGCAAAGAACTAATCTCTTCTACTAAATTTAACTCCATTGGTATGAAGCAAATAATTTATTTAAGCAATATTTTGCTAAATTTTATTTTAATAAGGACACGAAAGTTATGCACTTATATTTCAATTTTTTGATATAATTTTTCTCTTTGTTTTTTGCCCCCATATTTAAGATTTTTCCATGACAATAAGGAATGAAAGAACAATAGCTAAAATAGTAATAGAATTCTTAGCCTGACGCTCATTATTGTCCCAAAATAACAAAGCATATAACAGAAGTCGGAAGTAGAACCACTAAATGGGATCCTAATTTACTTTTGAAGTTTTGGTCAGAACTGAGGAGAGGGTTTGAGTGCTGAGAGGCTGGTTAAGGCAATAAGGGAAAATCGTAAAGACCCTCAGCATACAGCTCCCAGTTGGCTGGATCCCTCATGAAGTTGGCAAGCCTGGACTCATATGAAGTTCCCATGATTTCAATGTACTGGTTCCACCAACTCATATAGCTGCATTTCTCCAAGAAAATTTCTGGGGACACTTTGTACTTCCTCAGCAACCCATACACGTAATTCTCAAACTGTTGCAGTTTCTGCCTTTCCTCTTGCTTCTCCCCTTCCCTGCTAAACCATTTCCTGCATGAAATGAGAGCCTCTTCCACATGCGCCCAAAAGCAAGAATCTACCGTCAATAAATTTTCCACATTCTGTTTACTTCTCGACTCGGGATTTTTCTCATCTTCCAACCACATCTCTAGCTTCTTATAATGCTCAGATCTTCCGCGATTCATATAGTCTCTGTTACCGTCACGGTAGTACCAAGCAATGTCCAATGGTTCCACCATCCGCCTATAATCAGTACCAGCATAAAGCCATTTGGTACGAAATGCAGCGCCTTCTTTCTGGGGCTGCCTCGTTGCCTCCTCGACCATGCCTTTCCAGTAATTGTTGAGGATTTTGACGTACAAGTAAATTTCTTGATCACGAGGAAACCTATCAGCCTTGTAACTGTCGTAGTACCCTATCCTCTGATGCTTAGTATACTTCTTGTACCATTCCATTTGTGCCATGCATATTTCCATTTCATCAAATTTCTTCATGGGGATAAACCGTTTCCGCTTCTTCAGAATCCACTGACGTTCTTCTGTTTCCAAGTTTTCTACCAATTTCTTCATATCCATATTCTGCTACAACAAATTAAAAATCTAGCGATTAGAACAAAGTTGGATTTCCCTTTTTAAACAAATATATATATATATATATATATATTGTTCCACGCTCTTCACATTAAATCTTTTAGAATCGCACTTCTACCTCAAAAAAAAAAAAAAAACTTTAAAAATCACACAATTGGGCGAGTCCTCATTAGACCTGTGCCTTTCATTTTATCTCAAAAGGATCTCAACTGTTCATTTTTAAATTGATTTTTAAATATTTTAAATATTATATCTCAAAATAAGAATTTATAAAAATTACAAAAAAATTATATTAAATTTGTATTGTCTTCCGTGCTCACTAGATCATTTAGATTTAATTTTTTTATTTTTATTTTTATTATTTTATATTTATCAAAATAAAAATTTATAAAAATTATAAGACTTTAATAAATTTGTTCATCACCAACTTGATTAATAGTGACTTAATCTTGACAATCCAATTTAATGTTAAAAATTTATCAATTTTTTATAAATTAACTATTTAATTTAAATATACTCTAAATGTGAAGTGCAGATGCATATAAGAGTTTGGTCTGACACATGGATTCCAGGTTTTCCTGCTGCTGTCAGTTTTGATAAAAATCTAAAGATGGCAAATTTAATTTCAAATCGGGCTTAGAACTAAATTCCTCTTCAGGCCTCTGCTACTTACGATATAATAGACAATATCAAAAAAAATTAACTTTTTGACCATAATACTATATTAAAAAATATTTATCCTAAAATAATTCTTACTGTTTATTTTAAATTAATTTTTAGTATTTTAAAATTATATTTGTTAAAATAAAAATTTATAAAAATTATAAAAAAATTTAATATTAAATTAGACTATACAAAGTATATTCAAATAGTCAGTTTATAAAATTATAAAAAAATATTGGTTTTAAATAGAAATGCCCAATTATATATATATATATATATATATATATTAACCAGCAGAAAATCCTTCATTGAAAAAGGAGCAAACAGGGGCTACAAAATCTAAACGGAAAGCAAAACAGAACACAAAACAGCAAGAAAAGTCATAAGCCAATGTGGCAGGGACCTAAAACAAAGAAAAAAAAAACTAAGCCACAAAATCAACCGATGCCTTCTCTATCTCTGTTTACCACAAGATGCTGGAAAGATGATTGAAGATGATCTGAGTGCTTAGTAACAATAGCAGCAAGAGGGGGTGGTGGGCTGGAAACCTAACCATTTGAATCCACTACTTCTAAAGAAGAGGCTACTAACTAGTTAGCAATAGAGTTCCCACCCCATTTGATAAACGAGAAAGAGAGAAGATGCAAGGACTCGAGAGTGATAAACATATCTTCTAGTAATCCATGAAAGGACCGAGAGCAATAGGTTACATCTTTATGTATAGTATAGCTCGAAAAAAGCTCAAGACAATCAAATACAATAATGACTTTGCTTCTGTTGAATTCAGACGCTAGACGAATTGCCTTCCTACAAGCTAAAAGTTCAGACAGGAAACTTGAATTCACATCAACAACCTCTGTCCATCCCTCACAATGATACCGATTGTAGCCTTGTTAGTAGCGAGAAAGCTCCACCACTATTGACTTTTATGGTCCCAAATTATGGAGCAGTTGATTTTTATGGTCCAAAATTATGGAGGAGTCCAAGCAGAGTTGAAAGTCTCAGGAACAAAAGAAATAAAGGGCTCATAATGGTTAATCTTCCAATATTCCTCTACAGCGGCATTAGTTGAACAAATAACGTCAGATGGATTTAGTGCAGCAGTATTGAAAACTGATGCAGATCTGGTCTTCCATGCATATGTTCCAACATAAACACGCTATGTAAGCCTTATCATAATCATCAATTAGATTATTAACCTCCAGAAAAAAGCGGCACCGGTTTGGCGGTTTTCAAAAGAAGACACGAATTGGATCCGTGATTAATGTCAGGGGAGAGCCATACCATATTTTCCTTGACCATTCACAACGTAGTAATAAATGCTCTATAGTATTCGGATGCAATTTGCACTTCGGACATAGAGGATCTGCTGCACATTTGCGAGAGAACAGAGGCCCCTTGGTCACAATAGCGCGATTCAACGCTCTCCATAGAAAGTGCCTAACTTTAAGATAAATTTTCAACTTCCAAACCTGCTTCTAAAGAATCATTGGGAACCCCGATAACGTGCTTGGAGTTGATCTGATCATAGGATGCTGATGCGCATACTCCAGTCTATACCTAAGTTGAGGGGAATATTTACCATTTTTTTCACCTATCGGAACACCACTAGTGGAGAGATGCTCAGGAATAAGAATTTTTTGGCTTTTTGACCACAACGCCATGTCTAACCTTCTTCCCAACCTCTAATATCCTATTTGAGCTAGTTTTGTATGGGAGTAATGAAAGGGTTTTCATTTTTGGGGGTAGCCAGCCTTTAGTTTCAAATTTATAAGCTTGTTTGAGGTTAAATAAGTGTTGTTTAGGTTGTTTTGATGATAATAATAATATTGGTATAGGTTAATCCAAGACTCTAGACTAGTTGAATGATGATTAATGATCATTAGTATGTTTTAAGGTTAAATTTTAAGTTTAAGAAGTGTAATGAGGATGAGGATGATTATGTTCGATGATTAAAGTGTGTGAAAGTGTATTAGGATTATGAGATTAATAAACCTAACCTTATGATTAAGTTGTGATTAGTGATTAAACACTTGTATTAGTGAATATTAGTATTGCATTATATGTAGATTGTGGTGCTAGCATTGTTGGAGGTGATAGATTGCTTGTCCAAGGAAATTTGCATGCTAAGGACAAAGGCAACCTCTGCTACTATGTTGTACTATGTTGTGTGATTAGTTGTGTATATTTTTGATAGTAATGGCTATCATTTTAAGTATGGTATGTGGAAATGTATATCTATTGTTTGGAATCCTTATTGATAGGGGGATAAAAATTTTAACATGATTATGTTTGAAATGAAATTATGATTATAGCGGAAACATGGTTAACTATTGGCAACTTTAGTTGTTTGGAAATCCTATATGCATGTCATGTGCAGGTTTTACTAGGAAGGAGACTTATTATTGAGATTTGAACTAGTGCTACATGGTATGCCCTCATTTAGACTCAATGAGTGGCTTTTGCAGCTTGAACTAGCTCACCTTTAGCTAGGTAGGTTAAGCATCGAGCACAAACTTTGGTCTACGAAGAAAGGAGGAAATAAGTTGCTAATCATGCAACCATTGTTTGGTTTGCTTGCATATAAATTGTTTGAAAATATATTTTGTATGTCCACTTAGCAGACGCATGATTAATTACATTGCATGCATCATGACATATTAGTATTAGTTCTGGAACCTTTGTGCCTCTTTTCTTATGATTAACATTTTTACAGGAGTATGTCCAACCAGAAAAGCACTGGAGGCATAGTGGTAGTGTGTGGGACACTACTTTGTCTTGCTAGGCCTCATTTAGATGTTAAACGTATAAATTGCCAATCGTAAGGCTTGTATTTTGTACTTGAGCATATAGGCTCTTAATCTTTGATGAACATGTCTGGCGGTAGCCATGAGATAGATTTTGATACTCATACTCTCATTTGAATATTATTAAGGTGTTAAAATATTTTTAGAGGATGAGATTTACTTATGGTAATTTATGTTTTGTTTTATACAAATTGTGTTGGGTGACTGTAATCCAACTACAAAAATTTTATGTGCATGTGTAAATTGTGGAGTTGTAGATGTTGTTTAGATTGTCAATGTTGTGGTCAAGTTGTTCACATATGACTATAAGCTTTGGTACTAGTTTGTAAAGTGAAATGTTTGGAAGTAGTGTTCTGTGACCCTTAAAGGATTTTGTGGATAAGAGTCTTACATGGAGGAAACACTTTAAGTCACTTAAATGGGATATATGTAGTGAGAGTTATGCACGATTAAAGTTTATAGTCACTATCCATGCTGTCATAAGCATTGTATATGCACTTCCATCGCGATGCATGGTTTTTTAGCTGTAGCCCACAACACAATGAGCTGTTAACTGAGGTTAACAGCACCATGGCTGCAACTTCCCTTCGTTGTGATAGTTACCACAGCGCACGTAGTGTTAGCCTTAACGAATAGCACATATTTTCCAGAATTGCCCCTATGATATCTTTTGTTTCTAGAAAAGTCCTTTTGACACTTTTAGCCTTAAATAAACTTGTTTTGGACATTTTTAATCCCTGGAAACAAAGGTTCACTCGTATTTATGATTTATATCATTATTTATGATTTTAAACACTTGCATTTAATGAGATTCCATTTGGTACACTTTTATTATTAGGAAACTTTTAAATTACCACTATAGACTTTATCCATTATGATCAATTCTTTTTACCATGGTAGACTCCTTTCTACCATAGTAATCGGTTTAAAAATGTTTTACTGAATTAAGAATCAAATTAACTTTATAAAAATTTACCATGATAAAAAATGATTTGTCTTAGAGTCTACCATGATAGAATTTTAAAATAATAAGTTTTGTTTTTTCTACCATGATAAGCCTTTTATCGCCGTGGTAAGATTTGTAAAGTATCTCTTATTCTTTCTAAAATGATAAACACTTTTCTACTATGGTAAATATTTCACAAGTAGTGTTTTGTGTTAATTAAAATTATCTTGAAGGAAGTTCCTCTATGTTCCTTAGGAACATATATTCCCTAGGCCTATCCAAAGGGAATGGGTACTTAGGCAGCTCTAGCTCGTGATGAGGGCATAGGTATAGCGAACCATTAGGATTAGTGGGGAAAAAGGTGTGAGGTTCATCCCTAAAGCAAAAAACGTAATGACAATGATTCAGCCAATGAGTTAGAAAAGGGCAAGATTTAGTAACTTGACTCACAAGTCATCAACATAAGAAGCCAAAACACAAAATATTTACTAGAAGCACACACAAGACCTAAGAGAAGCAAGTGTGTTCAAACCTCATGAATCAGAGAAGAAGAATAGAAATCAGAAAAAAACCCAAATCTTAGAGACAAAGATACCCTAAAAATGGAAATCAGTACAAGGAAAGCTTGGTTTACCTCATTGATAGTGGAAGATGATGAAGCCATCACAAACAGAGAGTCGGAAAGATCGAGAGAAATTTGTTAAGAAACAAAGAAATTCAAAGAGTCAGGTAAAGGTAAAGTCAAAGAGTGACTTAAGCTTAAATGGAGTTTTGGAGACCTTAGCGAACAAAGCACTTAGGGAAATGATGGTAGTACTTCAGGAAAGTGCATATAGTAATCATTACCCATACCTGAGTGCGACATGTGGCCAACCCTTTAAGGCTATGTTTGGTAGGAAGGAATGGGAAGGTGGGATTGGGATTGGTATTAGATAATCCCACCAATTCATGTTGTTATAAAGGAATGAGAAATTTAATCCCAATACCAATCCCATTTAAGTGAGATTACTTAATACCACTACCCTCTATAGTACTAGAAAAATCAATCCCAAGATTGATTATTTTTAGACCAAATTACCCCCCATTATCTCTCTATCATCTCCTTCCCTGTTCCCTCTCCTCCTTTGTCTTCATCTTGTCTCTCCCCCTTTGCCCTCCTTTCAGACCAAGCAATGCTGGTGTCTCCTCTGCCATTGCCAATATCTTGTCCACCAATGTAGTTGCCAAATCTGTAGGAAGAAGGAGGAGATTGAAGATGAGAG
Source organism: Prosopis cineraria (assembly GCF_029017545.1). Classification (NCBI taxonomy): domain Eukaryota; kingdom Viridiplantae; phylum Streptophyta; class Magnoliopsida; order Fabales; family Fabaceae; genus Prosopis; species Prosopis cineraria. Next base: position 47,139,469 of record NW_026555333.1, read on the forward strand.
AAGGAGCAGAACGATCGACGACATCATTTTCATAATCGGTCTAAACCCGAGCTACAGTCACCTGATCTCGCCACCATTGTCAACTTCGCCGTCATCTACATCCTCACCATTCTCATTCTTAGTTCAAACCAGAAGGAAAAAAAAGAGACAGGAGAGGGCAACGACAAGGTTCTCTTGCGCGGCCATGGATGTTCTTATTGAGGGAGAAGAGCAACAAGAAGAAGAAAGAAGAGGAAGAAGACAATGAGGATAACCAATGGAAGCAACTTTTCTTCTGTGGCCATGGACGTTTTGTTTTGGGGGAGGAGAGTGTTTAGATGATAAGGACATAAAATATTCAATTATATTTTGAGGGGTAATATGGTATTTGTATATTTTTGTTTAATTATAAAATAAAATAAAAGTAAATATTCCCTTTTAATATTACTTCATACCAAATATAATTTTAAAACTTCATTTCCACTCCCACTCTCACTCCCAATCCTAATCCCTCTAAATTGAGGTCTGCATACCAAATGGGGCTTAAGGATTATCTAAAATGTGCTCAAACGTTTCTCTCCCTTGACACTAAAACATTGCGCATGAGGGGGTAGGCAATTGTTTGGATTGGTTTTAGCACCCTTAAGAGAGGGATTGGCCGAAGCCGAAACCAATTGCATGAGGTAAAAGCCCATCAATCAACCTGCTTCATTAAAACTAAGTGGAATGCCACATTTAGGGACCTTACAACCTATTCTCACTCACTCATCCCATAACTTGAGATATACGGTGCATTGACACATGCCTCTCCACATGATAAGGCATGCCCTCAACTAAATGATGGCACAGATAGTTACTTGCTCCCTTCAAGTGCCAAAATTCAAGTTTGAAAGAACGTGCTGCTGCCCTTCTTTATAAATAAGCAGTGAGTGTGTAACTTAGGAGTTCTCAACACTCTTCTCAATCAATTTGATCAACTCAACTTGCCCAGCACAAAAATTCAAACCCTAACCCAACATCACTCACCTTATTCATACCAGCTTAGGCTCCCTAGGCTAGTAAGCACCAATTGTACTTGCATGCTAATAATGCAATTGATCCTTGTGCATTAGTTGGCATACAACTAGTTTCTATTTCCTAGGCACTCCCAGAAAATTGTGGTAAAAGATCTTGAGAGACCACATAGTCATTTAAGTTAATACAAGAAAAAATGAGTTTTTGATTTTGCTTCCACTTTCTAAATTTTATTGGGAGAATTACACCTTAGTTCTACGCAGCACAATTAATTACTCCTAAATTCATTGCATTTTTTTAATAACGAAAACGTGATATTTTAAAGAAATAGACCTAAAAGAATTGGAGACACCCCACACCGCTAATAATGCATGATGAGGGTGAAAATTGAAGACAATAACTTACAATAGCTAAATGTAAAGTGTTATGGTGGAAGAATGAAAACAATTCTCCCATGTTTTTATTTTTTTATTTTTAAAAGTTAAAAATAAAATAATTTTAGAAATCAAGTGAATTTAAAATAGCTATTCCAACAATTTTTTTTTTAAAATTTGAAAGAACAAAGCTTGTGGGAGTTGGCTTCCTGCAGTGAGAAAATACCGCAAGTCCGGAAATTTGATGATTTAAATTTTAAATTTGATAATTTTTCAAAATATATATTAATTGTATCCTTAAAATTTAATATCAGATTTTGCAATGAATACGCATGCAAGGGAAAACGCATTGGTAGGAAATAGGAATTACTAGGAAAAAAGTACGAGAAGTTTGTGTCGGACTGGCTACCTTGTCGCCTTGCGTGCTAAGTGCTAGTGCCGCCTCCATTGGTTCTCCGGCAGCCGACGTTCTGCCTTTCTCAGTAAGCCTATGGATCCTTTGTTGTGCAGGAGCCTTTTTGTAAACCAACTTTAAAATGCCTGAAGAAAGGAAAAGGACCGGCTTGCATACAATAAAAGAAAAAAGGGAAAAAACTAGGTTTGGTAAGGAAGGGAAAATAGAAGACAGCAAAATGTGCGGTGCCTTTTTCCTGCATATTGATCCCTTCTCCTGCAATTCTGCAAATCCTAGTTTCTGCAACTGCAAATCGAGGCTTTTTTGCAGTATATTACAGCAAGAGATGTTGCAAGCTGTAGAGTCTTTGCAGGTTGCATTACGCTCCAGATTTTCCACTACGTATCCATAACCAGGACTTCTGAATCCTTCCATTTCGAATCCTCCCATCATTGGACGCATTTCCTCCAGCAGCTTTTTAATAGAAGCAGGGCTCTCCACGCACGCAGAGCCATGATCAGAACATAAGAGATATATTCCGAAGGGCTCGTACAAAGTAGTGGAAGTCAACGAGAAAGGAAGCGGGTCCTCGCGAGACACTACATGCAGAAAGCAAGAGTTCCACCTGTTGCTTCCACACACAGCCTGTTGCAGGTTTTGGTCACCAATAAGTGGAGAACCAAAGGTGATGCAGAGTGGATGCTTATCGCGTGGATCCACGGTATCAAACAGCCATAAAGTGAAAAGAGAAGCAATTGATCCTCCAACACCATGCCCTGTAACAATTAATGGTTTCTCGACATCCACCTGCACTTAACAAAAATCCACGTTTAACACTTTAAAGTCGTCATAAGTCCTCACAGACCCACTGGCTTACCTAAAGATGAGTAGTCGAAGAATTACATACCTGGGATTTTAGTCGATGAAGCATCCGGCGATTTCTATCAAATAGGGAAATTGCAGATCGATTAAGATAGAACGGGGGGTTTCTCTCGGAAAAGAGAAATTGGAATGGGTTGTCCGAGAGGTCCGCTGAAGGAAGCAAATCGGGCTGAACATGAGTTTGGGGAGTCACAAAAGCTAACAGGGTCAAATCTGATTCATTGGTGACTTTTTTCCAGAGAAGTTCGCCGTTTGAATTGTTCTCAGCGTACAGGTCGGCGATAAGCTTCCATGAAGAGGAGAGAAGACCAGAGCTCGCCATAAAACATGCAGATTCCACTCCACTGCTGCATCTGCAATAAAAAAGAACAAGAAACAACTTGAAACTGAAGTAGGTTACCGTTGTAAGAAAACGGAATCAAAATTGTCATTCGCATACATTGGAGTTGGAAGATTCATCCTGAATATGCACAGACTTCACAGGAGTAACTCGGAAGGGGATATCCACTGATCGAACTCCCAACGGAGATGAGATGTTGTTTGGTTGATTTCCAATTAATCAGCTGATAGTTGCTTTGGAAACTCAGCGGGAATCAGGTAGAAATGGTGTGTGGGGCAGTGAATGGTGTGAAGTATGGAACTTCCGATTCAATACGCGTCTCCAAGACGTTTGGCTTAACAAAATGCAAAGGGAAAATTAGTGAGAAGTCTTACATTGCTGTCAAATTCCAAATTCAAATCTTGTACAGTTACAATTTGATAAATAAAAATGATAATTTAACATTAAATTTATATCCAAATTATTATTTTCTTTTATCAAATTTTTATTTTCTTTTAATAAGTTATAATTGTTCAGGATTTAAAATTTAAAAATATTTTATATATTTTATGAGATCTCTTAATAATTATAATTCTTATAAGAGACTCTGAAGTGATTTAAAAAAAAAAAAACAATCCACAATTTAGAATGAATTGAGCTTTGCTTAACTGAGATCAGAATAAAAGTTTATGATTTTAAATATATTTTTAGCAGTCAATTTAAAATTTATTTGGATGATATAATTTAAAATTCATAATATATTGTCGATTTTCAATTAATCAGTTGATAGTTGCATTAAAAT